>NC_132799.1:34956880-35259466 GCF_048594095.1 Paramormyrops kingsleyae
GAAAAGGGCACAGAACAGCACAGCCACAATACAAAAGTAAATCACAGTTGGCCAATTTCCACAGCTACCAAATACTTAATTCCTTCTCGCCATTCCTTATCGCAAATTTCCTTTAAGGCTCTCCTTTTATATTTGAGTGAAAAGAAGCCTTTAAAGTTACAGACCAGTGGACGCTGGATTCACAGCGGATCCATAGACGACTGGGACCTTCAACGTCCGAGGAAACGCTGACGCTTTCATGTGCATGTTTCTTTGTTCAATGCGTGGTTCTTATCCAAGCGAAACTTGCGTCGGGTCTCTGCACTTCTGGCCCGTCCCGAGAGGTAATATTTTTAACCACGATATAAATGCACTGTTTGACTTTAATTTGCTACAGCAGGCAAGTTGTACCATTCGTTTCCCGAACCGGAGGCGCTCTATCCACCTTTTTCTGAAAAGAAGTGTGACGTATAAGAGACCATCTCGTGAATGTAAATTAGTCTCAGTGATGTATTCATACAGGTGCCCTGGCAAGCTCCTTGTTTATCATAAAACAAACAAATTCACCCAAGACATCATCTTACATCCAGCACAAAGAATATGAGCAGGTGATTTTGCTCTATAACAAAAACTGTGTCACAATTCCACCAGAAGTAATGGGCATATCTTCCATCATTCATGCCGATTTTACACCTTTTATTCACTTTCTCTGATTCCCAGGTGAGCTTGGAATTCATCAGTAGGCTAGCAAAGGATTGTCACCAGGTATCATTTTAGGATTTACACCTGATTTGACATAATGAATGCAGCCACCATTGTTCACTCGTAGGATTTTTAAAGATTTTTAATACTTTTTCTGAAAAAGTAATCCCCAAAAGCATCAGTGTGCTGTAATGATGTCATCTTCCTCTTTAGTAAACAACGCCTCTCACATGATCGTCAGGTTCATATGACAAGACATGACAGGTTTATATACTATTTTGGAGAATATGGGGGGTCGCTCCACCCAGAAGAGGTAGGGGCAAGAAGCCCCAGTGAGGTAGGGTCTAGCTCCACCCATTGAGGTAGGGGCTAAAGGTCTCTGTGAGGTAGGGGTTAGAGTCCCCTGTGAGGTAGAGGATAGAATTCCTGGTAGATAGGGGCTAGAGTTCCTGGCGAGGTGGGAGCAATTGGCCCTGTTGAGGTAGGGGCTAGATTCCCCGTTGAGGTAGGGGCTACAGGGACCATTGAGGTAGGGACTAGAGTCCCCTGTGAGGTAGGGGCTAGAGACCCCATTGAGGTAGTGACTAGAGTCCCCTGTGAGGTAGGGGCTAGAGTCCCCTGTGAGGTAGGAGTTATACTCCCTGGCAAGATAGGGGCTAGAGGCCCCTTTTAGGTAGGGGCTAGAGTTCCTGGTGTGGTTGGGATTAAAGTCCGCTACCAAGAACATGGGTGGTTTAAAGTCCCGCGTTTTTGGTAGCACAGTTAGTCCTGCTACAGTGCGTGATATAACACCACAAATCTGTTTTGACGTGATTGATATATTAGTCCAATATAATGTGTAATCGCATTGGTATTTGTAGCACTACACAAACTATGACGCGGTATAGTCTTAGCAAGAAACACTACTTGCACGCAAAAACAAATCGTTCTTTTCAGTGAATCAGCCAAACTGGTTTTCAAATCTAAAAGAATCGAACTTTTTGTACACCCACGCATCGCTCAGGTTAAAGTCTTAAATATTTGACAAATTACATAACATCACAGCAACCTTTTTCAAATCACTCACATTTGCCTTTCGTAGACTGTCTGTAGCCATGTTGCCTTCAGTGACCCTCCATATGCCGTAATCGGTTGAATTTGTGCTGCACTCATGCCCGGCCACATGGTGTCTGCCTGTGACTCACTATACTCCCGACTCTCAGCAATCAACAACAGCTGAAGTTACTAGGCAATTCTCATAAGACTCATATGACCCATTTGAGATTTTTATGATTTAATTTATTAATGTATTATTATCTCTTATTTGAAATTCATATAATTACATTATTGGCCACTGGTGTCGCTGTTTTTATTATTTCATTCACCTGGTTTGGTGTAAGTTACTAAGATTTGCAGTTGCATTGCCCAAACCATATTCTTCCCTTGCATATGTGTATTTTAAAACGCAATGGAGAGTTTTCAGGAACGCATTAGCGGCATTTTAGCAAGACTGACTGTAGTTTATTAGTATTATTATTACTATTATTATTATTATTATTAATAATAATAATAATAATATTTATTTATTTATTTATTAAAATGTATTTTATTTTTTCTGTGTTTGTTGTTATTGTTGAATGCTTATTATGTAGCTGCAGCTTGCGTGGCCCCTGTGTGATTGTAGGTGCTATGGTTTCCTATCACTGTCCAGAAACATGCTGTTAGCTGAACTGCCATCTCCAATCTGCCAGTGACTGTGACTCCTGGCATCTGGAATGGACTCCAAGCTCACCAGCAGCCTAAATGTCACCATATATTTCAAATGACTTCTGGACAAAGTAGAATCGAACGCCTCGGTGAGAACAATCTTTCGCGAACTTAAAACGACGCGGCTGCCTTGTTCGTTCTGTCACGCCATAACCTTAGACAATACAGGATGTTTTTGATGCAGCAGATCCACTTGCGGAGGTCAAATAAATGGTGACTCTGTCATTTAAAATGGAAGTCGCTCTCTGCATTAACAGCCACTGTTGGTTTACTGCTAGCAGTGGCACAGACAGGGAAGCCAACAACATATACACAATACTCACGCTTACATGCTAACAAAACACCTGCAATCCACGGCGAACATTACACAGTTATGACATTTACTATTAACAGAAGTACACAGATATGCGTGTTAATTTACACCATTTAAAATGCGGTGCAGTGCAAAGCACGCTGGTCACTGCAGAGTTAGTCCCGCCGACCAACCCTACGGCGTCGTATTATGTCAACCAATCGTAGCCAGTGGGCGGGATCAGAACAAACAAAAAAGTTTGCCTTGTGAACCCTGCACGGGTGGTGTGCCAAAATGGTGATTATGGCTCATGTCATTTGCAGCCACTTTAAGCAGTTATGGAAGGTGAAAGAGCAGTTGGGTTAGGATTATGATCGTTCCTGGACGTGCTTAGGTTGTTTGTTTGCCGGTCATGTACGTAAACTTGCACAGGCTGTCTGACCAGTCTACCGGGTTGGGTATGTAAATGAGCCCAGATTCGGTCTGCTGCTGCTGTCTCACCTGCAGGTCGTCGCACCTGTAACACACGACTCCGCAGACCAGCTACAGGGCGATGCATCCCTGTCCTCTCACCCTGCTGAGCACAGCATGTCCCCCCCCCCCCCCCCTCAACAGGCCCGCGGACGTGTGGGGTGGCGTAAGAACCCAGATAGAGTCATATAATGAGACTGTCTGGCTTAAGAACAAAAGGAACATCACGTCAGCCGGGGCGGCGGAGGGGATTAGGTGTCGATCCGCTTCTGCCCGGCCCATGTCCCTGTGGACCACAGAACCTGTAATGAAAGAGCAGCAGCTTTTCCGGGCTTATTATCTGCACTGTGCGAGTGGAACGCGGCGAGCTGAGGACCAACAGGAACTTCTCGTGAACTTGCCCCATCTTCACTTTCTCCCCACGCTTTTATCTCAGGTCAGAACCCTGTCAAGGTTTTATCTTCTGAAAGGTGTCTGGAACACAGACAAAGACGTAGTCTAATGATGCAGTAATTAGATGAAGGGATCCGAACTGGCAACTTTTCTCTGACCCCCTCACTGAATCCCACCATTCTGACTCTGGTTGGCTTTCAGGAACATTTATTTTTAAACTTCTTTTACCCAAAGTTAGTTCTCACACAAACAGGCACAAAGCAGGTAACAGTGCCCAAACAGATGCGGTTTAAAGATGATATTACATTTCAAAAAATGCTGTGGGTGTTTTAATCCCACCGCCTTTCCGCTGCATGCTCATTTCGCATGTTATTTTATGGGTTTGCTGTGGGGAGTCCAGTTTTCGCCCCCCATTCCAAAACTTAGAGTGAACTCCATCCAGTATTCATCCTTCCAATGGATTATCCTGCTCTGGGTAGTAGGGGGGTTTGGAGCACATCCCAGGAAAGACAGGAATGGGGCAAGCGATACCCTGATACCCTGGATGGGCTGCCAGTCCATCTCAGGGCACACACATGCATAGTATGGAATCTGGAGATGCCAGTTCACCTAATAGCAGGTCTGTCGACTGCAGAAGGAAATCAGCAATCCTGGATGGAACCTGTAGGACATACAAACTCTATGCACATAGAGGAGGGCTGGGACTCGAACCCCCAGCCCTGCTGTTCTGTCTCATCTGCTTCCTGCTATAGGCTCCAGGCTCCCCTTGACCCTGAACTAGATAAGCAGCTTGGATGGCCGATGGATGTTCATAATGAATGTGCCTGTGTTATAAACAGGGAATCTTTTTAGTTTTTTGACAGCATTCACAGATCTTTGTGGGGACTTAAAAAATGGTCCCCACAATGTCAAAATAACAGTTTTTTTTATCACATCGTGAGGACATTCAGTCCCCACAGTGTAACATATACCTGGACCACACACACACACACACACACACACACACACACAGACGATCACACACTAAGAGCAAGTTAAATGCATGATTCACCTTGGAGTGTGGGAGGAAACTGGAGTACCCGGAGGACACTTACGGGAGTCCTGGAACAGACTGGGAATTCTCCGCATAGATGCACAGCACTGGGACAGGAATCGGATGTCCATCCCAGCGCTCACACGCGCTCCATTTCCTGTAGGTAGCAACATTGTCACCTCGCAACTCAAGGGCTGCGGCTCCGAATAAATTACTGCAGGTTAGCGCTCGGAGAGGGGCTGAACATTTATAGAGATCCTAAGGTCTAGTATCACTTGAGGAAAGGACAAAACACAAGAGATGCCAGAAAACCCTGTAACAGTCTTTGCTGTGGTATCTGAGGAATGATGTTTCACGACAATGGTGAAACAGAGATTGTGCTGCACTTACTTTACTGTGCTCTATATGGCACATTTCATTGGTGGCAGGTTGCATCTACACCAATGTAATCTAAAGGGTAATAATGTCACAGTTATTTGTCAAAGCGTTATTTGAAAGTAGAGATTTCAGTGACCCTACAGAAGAAGAGTTTGTTTCATTTAAGCTGTGAATTTAGAAATAAATTCACACCTATTATCATTTTTACTGTTAAATTATCACCTTATTATTTATAGATTATTTGTGTAAAATGCCACTGTCAAGTCTGTGCCTTTGTCTATCCCATTTGAAACTGTAAAGACTGATAAAGTCTCAAAATGGATTTTCAGGATCATCATGGATTGGATTATCGTTGTGTTATTAAAACATAAGTTTAAGTAATATGTTCAAAAGGAATGCAGTGAGAGTTCATGAACCAGGAAGGAGTGACCCCTTCACCATCCACTAATTAGCAAAGGATGGACGGAAACTCTCCGTAGAATTTATGGGGCTTTTGAAATGCCTTTTGCTGTTTGGAATACAGAATAGCTAGTAAATTAGGCAGTGCTGTATATAGCAGTAAATTTTTAATGCACGCAAAGTACGACTTTCTAAAATCAAGCTGATGTTTACTGTGAATACTGATCACTGGCATAGTGTGTATATATGTTTTGTGTACAATTATGTATGAGTCTCAGTCTCCTTCTCATAGTCTTCCAGATTCTCAAAGGTGACGAAGGTGCAGTGCCAGGGACAGACAGGAAGAATCACAAAGCTTTTGAAAAATGTACACATTTGGCCAGTGTGATAGAATTATCAGTACTTACTAACGTATCAGTCTCTTACTCTGGGAATATGCAGTGTTATTCTCTATAGTCATTATCACTGTCATTATCATTTTTATTTATTAAATTTGTTTTTCTGCAATGGCTATAATCTGGGGACTGTAGCTGAAAGTTGTTTTTGCTGGTATATCTGGCGGAACTTTTAATGCTCATTATTGCAGCGTCTCTGTAAGTAAAGAAATATACAAAACTGTACTGTGGTTTCCCTGAGTGCTGGGAATTCTCTTTGCCGGGATATATAGAGATTTCTCATATTTTAATTATCCCAATTTCATGTTAATGGAACTTCTTTCTACAGCAACATCCAAACAAACAAACAAATGCTCACACGGCTGATTCTGTCATGCAGTCTTGTTCTTCATATGCGTACTGGCTTGGATCAAGCATACCCTATTGCTGCAATCATATTGTATATTCCTAGATCATTATAAAGGGAAATGCTCTTCTCAGACCATTCTTAATAAGATGTGCAGTTCAAGGGACTCAGTATATCTTGCTTCCCAGCTAATTTCTGTGTTATTCCGGCATGCAAGGCACCAAACATCCACAGGACATCATCAAACACAATACCTTAAATCAGGGCTATTCTAATCATAGTCCTCAAGGTCCGAGCTCTGCTGGTTTTCCAGCCTTTCTTTACCTGTGAGCCAGGTGTGAAGACTCTGTGGCCAAATAGAATCAGTAATTATTAAACTAACTTCCTGGGAGAATTGAAAACAAGGCCTGATTTGAAGAGCCCTACCATAGATACTGTATAAACGACTTTATGCTCACAACAGTCAGATGGGAAATTTAGGCATTTGTTTTTAAAGCCTAATAATATTAATGAACGCTTATAATCAAGGCAAACCGACTGACCTAATTTGTCTGTTTGAGAATTTAATAGTTTTGCAGGGTTTCAAAATTGATTCGTATTTTTATGTTCATACAAAAATAGAATGTAATATGTCCATGTTTAATATGTATTATAATACATATTAATATGCATTTGATACTTATGTGTGGGTTTTCAGAGGAGTGGATAGGAGTTGAAGAGAGGGCAAGCGAGTACAAGGAGTGCTGGTTGTGAATTAAAAATAAGTTATTTCAGATCTACTGAATTAATTCAAATCTACTGATTCTTTTCGGCCCTCTAGAGAATAGAGAGAGTATCTATATATCTACCAACGAAATAGCAGGGTTACAATTTTTCCAACATGACTTATACAACAGGTTAACCATCTTGAGGGGGTCTACAGAGTGGGGGGAGAGTGGAGGGCTGCAATATATGAAAAGATGAGTTTTGCTAATCACAAGAAAAGGGGAGACTGTAACTTAAGGCACTGACAGAAAAAGCCAGGCTACTCGTAGTCTCTCCATAAGGTTCCGTTATAAGTCTACTACATGGAATTCTCCAATGGAATATTCTAAGAGAGAATAAAATTATTCTAGAGTCTGGTCAATATAATTTTTTTATGTTTTGTTCTCAAAAACACCCCAAGTCCTTGTTATGTAGAAGTATTGAATAAATCGAGGTACAATCACAGCAATGAGATTGTCATTGGTTTACGTGTCTCTTTGAATGGAACTCTTATGGAACTAGTAAGTGCTGTTGCCAGGACAACACTTCTAATTACCTAACTGATATTCAGTGCATGGAAAAAAAATGACTTTTTTAATGTCTTGTAAGAATACTAGTAAAAAGACTGGCATCATTTAAACATAATATTTCTGTAATGCACCAAAGAGAAGTTCCTAGTCATCCCTTGGTTGATTTTAATAATCATTTACATAATACAACATAGCGGAGATGGCATTTACGCAACAAGGCATGTAATTTGTTTTTTTTTTTTTGGGGGGGGGGGGGGTCAGTGATCTGAGCACTTAAATGTGACACTGATACTGGATATTCCCCAATTTCAGCAACCCGATGACATGTTTTAATTAAGCTTGTCATTCATTCAGAGTTATGCTGATGGAAATCTGAGTGTATATCAGATAATGTGTGAAAGGAAAAATTAGATATTATAGACCAAATGCAAAAGCTGTGTAACTTTCAGTGTACCAGGAACCTGAGCTGATTGGTAGCTTGCTAATTATTTTGACGTGAAGTGAGATAGGCGAGGGCAAACAGGTGAGTGGAAGCATGTAACTTTTAGGGAGATTTTCGCAACAGAAGCTTCTGGTGTTTGAAGCCTGGATACCCTCACTGAACTACAGCGCCACCTATAGGGCAGGTGCAAGTAAAGGAAAGAAGAATGATGGGGCCTGCTTTTGTAAGATTGGTATTTCTGCTTTTAGGTGCACGGTGCTGATGAGGTCATAAGAACATAAATCATGCATAGCAAAAGACGGTAATAAAGACATTCATTCGTTGACATTAGGAAATGATTACAACCATAATTTATTATTATATAATGTTATTGATCACTTCACAAGTAAAAATGCATCAGCGAGGGGAAGAAAATAGCAACCAGCTGAAAAAGCATCATTAAATAAGTATATATTAATTAGTCGGCTTTCAATACTCTGGCTCTTTAAATTAAAGCCAGTTTTACTATATATCCTTTCATATTCATAAAACAGAAACATTTTTGGGGAACAGCTAGGCTTTCCTTATACTGTACACATAACGCATTTCAGAGAAAGAAGCTTCATAACCAAACTGAGCACTTAGTTACTATGTATATGTGGGTTGTTAATTGTTTGGTTCACCACCATACTCAATGACAATTTAGGGTTACCATTAGAAATACGACTATGAGAAGAACTGGTCGTTTGTTTATAAAAGACATAAACTTGTCCAACGCTGCAAAGACCGTAGAACGGTAGTGGACAGTCTCCTTTCCCGATCGCTGCTTCTTTCATTGTCTTTCTCCAAGCCGCTCCATGTGGTCTGTTCAGTTCATCTCAGTAGCCAAGAGGTTGCGGGGTCTTCACCTCGCCAACCACTTATATTTACAGGAAACTTGGAGCTACACAGTTGATTGATGCCGTCGCATTACTCTACCTGCAAAGAGACATGGCAGACTTGTGTTAGCCTACAGTTGGAAATGCTAAGCGTTAAAGGGGCCCTATAATGATTTTCTGTTTTTTTCCCTGTCCTGTATTGTGTTATATAGCTTTATGGTCTGCAAAGTCTTAAAATAAAAATGGTCTGCAAAGTCTTAAAGCCCAAGGTAAACACTGAAGGGAGTAACTCTCACCACAAAACCCACTCTTCTCTAATCTGCCTGAAACATCTTGTTGGAATTCCAGCCCTTACTTCCATGCCATGGTGAGGTCACCTCGTAACACACTCCACATTGGCCACCTACCTGCAAGCTTGGCAAACCTTCACACAACCTGCAGCCTGTGCAGCAACTTTTTCTGACAGGGAAGGAATGTGTAGGACAAGCTGACCAATCAGAGCAGACTGGGCTTATTGGGGGTGGGGGTGGAGTGATTATAGTTGCACAGTATGAGAAAAATAATTCATTTTTGGAACACTGAAGCATGCAAATCTATTCTAGTAAACCCCAAAAATAAAATAATGAACAGTTAAAATGAACATAACAGGGTCCCTTTAAGCAAAACTTAAAGCTAGCTAAGGTGAAGTAATTATTTTTTAATTAATAAAACTAGATAAAGAACAGTAACAAGTTAAACAAGTGCAGGTTAAAATGCATACTTATCTAGGCCAACAACTTAAGAGCAAGATGACAAAAGTGGCAGAGGAAAATGCCAGTAATGACACAATCATTTCACAAACATTATCACTGTAATAAAAATAAATGTAAAAACAGTTATTAGTATATGGTACGAGTATAAATGCTTCTTTATGATCTCATATTTATCTTAATTGAAGCAAAATAGCCCTGTACTGCATGCTAAAAATGTCGAATAACATAAAATCACACTGAAATGCATCTTTTGAGGTTCTCATAGTGCTGTTGTTTATATCAACCTTAGTTCACAGCAAAACATGAGCACTGAAAATTGCCTGTGATAAATGATATCTTAACGCTTCGAAATGAACCTATTAAAGCCCAGACAGCGGCTCTGTTTTGCTATTTAGGGTTAGCGTCGTCACTTGCATATTTCGAAGCCCTGTCTCCATGTGCCAGTTGCAATAAATCCACTTTAATGCAGAGACAGTTTAATTCCAAAATGTCATTGTGATTAATGATAAATTCCCGAACTGTTTAAAACTAAAGATTGACTTACTGTCATTGTCAGCTTGTAAAGACAAAGAGTACAATAAGCCTGGTTTGGTTTGACAGATAACCCCATCATTTAATGCTAGAAAACAAAAATGTATTATGTATGCTCAGTGGCCACTTTGTTAGGTACACCTGTCTAGTACTAAGAAGGACCCCCATGTTGCCCACACAGCTGCCTGAATTCTCCGAAGTATGGATTCATTAAGCTGCTAACTTTCCTTATGAAGTTCGGTCCATGGCATTTTTACACTTGTGGCCTTCCTGTTAGATTTAACGAGTTTGGCCATTCCCCTCTGGCCGCTCTCATTAACAAGGTGTTTTTCGCCCTCAGGTCTTCCTCCGGTTGGATCTTTTTTTTATTCATTCAGCCCATCCTCTATAAACCCTCCGCTACGTACTGCATAAAAATCTCAGCACGGTGGCCGTTTCTGAGCCTGCTAGCAACAATTATAACATTCAATACTGCTTATTTCACACATATTGCCCATTCGAAAGCTTTGTCAAGAGGTGAGTGAACCTCTTGACCTGCTCCGCGTGCTTTGTGTGTTGAATTGTGGCGTTTCTGTGAGTAGGAGCAGGCTGTTGGCATAAGCGGGTAGAGGTTCCTGATAAAGTTCCTGTTAAAGGTTCCTGTACACATTTGTATTGGTGTCTACAGAAACCATCCAGAATATTCAGAAAAAAAGGTGCAAGAATGTTGTTACTTTAAAAAGGAGAAATTGAATGAAGTTTGAGAATATACTTAAATACAATTCAAAACTGGAGTTTTAAGAAAATGTATTTAAACTTTAAAGTTTAAGGTTAGACTCATAATATGCAGGTCTCATATTTGATATTTAAGTCAATAAATCAATATACTATATGTTAGAAATACTGGAGATCCATTATGTAAATGTATATTAAACACTTAACCTCAATTGTCAACTAATATCCTCCAATATCCAATGTGCATTTACAGATTTGTAAATAGCAAATAATTTTTTTAATTAAAATGATATAGATTTTTACATTCAGTACTTGCATTAATATGAGTTTTAAGAAACTGTGAAACATGATATGATTATAGCTTGTGACTTGTAATAGCAACCAGGACAAAAATAAACTTACTTTCACTGGAACTGAATTGAGTTGTGAAATCAAATGCACAGAAATAGCAATAATAAACACGAGCAGCACCGGGCCCATTTTTACATATATGCAGAAGTCTCATAAATAGGTTTGTATAATTTGTACTTTTTTTGCACTTTACACAAGGGTGAGAACTAAAGACTGGCTGCAAATTGCAGGTCAGGCAAACAATTGGACTATAGACAGTGAAAAAGCATTGAATCTACAATTCATATTAACTGCTGTAACGGTGAACCAAACTTCAGCGCGTTATTCTCACAAGAATGTTTGTAAAGGGCAATTAATACTAACAAGAAGAGAGTGAATATTGAGAGTAATAGAAGAAACTTTTTACCTGGGACTGCAACTTTGCGATGTCAAGGTTACCAAAGCTGGTCTCTGTCCGAGGAAATCTTAACGAGATTGTACGTTAGCAGAGGAGAAAAAAAATCCATTTTAATTTCCTATGACAAACACTAAGTAAATCTTCACAATTCGGCATATTTAAGCAAATGACGGCCAGACTGCCAGTCAGGTACTGAATTGGTATGGTAGGTACATAGTGTTTTTTAAACCTGAATTTATTTCTGTGTAACGGCATCTTTATTTCTATGAATATTTATATCAGGGTGTTGGGAAAACCAACCTTGCGGAGCAACAATTAGTGTAATGAGGATGGCAACACTTGTTCAATCAAGGAAGCCGAACAAACGTAAATAACATATTAGCATGATGAACGACCAAATGAGCGGCCCGATAAAACAGCAACGTCAGTTCCCCTGCGAGCTTACGAGTGCAAGCACTGCACCTTGAGAAAGCCTACCCACGGTACTGCCTCCTCTGGTGTAAGGCCAAGAATGACGGAGGGAGAGAGAGATGGAGGAAGAGGGGAAATGGAAAAGGATTTTTTTCAGCACTAACAGTAATTTACTCACATAGAAATTCAGCCCCACTGAGTGACTAAAAAGTTTGAAAATGGGGAAAACCTCAAAATAGACCAATAGAAGGTCTGGATTTTTCCATATTTTAATGTAATACACAGATATCTCTGGGGAAGAGTTCCCCTTTTTATTTTTTAGTATGTAACTTTTGTGTCTTCAGACTTTTTTAATGTTGCTGAACCCTGGAGAAAAGATGTATTTTTGTATGTGTCCATGCCATGTTCCTGGCTAAATATATATATCCAGCAGCCCTGGAGCGTGTCCTGCCCGGAGCCCCGGCCCACGTCCCCTCGTCCCCTCAGGCCACACGCTTCCCGGCCCATCTGGGGACCTACCTTGGTGGTCTTGATCTTGTTACCAGTGGCACAGCTCCAGCCTTTGAGATCAGGCAGAACTTTGCACTCCTCTCCATCCAAGCAGGGGTGCATTTGACACCACCACTTCTGCTCCACGATGGAGGCTGGGAGAGGGGAGCAGAGGGGAGGAGCGGAGGGGAGGAGCAGAGGGGAGGAGCAGAGGGCATGAGCAGGCAATAGACACATGGCCAAATGTGGCAAGAGGCTAACGAGCAGGACAGATCACAGCTAGATTAATACATAAGCAGACAATCAAATCGAACTACACTCTGCAAAACACCACCCAGGCCGTCGACTCTCAGCCCATTATGATGGGATGTTTCCAACCATTACTGAGCTATGAAATCCACTTATTTCAGTTTTGTCCCAGGAAGGTCTGAAAAAAGTTGAACTTTAAACACAGTACAGTGAGTTTTTTATGTCTTCAACTTTTTTCATACCTTTTCCTCACACAATAATCTGTGTCATATCCACCAATCAGCCATAACATTATAACCATTGACAGGTGAAGTGAATAACATTGATTATCTCGTTACAATGGCATCTGTCAAGAATGTCATTATATATTAGGCAGCCAGTGAGCTGTCAGTTCTTGAAGTTGATGTGTGGGAAGCAGGAACAATGAACAAGCTTAAGGATCTGAGCGACTTTGACAAGGGCCAAATTGTGATGGCTAGATGACTGGGCCAGAGCATCTCCGAAACAGCAGGTCTTTTGGGGTGTTCCCCGAATGCGGTGCTCAGTAAATAAAAGTGCTATAAAGAGCGCCAACCCATGAATAGGCAACAGGGTCATGGGTAACCAAAGCTCATCGATGTGCATGACGAGCGATGGCTCGCCCGTCTGGTCCAATCCCACAGGAGAGCTACTGTAGCACAAACTGCTGAAAAAGTTGATGCTGGTTATGATAGAAAGGTGTCAGAACACAATGCATTGCAGCTGCCCTCTGTCCAGTGTGGAAAGCGCCTACGATGGGGATGTGATCATCAGAGCTGGACCATGGAGCAATGGAAGAAGGCGGCCTGGTCTGATAGGTCACGTGTTCTGTTATATCATGCGGACAGTCGGGTGTGTGTGTCGTTTACCTTAGGAAGAGATGGCACCAGGGTGCACTATGGGAAGAAGGCAAGCCGGTGGAGGCAGTGTGATGCTCTGGGTGATGTTCTGCTGGGAAACCTTTGGTCCTGGCATTCATGTGGATGTTACTTTGACATGTACCACCTACCTAAACCTTACTGCAGACCAAGTGCACCCCTTCATGGCAGCGGTATTCCCTGATGGCAGTGGCCTCTTTCAGCAGGATAATGTGCCCAGACACATGGCAAACATTGTTCAGGAATGGTTGGAAGAATATAAAGAGTTCCAGGTGTTGACTTGGCCTCCAAATGACTCAAATCTCAAACCTATCGAGTGTTTGTGAGATGTGATGGACAAACAAGTTCCACATACCACAGGACACCTTCAGAGGTCTTGTGGAGTCCATGCCTCAATTGGTCTAAGCTGTTTTGGCGGCATGAGGGGGACCTACACAATATTAGGCAGGTGGTATTAATGTTGTAGTTGATCGGTATGCACCTTACTTACTCCTGCTCTGATGTGTTGGACTGCAAGTAAAAATGTGCTCAAAATAAGGTCCGCCCACTTACAGCTAAATTTGTGGTACTCATTTGAGGACCACATTTCTTATAATCTGATGGCCCAGTGGATCTGTCTTACAGCTCCAGGACTGGGGGGCTTGCATCCTGCTTCTGCCTTAGTATGGGGTTTGCATGCTCTCATTGTGCCGTGTGGGCTTTCTACCACAGTACAAAGACAGATTGCTGGATTGACGCGCATTGAGCCGGCATCCCATCCAAGGTGCCGCACGTCCTATGCTACCGAGGTTGGACTCCAGACTCTCCACAACCCTGTACCTCTGAAGCAGCTGGAAGGCAGATGCATTACTGGCCAAAATTGTGGAAACTCTTCCAATTTTTATACATTCCAGAACTTTATTCAATTGTTGCTACAGTTACTTATTTAATCATCCAATGTATGATCTTTGATTGTTTCTAAACATTACTGCCAATATTCATGTAGTAATTTTAATTGCGTTATACCAAAAATGCTAGGTGTTTCCACAATTTTGCCCACTAGTATATATTACCTATGGCTTTTTGTAAGATTTACATCATTACATAGTACGGCATAGCAATATACAGGTGTTTTCATTAGTGCATTAACACAAACATATTAAAAATATGGAAAACTGTTGTTAATTTAAAACCAGAGGATGTCAATGCTGGCTGCCACAAACAGCAAGCTGTGCTCTGAATGAAAATAACACCGCCAGATCTTACAGATTCCACAAACATAATTACGCTGTACAGTATAATTGAACTACAAAAGCTACAAAGGATGTCAGTTGGATGCCAATCAGTGTGGCGTGAGACGTCCTTCAAAGGGAAGTACCATCGACGCAGGAGGGCGCGGCTCGGGTGGTTCCGGCAACCTGCCCGGGAAAGCAGGAGCACTTGACGGTCTGCGAGCGCTCCTCGATCTTGTTCTTGTTGCAGCACCGGTGAATGGCCACCACCTCGCAGGTCCCGGTCCGGACGTGCTGCACTGCGGACACGGAGGGGAGAGATAAAGCGTGCAACAATGTAGGAAGTCGCTTTCATCTCCGGTCCTGCTGCAATTACCCCTCCTCTCCCCCCCCCCGATTTCCAACTCAGGCTGCCACGTCTGAATTATTTAACGCGTGATGCGCCCCGTTATTTTTTAATTGAAAGTGACATTTTCAAGCAGCATCTGTCTAGGGAAGGGAGCTCACCCTTGTGTGGTAAATGACTAATTAGGAAGTTGTAATGCTTGTCTCAGAAGCGTCCATAATGCAGCAGCAGACAGGAACGTCTCATTAAAATGCTTAAAACGTTGTTTGCCGATGCAGGTTTGTTGAACCCAAAGTAAACAAATAATAAATAAATAAGTCCATTTATTAACTGATGGCTTAAGTATTCAATTTTGCATTATTTTAATTTAGGTATTTGAAAGCCCTATTTCTAAGAGGGACCACAGTTTTACAGGCTTTGAGGGACCCTAGAAAGACATTCATAAACATCAAACAGAATTATTAAGGCACCTTTCATGTTAAAATTTCATACAGACGTCACAAAGCTCACAAATTTGGCACACGGCAGATGACTTTGGTGTAAAGTGAACTTGGTTCCACGTTTGAGGGAGATATGTCAACCTAAGACAAGTTCACGCAGCTCTAGAAAAAGAAGCCCTTAGCTGTTGCCCCCCCCAAACCTAACGCCACCCTCGTCACCTTCCAGTCACTTCCAGATTCAACCCCCTGTGTGTGGATTAGACCTCTGTCACCTAATTATAAAGTGATGCCGTAGAGTCTGCACTGTGCCACTCACCATCCTCAAAGGAGCCTGTTCATCAGGCTATGAGGAATCGTCCAGGCAGTGGCTCAGGGAGACAACACAGTATTTCACTCCTGTCTTGTCACGTTACGCTAATTACCAGATGCAGGCTGCCAGTGACTTCCATTTTCTTAAAATGTTAAAATATCTGGCCTGACATCTATTTCTTTATGCCTTCTAAGGTTTCCAAATAAGCCTGAGTTGTCTCGGGTCACTCTAATGAAATGCCATCCTGCTAGCATGTTTTGGAAGCACTTGTGGCATCCTGGCAATTAGCGTTACTGTGAGATTCCTGAACACCTTACCGGGCATCTCCCAGGCTCCTATTACCTGCTTGTGATTGATAAAATTGACAGTGGAGGACAGAATGGGTGTCTGCACACTCAGTTAAAGCGTTACACAGTTACAGCGTGACAGACGGAATCACTCAGCTGTCACGTCCAATCAAAACAACAGACAGAAAACTGCGGGACGCACCAGGGCCATGAGCTACGAGTGCAAGCTGATGAAAACGGAGACATAGGAACCCAGGGTGTTCATGAGGGTGATCGACACCCCATCCCATTAGCGTGTCTATAGGTTTTGTTTTGCCCCACCTGCTAATGTACGTAATCACAGCTGACTGTACAATGACAGGCGATCAAACTGGACATCAGTATCTGGTCCCAGAAGAACAACAGAGAGGGTGCATCTCAATACCAAGAACGCAAAGACCGTAGTTGTGGTCTTGGCTAGAGCGGTCTTGCTAACTTGCCTTCCAAGAATGAACTTGGGCCGCAATGAATCATTGGACTGGTCTCGTTCAGCAAGGATGCAACCAGTGTATCTTTGATATCTGGGGTAGTAACATCAGCATCCAGGGATTTTTAGTGCCCTCTGTACTTCTGTTCTTGAGTATTGGAACTGATCTCCGGCAATGGAAGATGACGTAAAATGGGTACACAAGAACATGATCAGGTACACAAGTACGGTCAAGTACAATCATTCACTGAGTTACAGTCTTGGAACTTGAAAGCAACCCCCACCCTGTCCACTAGGGGAGTTTTGGGTCGGTTTTCCTGTAACTACACCATAGAAGTAGTGGTAAACACACCAAGCAGACATGTGGAATTAGGCAGAATCTTATCACCTGCCCTCTGCAAACAGGCCTTGGTCTATTTGATCAGTAACATTATATGAGGTTAGTAGGGATCGCAGCCCGCAGCAGGACACTGGGAAGAGGTATCCATTTTGTCTACATTTACTAAAGCAGGTAAATGGATTTTTAGACGTTCATAACTAATGTAGGAGAGGAAATCTAAATGCTTTTCTCCAGCCTTTTTCAGATATATCAAATTGTAATACTGTACAAATGCTTTCAAAAAACTGTATAAGTAATATGCTGTACAGTATATATCATTGAGCTAAGTTGTTACCATAATATTCAAAAGTCATTCAATCAGTCATTAAATTATTAACGCAACGTAACTTGACTTCTTTACTGTGTGAAAGTCAAGGTTTTAGAAAACCAGAATATATTCAGAAATATATGTAAGATGCTCATCACTTTGAGATGGTTTGACTTGCAATGGACGATGCTGTGACAGCGATGCACATTCAGGAATCACCAAACTTTGGATTTTGATCTATTCCTCGGCTAGTGATGTGCCGGGTGAAAGCAGCATCCATCCAGCCACGCGCCCAGTCTCTGTAGCCATCGTGGGCATAAACATCTCATACGGGAGAGTGGGAGTGGGCAGTTCCCACCCAACAGAGACAGATCAAATGTTTCTTATCATTACTGATCTAATATAATTGGCCAGTTATTAAATTTTTACCATTGTCACCCTCCCCCATTAAAACCCACCTAAAAACACCCAATTGCCAGCCTATGATGCCATGCTGATGATATCTGATACAGTGTTATGCAATATATTGTATGGTGTTTTTTTCTGTGTTTAACAAAAATGACTTATTCAGAGCATTTATTTATTTATTTATCATATCATACGATATATTCAACTTACGATATTTTCAACTTACGATGGATTCATCTGAACGTAACACCATTTTAAGTTCAGGGGCACCTGTAACAGCCCTTCACCAGTACATCTCATAAATAATGTCATTAGGTCTGATATCGGACAAATGGCAGGGCGCCACGGAGCGTCACACCAACGGGAAGAATGACAGGTAAGTTACGCACGCGGCGGAGGCGCGAACGAGACGCATTTCCTTTCCAACCTGTATCTTCTCACCCAGACTGTCGCTTAGCATCACCTGCGCATGTGAAGTCTTAATTAATGAATTTAAAAAAATAACACTAGGCGGTAATTTATTATTTTTTTTTAAAGGAGACTCAAAGCAGGTGTCTTTCAGTGCATTGCACATAGACCGTGAATGGAAAGTTATTCACAAAAGTAATCCGTTATAGACAGAGGTGGAAAGTTCAGACCAAGAAAGTGCAAATCCAGACCAAGGCTTTGTTTCAACCAACCAGCTGAGTATAAAGAGTCATAGAGTCCTCAGCTGATTGGGTAATTTCCCCATCACTGCAGATAGATAACTCACTTTCCAGAAGTACCTGAATTATTAAAGGGTAGAAGCATCCAGACGGAGGAATGCTGAAGTATGGTCATTACTTATGTTTGTATTTATGTGGATGTGGTCTGGTATAGACCTATATTAGACAAAATTGTATCTTATTCAGCTTATTGCATGAAGTACATCATTAAAATCAGCTGAATGTTGTTTGAACTTTTCATTTCAAGGGGCCATTTTGAATCACTTTCGTACTGATCTATTTTTGCACATAGAAGCATGTCTGTTTGCTTCTAAGGGAAAAAATGCTGTTTATTGTTTATATTGCTGTCAGAGAATGACACAAAAGAAAGAGAGAATTTTTCTTAGACCCTTCAGAAAATTAAGACATCTGCCAGAGTGGCAGCGAAGGAAGGAGATGTTTGATGTTGTTGATTTCGGCAGCATTTCTCTGGCAGATAATTTGATTTAAGAAAAACTCTGGTCGCGAATTGGTTGGGACTGGATACTGCACGCTGCTCATTTGACTCAACGGGTAAATATTTTGTGGAATTATTCCTGATACTTCTTTATTTGCAGAAAATGCAAATACATACCTTACAATCTGATAGATTACAAAGAGAACAATATAAGGGAAATTAAATGTAGCGAAAGTTACCTGACAAATTCAAGATTCAGTTCTTAATTGTTGTTGTGCACAACAGCAGAATGAGACTGAGTTAACAACTCCCTCAGAAGTGCAGAGAAAAGCACAAGACATGTACTATGTAAACAATATGTACAGAATAGCCAAAATGTGCAAAAGTACAAATGTGATAAACAGTATGTGGTTGTGTGGTATGTGGCGGTCATGTGTGTCCTTTACTGTCCAGTTCAGCCCGGCTACTGTGTTGAGGTAAATAATGCTCTTAAGTCCAGTAGCGTGGACCTTGAAGACCCTGTACTATCTGCCTGGTGGCCACAGTTCAGACACAATGAGTTAGACAAAAACTAGTTTTTGATGGTGCATTCATTGGCCACATCTGGCTATACTGCACTTATCCTGAATGGCAGAACACTTTATACAGGCAAATTCGACGCCCTTGTTTCACGTCACAGTGAGACCCGTTGAGGTCATGAGCTTTACAGCATGAAGGCATGTAAGCCTCTCAAAGATGCTGTAATCCTGTAATCTCCCGCCCGGGCTGTGTGTTCGGTAAGGATGTGGGTTCGTAACCCGAAGCTGTTCTTGATTCCCTGAGTGGGTTACCTGGCTCAGCTTCCCCCAAAAGGACGCCTGGTTTTATTGGCTGTGGACTGGGGGGGTGAGGGCGAGGGGGGGGGGGGGGTTTGTCGCTTACCTTTCTGGCTGCCTGTGGCCGCCACCGCCTTCTCCCACAGGGTAATGATGCAGATCATTAGAACTAATGCCCTTCTGCCTTTGTACTGCGTCACTCTCTTACTCATCCTGGAGAGAAAGGAGACCCAGAGAATCCCATCAGTGGGAGGCTGGTACGTTACGTGCGGAAGCTCTTTGATTGGATTTATTTATAGCCTAAGACACAACATTTGCGGAGAGGAAGAAAAGCACGACGTATAATATAAATATTAATGCTGATACGTGTGAGCATAATTACTCATGGGTTAATGTTGCAAGAACAAAGTGTGGGAAATATCTACCCACAGCACAATGCACTTTTCTGGATTTGAACCGGAACTTGTTACCTGGCCGACCGTGGGTGTTCTGGCACCCTACTCACTATTTTGTGCCCCCTAATCAAATGGTGCCCTAGGTGACCGGCTATGTCACCTATGGGGTGTGTCAGCCCAGACTTTGGGAGTATGTCTGGTAAGAGGAACTGACATAGCTGAGTGCATGATTGCATAGTGCTGACCCTTAATGACCCCCCAGGCTGGCGCACCTTCCCAGCTCTATATTCTGCCTTGATTAATCTAACATGAATCCGGAGTCTCCTGACCCCAAGGGGTGACGCTCAGCCTGAACCTGGACTAGCAGGAGAGCCAAAACACCGCGGGTCTGCGTCCGCTTGGGGAACATGGAAAGCCTTTTTGCTGTTCCCATGCTAAACCATTAGAAAGAGGAAACAAAAATGGATTGCAGATAGGCTGCGTTTAACGTGTCTCTTAGGAAATCCTTATTTACTGTACAGGAAAGTGCACAAAATTAAACAGAAGACGAAATAAGTTTGCTTCACCCTCCATAATTCACTGTCCCTGTTTGCACATCGTAATTGTATTGCATGTTGATGTTGCAATATTGCAATAAACATGTACACATGAGGTGTAATTGGAGTCAGAATTATGAATTTTAATGGCAAAATTCACCACAAACACCATCCACAAATTACCCATGAGCACATGTGTAATGGAGGGTCAGCCTGGACCTTAAAAGCAGGTCATACTGACAGCTAATTTGGAGACCCTGATTCACCGAGACAGGATGATGTTGGACATTACAGGTGGGGGTGGGGGGGGGTGGAGTTGGGCGACTACCCACAGCACCACCTAGCCACCAGGACTCTGAGGGAGGTGTTGCCAGGGAGGTGTTAAGGGGTGTCAGAGTGTTCACACCACACGTTAAAGCAGGGCCGCCCCCATCCTGTGTCGTCCAACACCCCAGCTACAATAACGCACTGAACAAGTCTGCGCTGTGCTGCACACAACTCGCAAAAATGCCTATCACACACACGGCAATCACTTTCGGAAATGCACCTTTTCACGTCCCTGTAATTAATAAAGGGGACAATGCATATGCACCACAGGGTCCTGTCTGAAGCGCAACAAAGCCGTAACTCTTCTAAAAAACACCTACCCTTAAATAGCAGGGAAATAAGCTGTATTTGGCTGTTTTCCACAATGAGAACTGCTGGCCTCTTTATCTGTACTGGGGAGTTTGTGCTTCTCAAAAATGTTTCTTCACATTTTGTTCATTTCATTTTATTCAGGTGGTTTGCAACAAAGGGGGTTGTAATCTTAACATGGCCCATCTTCTTAATGATCATAACACTGTTAAAAGGTCACAGCAAACGTCCGAAAAATAAAATTCCCCAGTATTATCCAGTAACAAGGTCAGACCAAACATTTAGCCTATTTGAAGATGCACATCAGCTGGTCTTGGGGGACCCACTCACAAAGTATGGAGAACTTTCAGGCAGCAATCAACAAAAGTTGACCTGCAGGAGGATACTGGAGAACCCAGAGAAAACCCACATAAACATGCAGAGAACATGCCAACTCCACGCAAAGGCGGCATCATACGTTCAGGAGTTACTGGTTTCTGTTTTTATTTTTTTGCTATCTGTTGTTTGTGTCAGTGAGCTATCCTGTTTCAGAAAAACTGCTTGCCTTTGATATGCACACAGTTATATTTGTGCAGCATGAACCCACACAATTACAGCATTAAAAGTGCTTTTGAATCCTTTGTCCTGGAAATGTCAGGCTTCAGGCAAGTTTTAATTGTGTGTCGTATTAGACTCCCGAGGAAAAAGTTTAATGTATGCTTCTTGCTGAAAAATGTGCTCTGAAAATGCATGTCTGATCCATAGCTGACATGTGAAAAATAAACTAGATTGATACACTCATTTAATAATAGCAAAACATTATTATGAAAGTTTAGATATAACACAATACAGACACCATTTATTCTAACTATTGAATTCCCCCATGTGAGAGGAACATCAGTGTCACAATCTGGGGAGAAAGGTCTCCCATCTGCAAGTCAGTAGGTATAGCAGCCGGACTGGAGAGTGAGATCGTGCACTTTTACATCCAGAAAGTCCAAAGTTTCAAGCAAATCAAGAGAAACAAGAAGCAGGAGGTTTTCTTGATTCTCTTTCTTTCTTTCTTTCTTTATTTATTTAATCAAGCTTAAAACAGTGATTCCCACATATTCCACTTGACCAGCAAATTGGGTTGTAATTCACTTAGATTTATGGTCATTTAATTATCCAATTACACCATTCGATTTTGCTCTTGAACTCTTCATGCACTTGAACCCTTCAATAAAAATATTAAATCTTCTTCCTTCTTCATGCTTAGCTGTGTATAATGAGCAACATTTTATAGCCAAAGGCAATTCTTTACATGATGATTGGAAGCAAATTGCCAATTAACATCACTTAATCTCTGTCGGGCGTAAAATAACGGAAATAGTCACATCAAGAGTTCACCTCTTCCAGACGTACTGTAGATATAAATCGCATGTTATGTGCAATTAGAAAACAGCCGAAGAGGTGGACAGCAAGACTGAGAACAAGGCTGTCCGCATTCGGAGGTTCAAAGAGTCTGGCTTTGCTATTCTATTTACATGCCTCATAAAGAAAATACGTGTTTGATTCCTTGCTCTGTTCTTATGGAAGCCTCGCTTCCCCAAACACGTATGTCAGTGTGCTGAAGAGGTTTGAGCAAATGTGAGCATGATGACAGAAAAGAAAAAAACCATCAGATTGGAAATCAAGGGGGAAAAACTTCAAACTCAGGTCATCCAGTCCCGGGATTTGTTGTTTCTCCGGTCCGTGCAGTGACGTATTCGCCCCCGCAATTGTGGCTGCGATCGGACTTCGCGCTGAGGAGCGTGACGTCACCCTTGCTGAGGGGGAACCAGAAGCAGGAATGAGGTGTGTGCATTTGCAGGTGGACCGGGAGTGGGGGGGCTCGTCACAGCCTTTCCCACTGCCAACAGCAGTGTAGCAGCAGACGTACATTAAACCTCACACAACCACTCAAATCCGCCCCCACCCCCCACATGCAGCTTTATTCTTAATTCCAGACACCAACCTTTTCACCTCATTTAAAAACAGTGTTTCTAACAATAAATACCACCACCACCACGCTCCCCCTAGACGACAAACAGATTTTTTTTCCAGACTGGCTTTTCTTCTTCTTCAGAATGATGACTCACCTTCTAATCTCTCTAGACGAGAGACAGATGGTTGGTGGGACTCGCGGCGGCGAAGAACACGTACACCCAGAAAGCCAGAGCCGCCTTGCCGGAGCCTGCATATTGAGCGGCCTCCTTCAAGGATACACACTGTAAAGGACGCCGCTGTAGAAGCCCCCGAAAAAGACCTCGGATACATTACGCATTCAGGCTACATTCCCCTTTAAATGCAGGTATAGGGGAAAAGTCAAGGTAAATGTTTTGCCTGAGAGGAAATACAAAGGTTTGTTCATAAGCGGATGCGAGCCAATATGCAGAGAGAAAATTAACAGTGTTTTTATAGGTTATGCTGCTTGATTATACAGAAGCTGAGAATGGCAGAGCTTGCAGTTATTTTTTTTATACCATTAATACCACATTTCAATTAGTGGCATAACCCTTAAAGATTCAGATAATCATAATGTGTGTAGATTTGAATGTGGGTGTGAAGGTTTGTTTATATCACATTTCAGGATTTTTCTTTTCGGTATATTTCTACACGTTGTGTTCAGTGGAATGACATAGGATTTCTCAGGACCAGAGACATGACCTGCCACATGGGCACAACACCTAATTTCAACATTAAATAGGCCTATACGAATGCACTCATTAAGTTACACAGTTACAGTGCATATATGAGTTGATCTGACTATGGCATGACAGCCCTGTGGCGTCATAATAGTATTCACCATATCCCGGCATGCTCCTGAGCCACTGTAATTGGCCCAGTGTGTAATTGTTTTTAGTGTTAATACTTGCGTTATATTTCCGAAGTGTCGCGTGTACCTGTACCAGTGCTGTATGTGTGATCCTGACACGTCCCTAGTCATTGTGTAATTCTCCTACCGTGTGTGGGTCTGTTTTCGTGTCACTATATTATTGCTTGAATGCGGCGCTTTTAAACGCTTTATTAAAGAGCAACTCCGTGCAATTCCGCGCTTCGTCGTCCTTATTCGCCGCTCCCGGGATTGCTCGCCGCAATACGTTCTTGTAAGTATTAAGAGAAAGATATCACGCTATTTCGAAAAAACGAGCTATGTTATAATGACATTAAAAAAATAATTAGGCCTACAAGCACGGCAGTTCTTGGTTTCCTACGGAGCCCCCGAAGTCCCATAGAGTGATTTTTTTTATCTTGTGTGCACAAGATAATACCTTGTGCGCACAAGTTATGTATCTTGTGCGTACAAGATAGTTACAGTCCGTATGAATGGTCGCGACAGAGGTGAAGCGACATGAACAATACTTTTTCTTCGGTCCTTATCGGTAATCATAATAATACACTATGATAAACAGGTACAGTAAATACATCATTACTTGATTACTGACATCTGTTTATTGTATTTATTGAACCTGTTTATACCTGTTTTACTATGATTACCGATAGTGAAAGAAAAAAGTATTGTTCATGGCGCTTCACCTTTGTCGCGACCATTCACACGGACTGTACGTGTAACTCAGCCTTAATGCCAAAGTAGTGCGCAGCAGCGTTGCATTTACTCCTTCGAGTAATATTAATTGCAAGGCTACTGTATCTTATTATATTGTACCCTGATGCCAGCAATGTTTTTTTAGGAGAACGATTCCATTAAACAAGCGAGTAACATCAAACACACAGCAATTCGTCTATCTAATTATGTCAATGAAATAATTTTTGAGAAATCAGTAAACTCTTGAAAATTGCAAATGCAGCTTAACCTAGAGGTCTAGCAAACGTAGTACGGCAGCTATACGCAGCTAACCTGTTCCTTACAAATATTAACTTGTGCGCACAAGATAAAAAAAAAATCACTCTATGGGACTTCGGGGGCTCCGTTGTTTCCTTATTATTACGTAAAAAAGTTTTATAATTAAGTATCACAGTTGAGACCAACTATAGGACAGAGTCATCATCCAGCTTATACAAAATGATAACTGTCACCTGCAGTGTTAGCGATGTACTTTATGAGCGCTGGTACCATCCAGTGGACTTAACGGCCTTGGATCGGGATACAGAGAGGAATAGACGACTGATATGCAAACGTTACATAGTCATATGACCCGGTGTTTATCAACGCAGATCCTATGAATTAATGACCCCTAGTATTAATGTGATATCTATTATGGTATAATGATACTTTGGGGGGGGGTTAAAGTTGTTCTTTGCTATTTTTCATAACATATATTTTATTCTCAATGCAGGGGAAACCTTCCCAAGCCAGTTTTGTAATTAAATCAGATTAATACCGATCATCGATTAAAAGATGTGATGCAAATAAATCGCAGTCGTTTACCCATTTAACATCACAGTGTCAAGCCGTCCAGCTGTGGTCTGAAAAGCACGCGGATCTATTTCTGACCTGGCAGTAAATATTCACTTATGAAGGATGGATGAATTATGAATGACCCCGGCAAGGCATCGTATATCTCGCGGTACTTTTAAAGGTGAGAGCAGAGGAAAGGGGAAGGCACACCATGACAATTACAGCGCCCATAAGGGTAGGGAGGTCTCAGGAAAAGAAATCAATGCTTAGGGCCACTGTATCTCTGACCTGCTTTTATATTTACTGAGTGTTGCATTTGATACTGTTACGCATTATTTGCAAGGATATGTTTCATTCTAAAAAAGGGGTAGAGAAATGGTGTACGTACAGCTCTGGAAAAAATTAAGAGACCACTCTATATTTTAAAAAAACATATCTGCATTTTTAAATCCTTGTTTAATACTGGTTCTTTTGGGGGAGGCTACACTGAGCAGCAGGCTGCTTCCAGGCTCAGAGTTTCTAAGACAGCAGTACACAAGGACAAGGTGAAGCAGGAGACACTGGCAATGACCAAAAAACAGTCATCAACGTATCCGGCAGTGCCTCATAAATCTGAGGATGACCTCAAGTGACCTTCAAAAAGAATGGGAAACATTAAGTGGTGTGAAGTGCTCTGCTAGGACAATTCATAACCTGGCTTCTAGAAGCAAGACTGAAGACCCATAAAGTAAGGAAGAAGCCCTTCAAAAAAAAAAAAAAAAAGTATATTTTGCACAGGCATACCCATAAATTAATATATGAATTTTGCTGTGGTGAATTTTTTCCTGAGTTGTATTAACGATAAAACCCGCTTGTGCAAAAGAAACAAATATACTCAGTATATTGAATACAGAAACGTACATGTGTGAATATATTGTTTTCTGTACTACTTATCCAGTATAAGGTGACAGTGAGGCTGAAGCCTGCACAGATCAGAAGGAAGGGGAACATCTGAACAGGCCCCGGAATACACAGGTAGCATGTTTAAGCTGAATAGCTCCAGTAAGCCAGAAAAAATCACTCGGTATAAAATCATCATCAAGAAATATATTTATAAAAGGTCAAGCATGCAACAAATGATGTACAGTGTTGCTGATGTTATGCTGAAATCGGCAACAGGGGAACTCAGAGATAAAGTAGAAGCTTACGTAATATATGTCGTTATTTATCCATGCATCTATCTATCTAGAACTGCTCATCCAGTGCAGGATCACAGTGAGTCTGGAGGTCATTCCAGGAAGTGCAAGGGATAGTGCTGTGATTGGACAGTGCGAAGCGCAGAGTGCCACTGTGAGCCGCCACACTGAAGTAAGGCCTTCAGAGACAAGGAAGATGGTCCTTTTGTCACTAGTCAAAGATGTCCTCCACTGAGATCTGCCTCTGTCACCCTCAGCAAGTGACCTGGTTTTAATTTTCTCCAAACTGGTTTCAAAAATGAGGGTCCCAGCCATGCCCGTTTGCTAGCCAGTAAGAATAGCATTTGCACGCAGGGAAATGCCAAAATGGAGAAGGGGAAAAAAAACGAAACAAAAAAAAACAATCTTGACATTTCTTTGAAATTACCTTGGATGATGCAACCCTCCGCGGCGCGCTGGCTTCCTGTAGCCGGAATTCAAATGGCGCCATTTCTTGTGAATGATAAGATTTTGTGGCTGTTATATTGTCGGCAGATTGGTTATTTCAGAAGGCCTGAGCTGTGGGATGAGAGAGCTGTCACAAGTTTACGCCCCCCTCCCCCCCCCCCGTTTTATCTGCAAGTCTCCACAGAGCGCAGCGGCGGGAACATGAGGAATATGGCCGATTTTAACACAGAGAACAGGGTCTCCTCTTATGAAAATATGTCCCTACTTCTGAAATTATTGAAAAAGTAGAAAATGAGTAGAAATTAAAATTAATATTGTGTAATTAATATTGTAAATGTATAAATACAGGTAAAATTGCCGGATGCTAATTTTAAATAGACCAGGCCAAATTTAGCGATCTCTAACCTCTGGCTAACAATATCTGACCTACATCTAAAATATAACAATATCAAACAATAGTTTTAAAAATATTACATTGAAAATCACTCAGAAAGGGTTATTATACAAACTGTGGATATTTGCATTTGATTCTAGTGCGTACACAGCAGAACACAGGAGGGATGCACATCTCAGGCATATCCCAGTGTTCAAACAAAGACTCCCTTGAATGTATCCAGTGGTAAATCAGATTCCCTTACATGCAGTGTTAAATCAAAGAACCCATTTTTATCTAAAATTTTAAATGAAAGACTCCATGCATGTCTCGGGTGTTAAATCAAAGACTCCCTTGCATGTACCCAGTGTTAAATCAAAGACCCCCTTTCATGTACCCTGTGTTAAATCAAAGACCCCCCTTGCATGTACCTAGTGTTAATTCAAAGACTCCCATGCATGTACCCAGTGTTAAATCAAAGACCCCCCTTGCATGTACCTAGTGTTAATTCAAAGACTCCCATGCATGTACCCAGTGTTAAATCAAAGACCCCCCTTGCATGTACCCAGTGTTAATTCAAAGACCCCCATGCATGTACCCTGTGTTAAATCAAAGACCCCCCATGCATGTACCCAGTGTTAATTCAAAGACCCCCCTTGCATGTACCCAGTGTTAATTCAAAGACTCCCATACATGTACCCAGTGTTAATTCAAAGACTCGCATGCATGTACCCAGTGTTAAATCAAAGATCCCCCCTTGCATGTACCCAGTGTTAATTCAAAGACTCCTATACACGTACCCAGTGTTAAAACAAAGACGCCCCCCTTGCATGTACACAGTGTTAATTCAAAGACCCCCCTTGCATGTACCCAGTGTTAAATCAAAGATCCCCCCTTGCACGTACCCAGTGTTAAATCAAAGACCCCCCCTTGCATGTACCCAGTGTTAATTCAAAGACCCCCCTTGCATGTATCCAGTGTTAAATCAAAGATCCCCCCTTGCACGTACCCAGTGTTAAATCAAAGACCCCCCCTTGCATGTACCCAGTGTTAATTCAAAGACCCCCCTTGCATGTACCCAGTGTTAATTCAAAGACCCCCCTTGCATGTACCCAGTGTTAATTCAAAGACCCCCTTGCATGTACCCAGTGTTAATTCAAAGACCCCCTTGCATGTACCCAGTGTTAATTCAAAGACCCCCCTTGCATGTACCCAGTGTTAATTCAAAGACTCCCATGCATTGCCCCAGTACTAATGAGCTGGATGTGTTGAACTTGAAAGCTGTGCTGTGCTGTTGTGTCAGGCATCACAACCCAGGGTGGAGCCACATCGCTCTTGTTGGGTTTTTAACCAGGTTGATGCTGCTGCACGTGCAGAATGACCCTCACAGAATGGCCCCCATGCCCTCAAAATGATAATTTGTTCCTCAGTATGAGGGTCCTGCAGTAAGTTGTAAGAAATTCCCAGAATCTTTAAGGGATGGTTGTTTTCATGCTAATTATATGGCTCAACGCTTTATAGGCAACAGACAAACGTTTCATTTGACGTTTCTGTTTTAAGCACCAATTCTGCCCCCGAATGAAAAGATTTCTGGGATCCAAGACAAAGAAACGGCGGGGCAGGAGGATGGGAGTGCAGGTTCGCTGCTGGTATTTTAGGCTGTTTGGCAAAAGGTGTGGAAAAGCAACAGAGTGAGACAAAGCTATTTTTAGGGGCTTTTCATGAAATTCATACCTCATATCAAGGGCAGCCGGGAAATGACAGGTGATTATGCGGCGGTTTTAATTAGACACTGGCAGGAGTAA
Organism: Paramormyrops kingsleyae; assembly: GCF_048594095.1. NCBI lineage: Eukaryota > Metazoa > Chordata > Actinopteri > Osteoglossiformes > Mormyridae > Paramormyrops > Paramormyrops kingsleyae. The sequence goes on from NC_132799.1 coordinate 34,986,178, forward strand.
ACCTAGGAAGTGCTGAGGGTGGAGGATAGAGCCGCTCCCAACGGGCTGCATATTTTAAATAGTTAATTTCTTGATTCTTTCACCTAAAATAAATAGAATATTCAAGCAGAAACCTTTTGTTTAAAGTATCCTCTGCAGGTGCATAACTACCTATTTTGTTTTTGTTCTTTATTCACTTTTTAATTTCACATCCATGCACAAATTGTACCCAGTTCATAAAATCAGTAATGAGCAATCAGTTGAATTTTGTAAACATTCCAGAATAGTTGGGACTAACTAGCAGAAATTAGTCATTAAGTACAGCCTTTTTGCTAAGTGAAAATGTGAATGATAACAGGATGATTTTGTGTGTATGATTTATCAAAAAGTAGTTTACTGGTTTGTGAGACACTTAACAAGAAAGTGCTATAAAAAAAATAGGTTTCTGGAACACATGTTTAGGTTTCTGAATGATAATCCAGAACCATGCTGACCAATGCATCACCATATGCGACAGTAAATGTTGCAGCCAGATGCCGTACTCATTTTCTGAAATAGCTCTTGCATGTACGATGTTGCCTTAACATCTAAAGTGACTGTACAACAACATTTGATGCCCCAAGCTACTTAATAAATTCCACAGACGAGTCTGGTAGCTTTATAATATTTAGACTATTTAAACTCAATCTAGTAATGTTCCAAACCTAGGAATAACTCTAGTAAATGAGAAATCACCTTGTGGGAATTGTAATCACACAAAAATGTTCTGAGGGGAGAAGGAAAAATGATTGGTTCAGAGAGATAACCAATCAAACAGCCATGTTTTGTACTGTTAGTTACCATAAGAACCTCGCAGGCTTCTGTCCACCAAATGTTCCTTCTGGGGTTAAAATGCACGTGTTTATTCAAATGGAATGAGTGTAGAACCTAAAAAAAACTAATCTAATTACGGAGAGTCCACTGGAAATTCAACAGAGGTGTGTGCATGGAAGCATAGAAATGAAATAGCAATTTCCAAATAATAACAATATAGTAAACAGGCATTCTAATTGTATTCTGTCCTCTCATGAGCTGTGCTGCAAGCCAAATAAGGAATAAATTCGCTTTATTATTTATGTTCATGCACAGTCTTAATGTTATTTTTAACAAGGTTTCACTCGAACGTTGATATCGCCACGGATTTCTCTATTGAAGTGCATTAAGAAGGCATAGGAAGTACAACAGAGGCCCCATCTTCTCTGTGGATGGTGGAGATGCGTTTTACGAGGTCTTGGCCTTGCATCCAAACTATCAGATGCAGGCTTGGGCGTTCCATGGCGGTGAGAGTCAGCCTCGTGCAACCCTCAAAAGATGGCACTACGCCTGATTACAGGATCCAGCCCTCAGGGAAAAAGCGTTTTTCTTCATTTGTACCAGATGCCATTACAAATAAGTTATTTCAGTCAACTATTCATGGTGTCTAAAGCCAGGACAAGTAATTAAAAGAAATTCCAAATAGAGGGATTAGTTAGAATTAATTCTTGAGCTGCTCTGATATTCAGGCTGAAACGGAGAAATGGAACACTATGGAAATGTACTGGCGCAGAGCGGAACTAATGGGAGGAACATTTAGCAAAATTAAAAGTTGCTACTGGATACCAGACCAGACACTGAAGGCAGGGAGTGATTGTGCGTGGATTGGCGTTATTAGTCATACAGTGTCTGTTTCTCCTTCCCATTCATGCAAAAACAGCAGTTTTTTAGGTCATATTGAGCCAGAGCAGCGTGCAAGACACCCTGTCCAGCCATCTTTGGCTCCACCAGGTCACATGGTGAGATTAAGTACCTTCAGCAAAGGCAGAACTTACTGGGATTTAAATCAATTACCATCAAGGCCAATTCACACTTCACTTTTCCCGGTGCATTTACAGTCTGGGCACCAGGTAAGTGACGTAAATTTTGTCATGGGAGGCGTCCGGCGACTGTGCTCATGCGGCCCAGATTTTTATGTCCAGCACACATTATGTTTATCAGTGCGTGTTCACTGCGCGTGTGCAAGGAACTTGACTAAGTGTATCCAGCAGGTGGCAGCACTGACTTTTACAGAGCAGAGATCAATGAAGAAAGAGTAGAAGAAGAATAGATGTTGTGTAGTTGTAGTTATGGTGAGCAGCTATATGAAGAGGTGTGGTGGTACTCGCATATCTAATTTTTCATACTGTCCAGGTATTAAACTGTGCTATACGGTATTTTTTAAAGCAAAACAATTCGAGCATTTTGTGGAGGGGAGGGGGGGTTGGTTTCTCAGTTAATTTTGCCACAAGGATTCCAAAATACGATATGCCATATTACCTTAATAATGCCCAAGGTGAGTTAACTACTTTAAAACTGCCCATAAAAGCTTATCCATTCAACTACACTGCTTATACAGTATGTGTGTTTGATGCAATACATCTGTGCTCTCTTGATCTGGTGCAGTATTATGCCTGTACGCATGCGCCGACTGCAACTGTCCGTATGCATATAAAAATGTAGTATGTACACAACAATCTGCATGGACAACCATGCAAAGACTGTAAGTGCACACAGAAAAGTGAAGCATGAAATAGGCTACCGCCTGCAAGGCTCTGTCCAAACCCACCCTATTATACACTCTGTGACATTGTACTTTATCCCCAACAAAAGAAACAGAGCAACTAAAATGTCATGTGACCTGGCAGAGGGAGGGGTCCTGGCCCTTTAAGGATGGCTGGTGAGATGAGGTTGTTGCCACATGTGGAAGCGTCTAGGGGAAAACGTGTAATTTCCTGAACCGTAATCACCTGGGAAGGATTTTACATGGACTGATTATTTTCTATAAAGGGACCAGAGGGGGGCACAGCAGCTCGGCTGGCTGTGCTGTTACCTGACACCTTCATGGTCACGGGTTCGACTTTGAGTTCAGTCTCACCCCCTGGGGGTCTTTTTCTGGGTATTATTTTGAGTACCATTCCCATGCTCCAGAGACAGTTCATGTTCAAAGACATGTTCAGGTGATCTCTGAGATATAGATATGGTCTTTCTGTGTGGATATACAGCACTGTGCAAAAGTCTTTGGCAGTCAAAGAAAATTATGTTTAAACATTCTTCATGTTGGTGTAAAACTATGACTTGTGGCTTATTTATTTAACTAATTAAGCTAATTAATTGAGTTTAATTGGTGAAATTTAAGTACATAGAATGACTGGGGTGCCTCTTTGTAGAGGTTTCGGGACTGAAGTTCTGTTCTCATACTCATCCAATTAGATATCAGTAACTAGTAAACTGTTTTTATATGTAAATATACAATTACTACTTAGATAAATAGCTTTTAACCCTTTTTGTCATGGCCTAAGACTTTTGCATAGTACTGTACATTTATAAAAACTGATTTTTATGCATAGTTATCATTCAGTCTAGTGCAAATTGAAGCTTTCTCCCAGTAACTTCAGTGCCGTTAATTTTGCATCACTAATAATGAGTCGAAAGCGTAGTGCCCCCAGTGCGTGCAGTAGTAACTATGTACAGGGGCTTAATTTAGACGGTTTCTATAGCATAAAGGTCAGACAGAAAATGACAATTAAAGCAATTTGACATGCAAGGTATACAGTACAGTATGGTCATGTTTATTTAGAAATTAGTAATAAATTTACCTTTGATATCATCTTTCAGGCTAGCAGACTGTTATGGGTTGAGGATGGGGGGGGGGCAGTATTATTCACATTGGCAGGGGTCTCTTGCCCATAACCTCCGTGAATGTGAAGAGTGTTTATTTAAATATTTTGCAACAGTTTTGACCGCATATTGATGCAAATATGGAAAATGCACCTTAAAGCAGAATATCAATGCAGTCGATTTTCTTTTAATATATTACCAAGGGAACATCCGAACATCCGAAGTTAGATTAAAAAAAAACAACCTCCACTGTGTATTCGGCATTCAGACATCTCTAGCACGCAGACCTAATGCTGTACAGGACATTTCTGCCTTATAAATCAGTTCCTGGTGAATGTGTTCTTTATGTTGAGTATAGGGATGCAAAATATGACAGGAAAATAGAAGGAGAGGAGCAAAGGTGCTATTTTCCCCACCCTCTGGGACGGAGGGACGGTACCCAAAAACCAGTCCCTGCGGAATCGGCCTGTTCACCTCATTCTCGGCAACCTACCTCCAAATAGCTATAGGCCTATTAAAACTAACAACTAGTAACCTCTGTTCACCATTCACTTATCACCTGTTATCACCCGCTGTTTCCATGTTTCACCGCAGACCATAATCGGCATTTGTATCCGACACATCTGCTGCTTTTTGCCTTGCAGATACGGCACCCGGTAGCGATAATTCAGGGTCTTTAAATGCGAAGCTGCAGCAATCTTAAGCTTCACTGGAAAAAGGAAATGTGCTCAGATATGGGGAGCGTAATTTTCACCTCTCAACGAAGTCAGCCCTGCGCCTCAGCCTTAATATTACTGGGCTCTTTGGGTAAGGTTAGGTTTAGTTATAAATCGGAGTTCTGTTTCGTTATCCTATATTTCGTGTAGCGCAATCAATCAATTCAGGGTAGCTTACAGCCACTAAAAGTATCTACATCTCTTATGCATCGATTTATTCCGTTGTTTGATTTCAACGAACTTTGGACAGCCAAATAGCGTACCGTTCCCCATGCCTGTTTTTATTCCAGCAAAACAGGGAAAATAAATGATGGTGCATTACAAAGGGTGTAATGAAATTTCGGGGGTCGTCCTGCATTAGAAGTAGTTAATTAGGTTATGTTTTGGGGGTGACATTAATTATGTTATGTTTTTGGGCTGATTTCAAGTTATAACCAAAACTATCAATTTGTGCTAATGAAATTATGTGGTATGTCATTCATTTGTCCAATATCGGTGCTCTTTCCTAACTAGAGTGAGCAGTGCAGAATTCCCACAATTATTTTGGTTTTTAAATAATTTGTGTAGGACCAATATTAAAATTTTTTGGTTTGGTGATTTGTATAGTAAATCATTCATTACACTACAATTTGCAAAAGCAAATCTTTTCTTATTCTTGCCCTGGCTGAACCTAGGATCTCAGACGTGTGTACTGTATCTGCACTTCATATTGACGTGTTGAAGTTATAGGCCTATACAATCCAATAAAAATATAAATACAGGTATATTTTATTGAATTAAAATCTATTATCTGCGGTGTTGCAGTTTCAACCTATTGCATACTTTGTTTAAACACATATCACTATTGATATGCATTTATATTTTTAAATCAACCTCTTAAATTCATAATTCATAACAAAAATAATGAGTAACCACTTTCTCCCCAACAACTGTATAAAAAGTAAACGAAAGCAGTTTGCAAGTTGTCCCCAATAGCTGACAAGCAGCTACACAGATTTGTCAAAGTACAATCACCACATTAAATCCACCAGAAGGTTTGTCTTTGAAATTGAAAAGGATTTTGCACAATTCTACATAGTTGTTAGAGACCATTACAATAGAGATAGATAGATAGATAGATAGATAGATAGATAGATATACATCGAGTCACAAAACAATGTTCTGATTATGACAGCAGTGAAAATATTACTATAGTCTTATTCCACAGATTCCTGAAAAAAATTATATATTTAACTTATATAGGTCAGTAATTTAAAAGTGATTCTAAAGTGTAAGTATTATATTGTTAATGAAACACACACAATAAGCACCAATGTAAGGTTTCATCTCCACATGCAATTTCTTCAAAGGAAAAACCTTGGGGATATTTGTTGACATGCTTTGCTCACTGTGCCGCTGTTTTCTGATTCCTATAGCTATCAGCTGTTATCTACTTCCTTGCTATTGTTGAGTATAATCAACAAGACATGTGACTTACTCCAGCGGGGGGGGGGGGGGGGTTGGCATACAATTAAACAACCTCAAAATCAAATTTCCTCATAGACCATCGGAGGAAATATCAATAAAGAGCCAGTGATCCTCTTGAGACACAGGATTAAAAATTACGGACTCACTATAATTACTGAGTTTTATCTGCCCTGGTAGCAATATTGCCAGATCATTCAAAGACCCTGACTGGAGTTGAGGTAGCACAAAGCATATTAGGCTCCCAGTTAGGGGAAAATCATGATACACACACATAATTTAAAACACCTCTTTAAACATACCACATATACATACAAAAATCTAGAAGAAATTGACTGAGCATTCCGCATGTGTTTCAAACTCGTTCGACACAATTTTGGTCTTGTAAATGGAAGGCTGCAATAAGAAAGGTAATTATGAACAAATCATTTTCCAGTACAAATGTAATTGGTCGGTAGGAACAGAACTTACATCCAGTCAAATTACTGAGTTAAAAAAGGAAGAACAAGCCAAAAATAAGATAAGCGGCTCACGGATGAAAATTTGACGCTCAGAAAAGTATGATGTAGATTGTGTGTGTTTGTGGGGGGTGGGGGGGTGTTTCAGTTGCAGTGCCAAGGAACAAACAAGCTTTTGCTACTCTAACTCATAGCCAGGCTTTAAAACTGATAATTTTTCAATGTGAGTGATGCTGTAGTCATTCTGGATGCTGTCTTCAGGGGCTTCAGTCTAACGGAGCGGTAGGTTAGCTGTCTTTGGTGTGGCAGTCTAAGTGTAGCAGTCTAAGTGTGGCAGTCTAAGTGTGGCAGTCTAAGAGTGGCAGTCTGAGGTTTAAACCACACAGATTTTTTGCCTTCTAGTGTTTCATGTATTAATATAAAACATTGACAAATAGAACATCTGATGTTGAAAGATTTTGGTTAGAGTCTAGATGGACAACAATGGACTTAAGGGTTTTATATGTCTTATACAATGTATGCATCCTGAGATCCAGGGGAAAAAAGTCTTTTACTATTGATTAAAATGATTTTGATTTGACAGGAAGGGGAAGTTGGCAAGGTCACAACCCCACACTTGTGATGCCATCCGAGAGCTCGAGCTTTCCTCTTTAAGGACCAATAGAACTTAATGAAGTGGTATGTGTAGTTTTTGTACAGAGGACAAAAATGTATTGGTGGAAGGAGGACAGGACGATAGGAGGGTATGTTACCCAATGAGCAACTAATAGTGTTTATGGTTGGACCAAACTTCTCAGTGTACAATCATTTCTGTATCAACTGAATTGTATGTCACCATTGTCTTGCCTTTACTGTCCATATATCTACTGTATGTATGTGAGCCACTGACAACCTGCTGTGTGACCATAGAAGTGACAATAAACCTGATTCTGATTCATTCATACACAACCAGTACCTTCACAGCTGCATTCTGCTCTCAGCAAACTACATTGGCATGTATTTTTATTAAACAGATATTCCCTCAAATGGATTTCAGGTTAAACAACCAAGTCCACCAGATTCCCTTGTGTCCTACTGGAAGCACTCGACAAGCTCGCTGGAAACGGTTTTGAACTCAAGGTTTGAGATTAACACCCTTATCAGCCGCGGAAATCCCACCATGTTCCAGATGGTTACTTATGATAATTAGCCACTGGTCGGCCGCAGCGCAGGAACGAGCCCTCGAGCGACGTGGGCCACACAGGGTCCGTCTCCGGCGAGAAGCCACTGAGGAGCCTCCGTCACGCCGTCCTGCTGTCACCAGAGTCCCCAGGAACACAGCTTATCGACAGCATTGCTGTTGGGGCTTTTAACCCCCGTCCCCCCCCCCCCTCCTTACAGGATATTAGATTTTTTTTTTTCATGCACATGCCTTATCATGTTTCATGTTTTTTTTTTCTCTACCTCATTTTGTGACGCCTGCAATTAAAATGGCACATTCCGGGGATCTCGCCGATTTTGCAGCTGGTGATTTTTATTTCTTTCCACGCTTGGCTGTCTATGGGACGCGGCCTTTGGGTAAATCTCAAGGTCAGATGGCCCCGGGCAGAGAAGCCGCTCGCGACGCGCCAGAGCAGCATGGGCATCTGGCCTCACACTGAAGGGCAGAACACGCTAAAGAAAGACCGTGTGCAGAAATACACACACACCGCTCCACAAACAAGATGGAGAAGGACGCCGTCAAGTTTGGACGAGCAGATGTGCATGCACCAGTCTGACAGGTTGTCAAGATAAAAAAAAATTGGAGAACTTTCCCAAAGTAGGCCTCAGGTTCTGTAGCAAACATCTGGCTGACGTGTGAGCCTGACACAATGAAATAGCGCGTGTGGCTCTTTAAGCCCTAGTCAAACACGGATCGGTGTTAGTTTCTTATCTTTCGTATTTGGAGCAGAGCTTTCGTCTGAGGTGAGACAAGATTACCAGGTTCTCCAGCGGAGAGCAGACCTGCTATTAATGCGTATGAAACAAACCAGAGGGCCCCTCTGTACCTCGCCTCATGCATATGGAAGCCGAAATTAATGCTGCTTTTCCTCGCTGCTGTTTCCTAAATTTCGTGCTGGTCATCTCTTCACGAGCTCCATAGGAAGAGGAATCGCATCCGCTCAGATCATCTGAGTTACAACGAAGGAACAATAAGCCAGAAATAAGGAAAACCGCAAAAGGAAACCTTGACAAGCAGAAATGAACGGCTTCTGTTGTTGTTCGTCGCAGCAAGCAAAACAAGACCACCCCCCGCCCCCGACTCCCCCCAGAGCGTGGCCCCTCTAAGTCGAAGCAAACAGACTCCATCACCTCACATTACCATACCTGCCACACATCAGCTACCCAGAAGAAAGAAGGAGACCAGCTATAACCTGTGGGGGGAACTCAAAACAAATGGATTTGAAATATGAATGTAGAAAGAAATATGCTAATGAACACGTGAATAAATAATCTGAATGCCGCTTTATTTAGTGTCTAAACCTGTTTCCAGATTCACATTCACGGCAAGTGATGGTTGGCTTGGAAAATCATGTATATAAGGAAAGATAATTGTGTTTTCACCAAACCTGAAGATATTTCTTTGGTTATTACCAAAGAAATATCTCCACCTCCAAGTCATAGAAATGGCATGGAATGTAGCAGCCAAAGAGGCAGCAGTCTTTCCCGAGCAATAAAGTTTAAGAGCATGACCTTTCAATACCACTGATATCTATAAAAGTGGTATTTGAAATTGCACACTATCAATTAAAGCAAACAGCAGTCTGGGCATGATATATGGATCTATGTCCCATAACCAATTATCCCAAAAAGGGTTATGTGAAGCCTGGCCCAGAAAATACAGGGAATTGGGCCGGGGAACGCATTGGATGGTATTGAAAGGCACACACACAAGAACACACACAATACGAGAAATTTAGGAAATCACATCACCCTGTAGGTGTGAGTCTATAATGCTGCTCACTGATCCAGTGTGCCACACCATTCATCCATCCATCCATCCATCCATCCATCATCTTCTACCATGTATGCTGTATAGGGTCATTATCATGTATTTAATGCTCCTAAGAATTTACCAGAGATACATGAAAATAATCTGTGATTACAAGTATTAAGTTCAGAGATAAACATTTATTCTCTCTGTATATCCTCTGTGACTGACATAAATGGCGGTTTATAGAAAGGCAGCCTCCCGCATCTCATCCGAAACGAGTGCAGACATCACCGGCTCATGGGCAGGTCCTGCACATGCTCTGCGTTATGAAATCCAATTAGCAGATGCCAAGACATGGAAGGGGTATCCGATTGGTGACAGCCGCTTCCACGGGGCACCGATGCAGAGCCGAGTGTCGGGCGAGGATGACGGATGCTGGGAAGGCGGACAGGCAGTGGAAGTACTGGCAGCACCAGAGGGGAGGGGGACAGATTAGTAAGCAGTAAAGCCTAAGGGTGTATCTGTCCCCCGGTGTCTCTGTGTACAGATCCTCTAGTCACAAGGATAGTAACGCTGACAAACAGGCCCTGCAGGGATATCGGTCTGACGAAATTCTCTGATCACTCTCAACTTTAGTACATATTAACGATGATGAGGAGCTGAAGTTTATCTATCCAAACTTAACCTTAAGGCAGAGTTTCCCAATCCGGTCCCCGGAGACCCACAGATGGTCCATGTTTTTGCTCCCTCCCAGCTCCCTGCCAGACAGTCCACATTTTAGCTCGAGGGCTGGGAGGGAGCGAAAACATGGAGCGTCTGTGGGCCCCCAAGGACCGGGTTGGGAAACAGTGCCGTAATAGAGGGCACTTAGTTCCTCACTAATACTGCATTCAGTTATCAACATAATTACCATGCCTCACATCAGCCCTAACAACACAGACAAAAAAAATTCATGGTGACATCACACTGTAAACACAACAGTACTTCAATAAGCCTGATCACTGCGGTCCTCATACTTGTGAACTGTCCACGCCATTCTCCAAGATGATCACCATAAGGAAAAACCATTTATTTCAGCATGGAGGGCTTATTTCAGTTCAGCATGCCTTATATGCTATGGTGTACGCCCAAAGTATGAGGTATATGCTATGGTGTACGCCCAAAGTATGAGGTATATGCTATGGGGTACGCCCAAAGTATGAGGTATATGCTATGGTGTACGCCCAAAGTATGAGGTATATGCTATGGTGTACGCCCAAAGTATGAGGTATATGCTATGGTGTACGCCCAAAGTATGCAGTATAACTACACTTCAGCTTCGCTGTCTAGGCCAACAGGTGTACCAATAACCCCAAACAGCTGATCGATATGTTACCATTACCTGCGATCGAATCGTATTCCACTGACCTAATGGTGCGGGGGGCGGTTCACTGACACGGTCGCCGTCCGAACCGGGGGACAGACGTCGGAGTGACGCTCAGGGCAGGCTTAATGCCGACAGACACACTGCTACGCACAGTACGCTTAAGGCCTTTCAAACGCATGCACAAAGAATCTTAAACAGCGAGTAAACGGGTAAGTGACTTTAAATGCAGCCTGCATGAAGGGTCAAACATAGCAAGGTCTGGATAGTTATGGGGATGGTGCACGAATTCCCTCTCTCTTTACATTTACAGAGGGGAACAATGCAAAAGAAAGCAAAAAAAAAAGATAAATTGCTGCTTCCATTCACAAGATGTCACTAAATAAGCCTGAATAAACAGCCTGATCTCCATCAACAAAATAATAACAAAGAGTGAAATTCCAGAGCTGAAACAGGTTGGCCCAACCTCACGCTCTTGATGATTTGAGTTTGTGGTCTATAACAAGTTAATTATTATGGTTATATCCTGATCATCATAATAGAAAAATAAAATATCCAAATACTGTATGACCCTTTGAAGAAACTTAACCTAAATGTAAGTGTAAAATCATATATCCTAATTAAAGGAACACGGCATAAAAACACACTCAGAACCAATGAAGGTAACCAAAAGATACATATTGCTATTGGTATTCTTTGGTTACAGGTCTGCAAAAGGAACATACATTGGACCAGGTCACTCCATTGCTGGTTTTCCCAAGAATTCCCCATAACATCACAAACCAAGCTTCACCTGAGCATCAAAGTTTATATGAAACCTGTGCCTGCTGCTCTTATCAGGAATTATGTGGGGTTTGGTACCATTCCAGAACCCAGGAGAACATCAGGGCTGTGGGTCTGCCTCACCACACGCTCACTTCATATGCCGTAGGGCAGCTAGCTCCAGCAGGCCATGATCGACGATGCCAAAATCTCGTGGGCCAAAGGCTGACCTCCTCAATCCAGAGATCGGGTCTAAAGAGGCTTTGGTTACAGAGCTGGGACATCAGAGGGCCTGTAGGTTCTGCTGACACCGACAGGCCGTTACTAGCCGGCCCCAGTTCGCGAAATCTCACCAGAGCCGATGTGAACTGACCCAAGTAGATAAACACATCTGCACACCTAAATGCACATTACAGGGAAAGGCTTCTAGTGTTAAGGCAAACTATGGGAGAGTCTCAAGACATCTGTGTATTTCTGGATATCACTCGGATGACTAACAATATAATGTTCTGTATTTATTCGGTATATACTCAAACTGTCCACAGGAAACTAGTATTTAAAGGAAAATGTTTTTATAAATCACTCCATCTGAGAATTTTTTTTATATAAAACTGCATGTCACAATGAATTCTAAATGCTGAATTTTGAATGTTTTTAACCTAAAAATACTTTTTGAGATTTTATTCAAACCCGACAATAAAAAAGGGAAGAAAAATATATTTCAAACTAATGACACACATTTTCATAATATTTTCTATGATTATCCTAGACAACTATTTTTTTTAAATGGCTTTCTCATCATCACGTGTAACAGATATAATGTTTTTTCTATTTCTTCTGTCATACCTGTCAAAATGAGGCAAGTTTATAGACATCACTAATTCCGTGGTTAATCAAGCAAAAATTTTACTACTGATGGACTTCCCCGCAGTATTTCCAAGCTATTTGCTTTCCGCATCATGAATAATGAATAATTGAACTTTTTGGTCTATAATGAATTTTCCTTCTTTCCATTGTACCAAATTTTGACATGCGACACGTGAACACAAAATGTCAGCTCCTGACTTGCCTTATGACCATGTCATTAGCACTGCGAAGCTTAATCTTTCTGTAATTTTACTGTTAAACTTGGGGGAGAGAAACATTTGGTCTGGATACACTATTTAGAACATTAGCTGGAATACGTCAGTAAAAAGCCATGGGGCCGATTTCTGAACATGCACATGCATTTTCATGAATTGCCATGAACCACCTGGTATGTGTGATACAGGTTGCTGTCCTGGTGTGTATTACTATGCCTTTTCATATGGGTTTGCCTGTACATTAATCTAAAAAAAAAGTGCATTCATTTTGGAGAAAGAAACAGCTGCTCACTACCACGTAAGACGCACAATATTCAGCTTCGGCATTCTGGGGTTTTCAGTCCGGCTCAGAGGACACTGCGTTTCTGGTGAGCACCAAAGTCAGAAAACAAGCTACGTGTGTTACAGAATAAAACCAGACGGAAATACACCCAAAACGTGTGTCCAGCGATTCTGGACACATTTCACCATTTATTTATTTGGCCTGTTTATAAAAATCTCATATTGCTGTTTTGTAAATAACAATCAACGTATCAATGTAAATCCAAGCGTGAAAATCACATGCATTTAAAGTTTATTGCCTGATTATCGTTGTCGGGTGTTTTACGAAATTGTGATTCTTAAGGGTTTAATGTGATGTCAAGGGTCAAATATATAATGCAAGCATTGATTTGTCAATGGCAGACCTATCAGTTTATTTTTTATGATTTAAAGGTATTACATTTTAAAAAGACTGAAAACTTCATTGTATTTTGCTGTTTTATGTAGCCAGCATGTAATAATTATAAAATTACAAAAGTATATCAGTAGGCGTGTTGTTCCATGTAACTTGAACAAACACAACTATGGCATTAAAAAAGATAGTAACATTGAGTTCAAGATGAACAGTTCGCTGTAAATAACTTCTGAAAGTTTCTTAACTGCCCAGTTTCAAAATAATCGGATTTTCTGCCATAGAGTTAACGTGCGTTTCTGAAATAACTACCGACATACACCTTTAATCGGGTTTCTTAATTATGACACGGTGTGCGACATAAAGCAAAGGAAAGTCGTTAAAATGTAGGGGGGAAAATAACAAACCCTTAATCAGGCAGTGGAAGTGAACACAACATTATATATAGGATATTCTAGCCGAGGTCGGTAAAAAAAAAAAAAACAAGATAAAATTGTTAAAACGTTTTTCAGAAAATTTAGGCATATACTATTTCAGTTTACAGCGTACTAGTGAGAATAGTAATGCAAATATAATTGTATGCATTTTAATTTGAATTAATTGTACTTACCTGTATACCAACTTGATAATTTACGTTACGCCCAATTATTTAACATTTAACGCCTTTGAAGTTCCGAGATACTAATCTGGGTTTATCCATTTGATTAGGATATATTGCGTTAGCGCCTTCACCAGAGGTAGATCGGATTGATCTGTATGGATGTCATTCATTAAAAACAGTACCCAAATCAGAGAGACGTGGTAAAATCCCAGCCCCCGTCGCGGCTACATACCTGGTGCCCCGCTACCGCCTCTCGACCTTGACTTCAGAAAATAGCCACGCTTAATCCATCTGCTCTCCCGAAAACCACTGTGTCTATTTTCCCTTCATCAGGCTGAGACTTCGAAAAGCCCCAGACAAATGTTTAAAAGCCAGGACCCAGTGGAAAGCATCCGCTCCTTTTACAGACACGATCCGATTTTTTAAAGTAATTAAAAATCATGAATGAGCGGCCGCTCGGCGCAATCCGGCTGTTCACCAACACATCTGTAGCGACGGAGCCCAGTCCTCCTCTCTTCTCTTATTGTATGGTATTTGTGCTTTTTTATCTGGAAATATCTTTTCAATGATTTTCTACTTAACTTGAAGCAGCAAAACCGACCAGGCAACCCTCCGTGTGCCAACACACGTGAACCGGAAAAAAAGTGAAAATAGTAAAATTACTGGTTATGTCGAAGGCACTTTGCCAAGTGAAATGGTAACTGCGGCAGGTGTGATACATCAATCCGTCCCGACAGCTTCGGTGACAGCGAAAGCGCTCCGCTCTCCGCGGCGCCGCACCGGAGACTGAGCGGCGCATCTCCGGCGCACCAACTTATCAACAGCATCCAGAGGTTGGTCAGCGCCGCCTCCAATTTATACCAAATATACCAGTGTAGACAGATCAGTCATGCCAGCAATTAAAAGCATTGACTTAGGCACATTTCATTACAATGGATAATTAACACACGACTATTTCTGATCTGACCTACGCACTTCACTGGTTAATTTAAACTGTGCGATACCCCAGAATAACTTCCAATTCAGTTAAATTAGATCTATATTAACGCGGGCAAAGTGTAAGATGCACTCAGCGTAACATTAATCAGTAGAATCGCACTGTGATGTTTTGCCGAGTTACTGGAAATTCTTTTCAACACACGTGTATTTTCCGAAAATGTAGGGTTTACTCTCTTTATAGCAGGAAATAGAGAAATATTCGTTTATGTTACATACTGAACTTCAGCATCTTCCAGTAAGATTTGCCAAAAAGTATTTAAGAAATTAATAGTAAAGTAATAGAATAACTTGATGTAATTGAATACACAGGCTAATAAAAAAAACTAAAACATCTTATCAATGAATGGTTAATATTATAGTGAGCTGTCTAGTGCAGGATTGTGAACATGTCAGCAAAGACCTATAAAAAAAGGAATTATGTATAATTAAGAGCGGTACAATAGCGCCATCGTGTGTAAATATTGAGGACGCACATGACGCCGATAATGCAAGATTACAGTTAATTTTTTAATATCACACTGCATTTTTGGCAGTTGTTGCTAGTCGCTTCTTTCCAAACTTTTCCAAGTTTTCACATTACCTTCTCCAATACACCGGCTATTGTAAGAATACACTCAAAATAAGACAGCTTCAATCTCGTCATTTGTATTTTAAGTGTAAATTCAGACTGGATTTGATCAAGAATTGCCCTGTTATGCTTGAGGTCCGTGGTACTTTTAAAAGGGTTCACCAGCACCAAATCTCAAAAAGCATCAAATACTTTCCATGGCCTGCTTCTTAATTGTCCACTTTTCACAAATATAACAATATAAAAAGAACATACTCTGAACATTTCTAATCTTTGTTCTTAAAGATATGCTCAACAGTCACTTTATCAAGTACCCCACACAGTCTCAGGTAGGAACTGATTGTCTCCAGAACCATTTCTAGGGTTGTGCTTATTGAGATGCTTTCCTGCACACCACAGTTGTTCTGAGCTCTTATTGCACCTTTGACCTTCCTGTCAGTTTTAGTTAGTCTGACCATTCTTCTCTGACTTCTCTCATTAGCAGTGCGTTTTTGGCCACAGGGATGACACTACCCAGGCTCCATAAATCATACACATTGTAGTGTACGAAAATCCCACACTGTCAGGAAAAAGGAATGCCAGTTTGTACCTTTGCTGTCACTGGATCTATACCCTCAAGGGGAAATGTACCTTATAAGATACAGAAATTGACTATGAGTAACATTTTTGTACCACTGGGGGTACATTCATGTTGTTTGTACCTTGGGGATGTTCCTCAGAGTCGGTCCCTTTTTGTACCCTAAAAGGTACATTTACCTACAGCTATAGGGTACCCTTAAAGGTACAGCCCCAGTGACTAGCAAAGGTACAAATTGATACTTATTTTTTTCTGACAGTGCAGGAGGGCGGTTTCTGGGATTCTGGGTCCATTGGATCCACTACCAGCAATCCTGCCACTTTCAGAATCAGGTATATAATCACACCTTAGTCATTATAATGCTTAGCCTCACAGTTGGTGAACTTGTTGACCCTGTCTGCCTGCGGTATATACTGACTTATAGCCGCATGATATGCTGTTTAGGGTAGAAGGCTGGAACTTGTGTTAAGCAGCAGGTGCCTCTAATAAAGTGGATACTCAGTATACATCATTTTTCTCCACAGATCTTCCAAGGGCCAGTGGCACATTTCTTGACCCCTGGATCCTTAGTTGAATGAGGTGATGTGTCGCTCGGGGGGAAGGATCCCGTGTCTGTGATTGAAAGGTCAGCAGTTCAAAATCCCGTAGTCAGCAGAGTGATTTCACCACTGGACCCGTGAGCAGCGCCTATAGCTTAACCACAAGTGCTCCGGGGACTGGCCGACCCTGCTTTCTCACAAGAATTTCACTTTGGATAAAAATGTCTGATAAATAAATATTATTGGTGATGAATGTTACTGGTGTAAAATATAATATATATTGGAAGGAAAACACTAAAAAAGAAATTGAAATGCGATTTTGATATGGACTTGGAATGGAAATTGTCATGCCCCAATCCTCCCGTGTGCCACACCCCCTCATCTACCTCGTGTGGAATCCCCGTGTTACCAGCCGTTTCTAGCTGTGTCTAATTAGTCTGGTGTATTTAAGTCCACGTTAAGTTTGTTTGCCCAGTTCGGTCATTGACGTCCATCCTTTTTATGGTGTATAGTGGTCCTTGTTCTTTTCTAATTAAAATCCCTCGTTCATCCGATTCCCCTGGCTCCTGTGCTGCTTCCCCGCTCTGTGCCCGAGCGTGCAGGACAGCAATGACCTTGTTTTAACTTACGCTTTTGTTTATACAGGACATTACATGTAACCAAAAACTCAGCAGGTACGTATTAGTCATCACTCTACATTGAGCTTTGCCTCATTGAACCTTGTGCTTAAATAACAATATCAGCAGGAGCTCATAATTATAAAGCCTTGTTAAATTTCTGACAACCCTACACACACCACTAGCAATTATTTATTTTCAAGTCTGATTTTACCTCTATATATCACCAGAGACTAGGGTTCGATATTTTTAGAAGTGAAATTCAACCTCCTCTCCAAGAAACCTTCTGAGAATCTTCACAATACTGATCATCAGGGGTTTGGACTGCTGTTCTGAAACATGTTTCTGGACAGATTGTGAGAGAGGGCTAGTCGATTAACCATAAACATGGAAAACGTTTGTTTTACAGTACATATTACCACATACAAATTTTCAAATGAAATAACTATGATTTGCTAAAAATATACAGTACATCGGCTCTTTGCTTTATTTGCACATCTTTAAATATATTTTTTTAAAAAAAGGTTTATAAGGCTTGAAGCCCCTTCTGTTGGTAGCAAGTTGGCTAGCAAGGCTACATACATTACAAATACAATGAATAATTCTCTGACTCACCTTGTTACAATATTCACCCATTTTGAACTTTTGAGATATTCTAAGTAGCACACGGAATTCTCCACAGAAAAAGAAATACTGAAAAAAATCCTAATTAATTATATTTAATTATAATACATCATCAGAACAAAGCATATGAACATCTGCGATGGATGTCTATAACTAAATACACAGGTGTTTGTAGTTTAATAGAGAACTCACCTACATCAAACAAAAGGTTGATTATCTTCTCTGACAGGTTCCCTGGCCTTCCTAAGGGGAGGTAAAACACAGTGTTTGTGGCTGCATTGTATTATACTCCTGATCCATGTGTGAGATAGTGGAGAGTGACAATGTGACACCTCAAGAAACCATTCTGTTAATACATTACACATTGGATTTCCAGTACAACACCAGCTCTTGCTATCTAGAGAAGTTCTCTGACGACTCCTCCGTCGTAGGATACATCAGCAACGGAGACAAGCCAGAGGACTACGTATTATGGTGCAGGGAAAACAACCTGCAGTTCAACGTCAGCAAGCAGAAAGAGCTGGTGGTCAACTTCTGATATATCAGGAAGCCCCTGAGACCAAACACCATCCAGTGGGGGGATGTGGAGGCGGTGCAGGGCTACAAGTACCTGGAGGTCCACCTGAACAGCACACTGGACTGGGAAAACAACATAGCAACATTGTAGAAGAAAAGCCAGAGCAGACTCTACTTTCTGAGGAAGTTGATGTATTTTGTTATACCAGGCCCACAGTGGCCAGCAATTTGCCTCGCTGTGCTCTGCTGGGGAAGCAGCATCAGTTCAGGTGACACTAAATACCTGACTAAACCCATCAGGAATGCCAGCTCCATCACAGGACTGACCCTGCTTCCCCCCCCCCCGGAGGCATTTGCAAAGAGGATAATGGCAAAATTTAACAACATCATGAACAATTCTGCCCTTCCACTCCAGGGGGCGCTACCCTGAAGCACATTTAGCCACCAGTGTGCTAAGAAGTGCTACTGGGGATCCTTTCTACCTGCTGTCATCAGGCACTGTGACTTGCAATAGTAAACATCCGATACTACCTGTATTCTCATTGCACCAATACCATTGCAGAGCACCAAGCTGAAAAGGACCATAAAAAAAAACCAGAATGCATCACCTACTGGGAGGAAACGAGGTCAGCACTTCCTCTGGCTGTGGAGACTGTAAAGCAGCTCTCCTGCTCAGAGAACATTCTGGGAATGGTAGTAGGCTTTTTGAGACCGGCACACCTTGGCAATGACCTGTTCAGACAAGCCATTGCGAACAAAGAAAACTCAAGGATAAAATAATCAATGGGGAACACAAGACACAGAGCCTGTTTGGGGAAAGGCAGGTCATCGGCTTTGGCACGCAGAGCTTGTGCCAGCAGTGGCAGGAACTGCAAATGTAAGGCAAGGTCTGGCTAAAAAAAGCACATTATATTTAGGCTGTGGGCTTAATGACTGACTGACTGACTGACTGACAGAGCAGACAGACAGACTAGATATTCAAGTTTGGGTTAAAGACCAGATGTCTGGGGCCCCATGTGACGCGTCGTTCTGACCCACAGCTTAGGAATAAGAAAAGCTGGAAGCGTGTGAAGTGCTGAGGAGAATTCTGTGATTTTTCACCAGCCGGCTTCTCGCTTGCAGCAGCCGGATTGGGGCCAAGGAGCAGAATATAAACGACTGTCAGGTGTGATGACATGGAGCAGAGTGCTGCGCCACAGAAAATCACGCTGGACTGCTGGGTCGTTAAGGATTTCCGGCCGCGGGGCCTGCTTTGATGGAGGGGGGGCATAGAGAGAGAGAGAGAGAGAAACAGAGAGAACGAGAAAGAGAGCGAGAGAGATACCATGTGAGAGAAATGGAGAGAGAGAGAGAGACCATGTGAGAGAAATGGAGAGAGAGAGAGAGAGAGACCATGTAAGAGAGAGAGTGAGAGAGACCACGTCAGAGAAACGGAGAGAGAGAGAAACAAAGAGAGAGACCATGTGAGAGAAATGGAGAGAGAGAAAGAGAGAGAGAGACCAAGAGAGAGAAGACAGAGAGAGAGAGAGAGAGAGAGAGAGAGAGAATGCTGGGAGATCCAGAGGGGGGAATGGTGGAACTGAGGACAACATGGAGGATGGTTTTTGGGTACTGCAGCTCCGTGATGAACATCTACAAACATATCTGTGGAGCACGGCGCTCCTCTATGTTCCCTCCCCCCACCCACCCCTCCCGGGGCGGAAACAGACACTTCCTGTGACTCACCTGCCACTCCAGACCTGCTTGTCTTCATCACACTCATCCTTTTTCTGTATCGTGTGAATCACTTCCCCAGAAATGACAGATATCTGACGACATTTACAGAGGCGATATTGCAGAGTCCTGGAGAATATCCATTTCTTCAAACTAGCACCAAAACCTCATTGAAAACAGATTAACCGGAACATTCTGTACAATAAAAGCGCTTAAGTTAACCTGGATATCAGCAGCATATGGGAGATATCTGTCTGAGCAGATATCTGTCTGATGATCCATATTTTTTGGAACTCTCCACTGACAAAGGCCAAATAAAGGACTGAACTTCATTTGAGTAGTGAAGACCCCAGGAGAACTGGAGAGCAGGAAAGCAGCCTAGTCGAGACATGGAAATCCACACTATCACCCACCATACGGGGCTTTGCAGGGACCATGGGAGGAACATGCCACTTGGAGTCTGTCTCAAGTTTATGAAGCTTTACATTGTCATGACTAGACCTGTATTTTAAAAATGTTACATTAAAAATGAATTTTTGTATAACTCAAAATGACTATACAAGTTCTCCCGGATTTGAGAGTGGGGTTACATTCCAATGAACCCATTTTAAGTGGAAAATGCTGTAAGTCGGATTTGAATACAGTATATGATATGATATGATATGATGTATGATACAAGTAAATAAATAACTACCGTCACTGAATAAGTCAATAAATAATTACTGTAGCTAACTAAATACCAGTAATTGAAATATAAGTAAATGACAAGTTTATTTGATCAAACCTAAAAAAAACAACACTGTACAATACATTGTTAATCAGTGCATGAGATGTTTACACTTGTGATCGCTACAGGGACTGGAAATGTCATTGCCCAGCATTAGTTGAAAGTGTCGTACGGCATATCATTAGCCCGGGAACAGATCAAAATTCAAAGTCGACTACTGAATGTGCATCGCTATCGCATCATAAAGCTGAAATATCCTAAGTCGAATCATCGTATCTTATCTAAAGTTGACTTTGGTTTATTATACAGATTGGTATGTAACTGTGGCAATTCAGGGTAAATACCTTTAGGTTTATACCCCTGATTAACATTCTGTCAGCTGGCCTGTCCTGCACAGATCTGTAGAGTAGCCCTATGCCAAGAAGCTACACGTGGAATTTATGTTGGGGTCTCTTAGGAAAACAAGGCAGTTCTGCTGTAGGTTCAACTGATGGGTTTTATACTGGTTTCTTTCCAGACCGGATCTCACGTTTGAGATACCCCACACCCCCAAGAAGAAGAAAATGCAATGAACTACAAAAGTCAAAGGTCTTTTTTTTTTTATTTCCTCACAGTCATGCCGTGATTGTATCACTCCATGAAGACAAGCAGTGAGTAGAAGCAGTCCGCACCCTCCTCACAGAACTCGTAAACCCAACTAAATTTCATCTTAATTCAAACAAATAACAATAAAAAAGGATTTGCCATTGTCACAGCCAAATTTGAAGTGTTTTATTTCTGTATATATACTGGAAAATCTCTAACTCTGCCCCCAGTAATATTTGCACAGAATAGCAACACCACAATGAATAAGGAATATTCGGAAAACCCAACACCAAAAGAAAAAAAAAACCCAAAATGACAGTTCTGGCAGTTTCTATGGCACAACTGGAATGTTCTTACACACATAGTGGATTGTCTTTTGTATATTATGTTAGCATTTTCTTTTAAAAAAAAAAAAATTTATAAACATTAACAAAATCTTAGGTCTGAGGCCAAGTAACAAGCTCCTTTGCCATACCCAAGAAATCACGAAATCCTTGTGCTTGTCGCAGTCCCTGGCTTCCCAGCGATTACCTGCTCCA
Organism: Paramormyrops kingsleyae; assembly: GCF_048594095.1. Taxonomy (NCBI): domain Eukaryota; kingdom Metazoa; phylum Chordata; class Actinopteri; order Osteoglossiformes; family Mormyridae; genus Paramormyrops; species Paramormyrops kingsleyae. Next base: position 35,007,905 of record NC_132799.1, read on the forward strand.
TGTTCCACTAGGCTGCCTGGTCCATTTCTAAGGTAGTCCTTGGGAATTTTCAGCATTCCTCTTTGACGTACGTTTGTTCATCCAGGTCAGATTCCAGGTGTTCCAGTCTGTCGGTCTGGCCGCTCATTATTTCATCTGGGGTTTTCATAAACCTTAAACAAGCCGAGATGCACTCTTAGCTACACGTCAACAACTTCGTACAAACCGCAATCGATTATAACATGCAAATGAGCATTGGCGGAGCAGGGATGAGTTAGTTAACTGGAATTGTGAATAAACTGGTCCGTTACCTGTTAGTGCCTGTTACCTGTTAGGGTCCGTTACCTGTTAGTGCTCGTTACCTGTTAGTGCCCGTTACCTGTTAGTGCCCGTTACCTGTTAGTGCCCGTTACCTGTTAGGGCCCGTTACCTGTTAGGGCCTGTTACCTGTTAGGGTCCGTTACCTGTTAGTGCTCGTTACCTGTTAGGGTCCGATACCTGTTAGTGCCCGTTACCTGTTAGGGCCTGTTACCTGTTAGTGCCCGTTACCTGTTAGGGCCCGTTACCTGTTAATGCCCGTTACCTGTTAGTGCCCGTTACCTGTTAGTGCTCGTTACCTGTTAGTGCCCGTTACCTGTTAGTGCCCGTTACCTGTTAGTGCCCGTTACCTGTTAGTGCCCGTTACCTGTTAGGGTCCGTTACCTGTTAGTGCCTGTTACCTGTTAGTGCCCGTTACCTGTTAGTGCCCGTTACCTGTTAGGGCCCGTTACCTGTTAGGGTCCGTTACCTGTTAGTGCCCGTTACCTGTTAGGGCCCGTTACCTGTTAGTGCCCGTTACCTGTTAGTGCCCGTTACCTGTTAGGGCCCGTTACCTGTTAGTGCCTGTTACCTGTTAGTGCCTGTTACGTAAATAGGAAACTATAGAATTCATAATTTTTTTTTCTCCACAACATGATTTTCCAAAGATCTTAAACAATTAGCAAGAATAAGAATTAGCAAGAATAATAATGACTGAATTCAAAAATAAACAAATAAAACACAGATACAGTTATGAGTATGGGGGGGGGGGGGCAGAAGACTGAGGAAATGCTTGGTCCAGGTCAAGCGGTCTGGGTGTATAATTTAAGCCAACATTTTATTGTTGCCTTGAAGATTGGCGATGACTGAAATACAGCAGCCCGTTTTGATCAGGTGCGAGCCCGAGGCTAACGTCCAGGCCTCATCCTTTCTGGAGGCGGTTGTTGGGCGAGGGTCAGGCCTCTCACCTGAAGAGCAATCGCTGGCCCGGCTCCTTTCTGATGATGTTCAGCTTGTAGTAGTGTCTCAGCGCCCGTGACATCTTCTCATATGTCATGTTGGTTCTGTTCTGAATTTTACATAAACAACAAAGCCGACTTGACCTCAGAATACCACCCAACAGAGTACAAAACTTAACAGAATGTAGAACACATTGCCCTTTAAGTGGAGGTGGCCTGGATACTTTGGAACGGAGAGTTTAAAGGGGAATTCCATTGGTCTGTTGTTTCATGGCAGAGTCAGATTAAAGAGAATTGAAATGATCACAATTAGCCCTAGCAAAAACATTACTAGTCTTAACATGACTTATGCACAGTACTTTCAATGTCTTCTAAAACCACAAGAGGACCAGTTACCTTGTGGTTACCCCACAACCGAGCAAGGCCGTTGGGGTCCATGATCCGAAACACTTTTGTGACTTTGTCCTCCCAGCGAATGTAGTTCTCGTACCGGCTGTCGGACAGAAGCTGATACACGTAGTCCCATAGTAACCTGCAGTCTGGAAGCGGGAACAGTGTAAACAAACCCCCTTTCTCTTCATGTGTACAAAGATCCTTATGATGTCATCGCCCCGCTCTGTAATGATAGCAGTAATAATGACCACTGACTGTTCCATTTACCTGTGAAGAACTGCCAGATGTATACCACATTTTAAGAGATATATTTGCTGATTGCTTTCATAAATTACTTAACTATGTGACTTTGTGACAGTCCCTTTATATAAATGCAAAACCTAGGAGGTTAAGGTTAATACATATAATACATATGGAAATTCATATTAGACATATGTTAATACATATTACATTGTATGTATAATATTACAGTTTTCTGATTACATTAAACCATACAATCCTAAATATTTACACATTGAAGCCCTAAATTAATGTAGAATTAACAAAAAGGGGAATATACGGCTCATTCTCACAAACTCATTACTGTAAAATCAATTTTCTCTGATTTTTAAAATTAGTTTTGAAGTGAAATTATACAGCTCTTGCCTCTGGGGTAGTTTTGTTATATTACCATTTATTCCTGTAATAAACAAAAGTATTTAATCAAATTCACAGCAAGATTTAAGAAGATGAGAAAAAAGTAACATAAACTATCCAAGAATTGAGGGTAAAAATATATTAGTGTGTGTGTGTGTGTGTGTTCATATAAATAGATTTTTATTGTGCAATAAAGTTGAAAGACTGAAAAACATTTTATCTAGTTTTGGGTTCTTTCAATTTTGATGACCTGTTTGGGGAAACTGGTTTAAAAAAATCAATGTCAATTGATTATATATTGAATTTCATTAGAATTTTTTTTTCCCCAAAATATCTCCAAATTTGTGTATGGCCCATATTTTAACATTTCTTTAATGGAATAACTTTAACTTGTGATGTACAGATTATTCATTTTCACAAAAAAAATTACTTACAAGCAAGTACAAGCTGAATTTAAATACTTTTTGAAAAGTTACTGATCGCAGTAAGATCAGAGAGGGCTGTCAGAAAAAAAGAGTATTGATTAGTACCTTAACTTGTCATTGGGGCTGTGCCCTCAAGCGTCTGCCAATCATACCCTAGCTGCTCTAAAAACAGAAGCCTGACAGCCACTGAAAGTGCATTTCATAAACTGAAAGATGTCACGACTTCAATAAGCCTTCAATAAAAGTGTTACATCTAGCTACTGTAATTGTTTAAATTCAATAGGACCAACACAGGATAAAAAAACAGAAGTGTCATGAAATGTGATGTTTTATTATGACAGCTGGTAATCTAGATGAGGGCACAACAGCGGTGACCCCTGGCATCCTAACCCTCACCTGCTATCCGGCCAATGGGCACAGCCTGCTCATTGGGGGGCGAGATGGGCAACATGATGTGGTTACGGTAGAAGATGTCCTCCCGGGCTTGGGCTGCGGGCAAGCCCTTCCCCTCGCGCCCGTCTTCAGGGGGGGCACGTGCAAGCTTGAAGTCTGCGGCCCCCCCGCGGGCATTGAGGATGAGCGGGTTCATAATGGCACTGGGCACCAGCTGGATGACCCGTGGGCTCTCCTGGCCAGGGGTCTCCGGCCGAGCTGCCTCGTGGGGGGTGGTACAGCGCCCGTTGCTCCGATTGGCCGGTGATACCGACAGTTGGTAGTGATCTTCGGGGTGGTGGTTGCTGTCGGGCAGCTGGGAAGACGCCTGCAAGGGGTCCTCCTGGTGTGTCAGTTCAGCAGGGGAGCAAAAGGGGTTGGGAGAGGGACGGCCCAGGTGGAGAGGCGAGCGGGGCCGGTGGCACAGCTCGATGGTGGGCGTGTGCTGGGGGAGGGGCTCTGTATTCCGTGCGGTTCGCCGTACCGTTTCTGTGAGTTAGGATACAGAACGATGCGATTGCAGAAACAGCCATTTAGAAAATAAAACAAAGATGACACCACATGAACAAAATCTTTTCTTTATGTTTTTAAAATGATTACTAAATAACGTTTCACATAGCACTGTACACCAAAACAACCAGACGCATGAACAGTCACGTTCCACAGGCCGGCACTCTGTTGAACAGTAAAAGCAGTGCATATATACTGCCAGGTTCACTGACCTCATGTATATACAGTAGTCAGCTTCTCTGGACTCTTCACCATTGCATTATGGTCCTTTAGCTCAAGTCCTTACTGTACATATTGTACTTTATTGCTGTATATCTGTATCTATACATGTTTTTACTGTATGTCTGTTCTGTGTAAGTACATTGAGAACAACGACAAAACCAGAGACAAATTCCTTGTATGAGGAAGCATACTTGGCCAATAAAGTCGATTCTGATTCTGACCTAGTCCCTTTCATAAGCAAAACAGATTAAAGAGATCTCTGCCTGACACTCCCAACCTCCACCAGGAGATGGCGCAATCTGGCCCAAACGAGAAGTCCACCCTCGGGGTGGAACGATCCTGCATTCCACATTAGGCAGCTAGCAGATTATAGCTGCACTCTAGCTTAAAATTTCATGACTTCTATGGACAGCCCCAGTCGTGGGTTAAGGATGTGCCTTGCTGAGAGCAATTTCACTTTGCATTTTTGAAACAGCTCTGCGAGGGAGTTATGCAAGAAATGCAGTGCATGCAAAGAACATAATACTAACTCCAGTAACAACCGAAACACTTACAAGTGTTCATTTCCTCATTTCCTGGTAAGTGGCAAAAAATGGGATTGTTTAAGACATATAAGACTTGCAACCAATAAATAAAAGGTGCTCTGTAGAAAAAAAAAGTCATTAGGTTGTTTGTCAATTGTTACTACCTATAATTCACAAGGCATTTCAAATGGTTAAATCATAAAATGTACCCGCCTTCTTAATAATGCAGTTCATGTATGTTCTTTCAAGAGAAATCAAAAGTTTTGACACCCCCCACAAGAGACATAATCGTCATAAACATGGTGCGTCTATCAACATTACTTTGATCGTCAGGCATATTAAATATCAGCTTAAACATCAACCTGGAACAGAACTGGGAAGTTCTGAGCTCATCGTTAAAATAAAAGAAAATCACCTTGAAAAATGGGAAAGATAAGGAAGTGGCTAGCCTCAGTGCATACATAAATACACACGTTTCCTTGTAGGACCGGTTTCGCGGTCAACATTCCAGTTTCCGAGTAGCCAAGAGTCCAAAGTCTACCTCTGTGCATGGAAAACACCCACCCCGACAGGACTGTCCCACAGGAAGCATTCTCAACGGAATTCCCTCAAGGCCAGACACGTTAAAATCCATTCTGTCGCTCCCGAAGTGATGCAAGGCATGTTGAGATGTTTTATTCGACGATGTCGCAATGACTAGTCAACTTGATGTGTGTCATGACAGTCAGCATAGCGTGGACGAGAAATTACAGCTTATAAACAGTGTAGAAAAACAGAGCTGAACCTACAACTAAAGGAAGACGGATCCGGCTTTTTAGGAAGTCGCGGGATGCTTGTCTTAATGACTTTAGAAAGTCATCATTTGGATGAGAAGTCACTACCATACTCAAAAGCTGCTGTGAGTGACCAGAAGACTGAGGTTTGTTGACCTGTGTGAGACAGCAGTTTATCAGGCCGGGGATGTGAGCTTGGCTTCACCTTTAAACCTCATCTCACCTTCAAGTTTATGCTGCTGGAACACCCCCTCTGCCGGCGAGTGGAAGGAATTCCCCGAGAAGAAAGCGGAAGGATAGAAGACGTGGGGTTTTCTCTGCTTCAGGATATGCTGCAGCAGCTCGTAGAGAACGTCACCTGTACGGGAACGTGAAAGGGGAGCACAGGTGATTCAGGGCTGCCCCGGCGACTGCCTGCCAGCAAATTCACCTCCGCCCCTCGTGGCTGCCTGTCTGCCCCGCCCATCAGAGCTCTACCCTTTCTGCAATAAGAATTCAGAGCAGTAAATCAAGAAAGTCACTACAGACTAAGCCAAAGATGCTCAAGTTCCCACAACCATAACACGACAATATAGAGACCTACGGCCACTTAGCGAGGCCTCTGCTCCAGTAATGAAAACATGGAAAACAGAAAGTCTTTCCAGACAATGTGTAAAGATCAGGCTGCACATCACCGTGCCTGGATATTAAATTCTACTATTTTATATCCATTCTGATCGGTCATCTGATATACTCCCCTCCGATACAGTTGTATTTCTTTTCCGAGCTGGAGATTGGCAAGATGCAGGTACACATTAGACCTGTAAGAGGCGCTGCTGCAGCCTTCAGCTGATATAGCCTGGCCTCGTTATGAATAACGTTCCTCTCTATGCTGGGTTTCTGCCGCAGCAGGCGTTATTCATCTATTTAATTTATTCTCCCCATTAGAGTTAAAAGCCTGACTCACAGAATCTGTTCCTATATCTTAGTACAACCACAAATCAATGCAAAGGTCAGGGGTCAGCACATGATAAACAGCTGCTACATAAAAGGTCCTGTGTGTATGTGTTGGGGGGGGGGGTTATGTATATATTACTTGTGGGGACATTTGTGATAAAAACCTGTTATTTGGATGCTGTGGTGACCATTTTTCCAGTCCCCACAAAGGGGAAACTGCAATCAAAACTAAAAATGCCATAAGTCAATTTTTGTTTGGTTACTTATGGTTAAGCTTAGGGCTGCGTAGGGGTTAAGGTCGTCATTGTTGGGATTAGGGTTTTTCCCATAGAAATGAATGGAAGGTCCACACAAAGATACAAACGCAAATGTGTGTGTGTGTGTGTGTGTGAGAGAGAGAGGGTTAGGGTTAGGAGACAGAGAGACAGATGGGCCTCAGGTACTGGACCCAACAAACAGTTTGAATATAGAACACCGTGCTGGTATGGCACGTCTGAATCCTGCATTGTAACACATTTTAAACGGAACAAACTGTTTTTTCAAAGCTTTCTGGTAGTAACCAGAAATGATTTCACTCTGGGGAAATGGCGATATGCTCCGTCCTCTCCGTCCACTTCCCACTTTCGCACCAAGAGCCCACGGCGGCTCGTTGGAAGTGGCCATCTGACGGGAAATTCCTCATGATGCGAGGAGCATGATGTGGTCACTCTGCGCCGTTTACACAATAGGACTTCCTGAATGACTGTCTACTAAGCTGTGTGACTTCCTCTAGAGAGCATCAGAAAATTACTATCCCACAAGAGCGGCGGTTTCAATCAATGGCTTTGTTTCGGGGCCCAGAGGGCGGAACATCGGATTAAGCTACTTCTCAAAGCGAAGCGTTAAACTAAGTCATGGATTAAATACTAAATTATAGGAACAAACTAGAATTTTAAGAAAGAAGGGATTATTCCATCCATCCATCCTCCAACTGCTTATCCTGATCAAGCTCATGAAGAATTAGGATTATTGTTCACAATTAATTTTATTAACAGTATATAACAAATTCTATACATATAAGAATTATACAGAGATCCCCCGCTATATCGCAGTTCACCTATCATTATTATTATTATTATCATTATTATGTTACTCATATCCTTAGCCCAACATCCATATATCATATGTGTTGTTTTAATAAGTTTACATGCGTTTAAAGCGTGTGGGAGGGGTATTTTAAGGCTTAAACTATAATTTTTTGTTATTTATATGGTCTTTCTACATCATGGATTTTCACCTATCGCTTTTAAAACGTGTGGGAGGGGTATTTTATGGCTTAAACTATATATATATATATATATATATATATATATATATATATATATATATATACATATATATATACATATATATATAAAAATTATATGGTCTTTCTATATCACGGATTTTCACGTATCTGGAATGTAACTTCCGCAATAGGCGGGGGATCACTGTATAAATAATTTATTCCATTACAGATTATTATAGACAACCACATGCTACTAATCTCATATGAAAATACAGTCACAGCATGAGCAAGTAAACATTTTAGCCCATGGGAATGTGGCTTTGCCAGTTGCATACATGCCTCGGATGGGGCTTACCGGACTGCGGAGACCGGTAGCGGAAGTCTTCCTTGGTGAGCAGGAGCAGGGCCTTGCCGTTCATCTCGAACGTGCTGCTGGCGATAGGGTGCAGCGAGAACTCCCTCTCTGCCCACTTTAGCCACTGAGAGACGTCCTCTCTGCTCCAGAACATCGGCTGCAGTCCTGGGGAGGGAACGGGGGGGCGGCGAGGACAGGGCATCAGCACCGGCATTGGCCCAGAAGTCACAGAGGCGCATGCAGGCCGTAGAGTCCAGCCACACTGGAAGTGAGAAGCTGCTACCCTTGATTTTTCACTCTGGCAACAATCCTTCAGTCCCGCCCCCCACCAAAACCGATCCAAATTCAGCAGGTCAGGTTTCAGGCCCACTGCGATAGCAAAGCACAAAGGGGCACTTGCGTCGTCGGCTGAAAGCCTTCCCCGCTCTCCTCTTAGATAGCAGAATGAAAAAACAGGTAAATACATTTTAAAAACGGAAAGACAAACGGAATTGAGCAGAGAAAAAGAAGTGGGTGGGAGGACAAGAATCCCCCCCACAGGCGAAGGAAGAAAAAAAATCACACATTCTATTAGGAAATGGAACATGTACATATAACAGTCACAGAAAACGAACAAACACTTTAGAAGGAAACCGAGGGACAGAACAGCTGTTTCACAGAGATCATCACTGATCACGGCCGATTGGGATGGGGGGGTGTTCTGCAAACATGTCAGAGGATGGGACGTGCTAACGGCAGAGTCGTTCTCACAGCCACCTAGGAAAGCACACGTTCACGTGCGACTTCCTGATGCTTTTATTTTTCTGTAAAAAGTATCAGCAGGGAGAGGATTATGTTAATTGCGCCGTCAAGTCTGTTCATGTCTACTACGGCCATGAGCTTCTCTTAGAACCAGGTAAATAATCAGAAATGTAACAAAATAGAGGACGACTCAATCAAAAAGCTCAACCTCCAAGGACGGAGGAATACCAAGGAGAACATCAGGGGCATCTTGAATACAAACGCAAAAAACATTCTTCCATGTTGAAGCGCTGTACATTCTTTTGCATACCATGAAACAATACAACTACTTGTCGCGCTGTGTCTACCATCAGACGCTGGACAGGTGACCGATGTGTGTGGATTGTTAGTTTTGCTTGTGTCACTTCACTTTTAACCGTGATTCATCTAGAGAAGTTTGTTTTAACTAAAAAACACAATAATGACAGCTGGAAACACCAACTGAATTAAGGGAAATCCTGGAGAGTGTGAGTAATCCATAATGCTCTTTATTAAGTGCAATCACTGCAAAAAGTTGTGTGTGTAGTTCATGCTGGATATGACAACGTGGTCAGTTTGATGGTGATTTGTGGCTTAGTGTGTTAGGACCCTAAACCTGTAATCAGAAGGTCGCTGGGTCAAATCCCAACATTGGCAGTGTGATTTCATTGTTGGATTTCATTGGAGGCCTTTAATCTCCTATTTCTCCAGGGACCCCCTGACTCTTCATTCTCAGAAAAGTACACATTGCCATGGATAAAAATGTCTGCTTCATGTAAATGGGCATCTTGCTGTTCCTCTACAGCAGGGGTCTCTAACTCCGGTCCTGGAGAGCTACTATCCAGTAGGTTTTCTATCCTACCTGGCTTCTGATGAGCCACACCTGCTCCTGGTATTTACACAGGTCCTGCTCTACAGGAATTTCATTTTTTGCAAACAATTTCAATGTCTCTATGCACTAGGCTCAAATGACTGCACAGTGCATTTCCCCCCATTAGAAGGCGGACAACGATGTAAAGATATTTCCTATCCTTCCATTTCGTCTTCTGTTGCATACTGAAGTGAGCAGGTCAAGTTTTCATGCCAAGTGAATTGCAAGGCGGACATTCTGCCCATACAGCACTTGGCAGGATCGAGCGGAGCTGTCCATAAAATGAACTCTTGTCACCGGGTCGTGACAACGCCTGCCCCCCCAGTGCAGCTGAAAGTCAGATCAGAGTCCTCTGCAGGGGCCTGGCCTCGACCATCTGCGAGGTCCACAGCTGCTGAGCGGGGAGGAAGGGAGTGCAGAGGCTTCCGACCAAAGCCACCCCGTCTGGCAGGAAGCCCCACCTCCTCATCCACCCTCAGCGTCCCCCCGACAGCACAGGAAATGCCGGGTTGCGGGTTTTTTTTTTCCCTTCAACAGCCACTATCACTAAGACCGAAAGAAGCCTCGAGACAGAAGCCATTCCAGACTCAGACTCAGAAGCACCTACGTACCAGCTTGTGAAGTAAACAGATAAAAGTAGAAGGGTAACAGGAAAGCTTTATCTCCCGCAAATGTATAACGGCTCGTTAGATTTATAGATCTCGTGCAGGGAAACATCGGAGGAGGTCCTCAGTGTAACCGAGGCAACCTGTTGGAACTTTCAATGAATGGCGAAGATGGATGAGATCACAAGTATCTTATTTCACCCATGGGTCCACCCCTCCCCCTCCTCCCCAGCATCTCATGAAACACGGGCTGTTTTAGGAAGTAATCCAGTTGCAAATCTTCGCCGCTTTCAAACACAGGACCTTCTAATGAGCGACCAATGTGATATTTTGAGAGATTATTCACAGGATTTCAGTGGAGTGACTCTGCAGTGACATGGGGCTTGCCAAGAGCCTGGTTAAGCAGGCATTTCCCACAATCCTTCAGCCCCTCAGTGCCTGGTGACATGTCTCACTTCCTCATTCGTTAAATCTGTTCGGAAGCCCCTATGAACCAACGACAGGGACAAACAGCCCGTCGTTTTATACGTACACGCATGTTCCATATAGGTCCAATAATTGCAGGCCAGCTGCCTTTGGCTGCCTCCACCTGATATAAGAAAGGGCGCTGAGATTTCCACACAAGGTGACGCACCCTGCTCCGGCCCTGACGCACCCTCCTCCGGCCCTGACGCACAGAACTGCCGCCTCTGTGCGTCTCTGCGCGTCTCTACGAGTCTCTGCAAGCCTCTGCCAGTCTGCATACGTATCTTTGCCAATTCACATGACCCCTCACCTGAAAGTCTGGGGCCACACACTGAAGGTTAAAGGCCAGGCCCTATGCTGAGATTCAGTCCCCTCTCCCTGAAACATGGCGCTCCCTACAGGTCTGGCTGAAGTTAAACAGAACAGGGTGGTATTACCCACCTGTGACGATCAAATAAGGGCCTTGCCGTTCACCCAGGAAATGTCAGACGTGGGGTTTGCTCCTCTTAAGCTCGCGGGCTGTGTAAGACACCCACAGAGGCAAAAAGAGAAACCCACAGCCCTACCCCCACTGTTTTAGGGTTAGGACATCTGCTCTTAGAGATACGGAGCTCCCATAATTCAAACAATATTTATCACACATACCTCTGTACTAGATTCAGCAGAGGCTCAGGCAGAACATTAAGCTAACCAATCCACGCAACACAACTGGCCTGTACGTCGATCACACATACTGTAAAAAGTGTCTACCAACCACGGCTCTACAACAGAGATACCCATTTCACTGTCTGCTGTGACGCAGAGGCTGATGGCTTACCGTATGTCTGTTGAAACCCCCCCCTCCCCCCCACGCGCACCCGTGGTACAACACAGACACAGTTCATGGTGCCTGTTCCTGCAGGCTGCTTCGCTTCTGGCAAGGGCAAATGGTTTCCCTTTCAGAAAACATTTATTCAAGAAGGACTGTCTGCCCACTCAGGAAATTCCTGAAGAAAAGAGCAGCTTCTAGAGGCAGGAAATTTCCCTTCTCACACACACACACACAAACAAACACACACACACACACACACACACACAAACAAACACACACACACACACACAGACAAACACAAACACACACAGACAAACACAAACACACACAGACAAACACACAAACACACACAGACAAACACACACTCACACACACACACACACACAAATACAAACACACACACACACACACACAAACAAACACACACACACACACACAAACACAAACACACACACACACAGACAAACACAAACACACACAGACAAACACACAAACACACACAGACAAACACACACACACACTCACACACACACACACACTATCAAATGAACCTACTGAACCAGACAGCCACATCTATAAAGCCTTCCTGCTACGCCGATTATCATAATAAATCATCATTCATTATCATTTTTCAGAGGTAGAAATTTCAGGTCCTGAAAGTACAAATCCAGGCCAAGATTTTGTTTCAACCAACCAGCTGAGTACTCTATGACTCTGACTCTTTATACTCAACTGATTGGTTGAGACTAAATCATGGTCTGGATTTTTTACTTACTGGACCTGAAATTTCCACCTCTGTCATTTTTACACAATTACCTAATGCATTTTTCCCATGCGACTTTATTTTAGCCATTTATAGATTTTTCGCTGTATATTTAGCTGAACCACATGACCCTGTACTGAATCAGTAGCATGGAAGCAAATGGTACACAGAAACAAAGCCAACGGGGCAGCCAGATGACAATGTGAGAGCGGAGCACGTCGCTCGGCGGTAGCTTTGGGTAGCAGCGGCAGAGGAGGAGAAGCATCCGTGCCTCAGTCTTCCTGGGAAACCTGAGGTCACCGTGTGCAACTCAAGGGCAGAGATAAAAAATTAAATAAATAAAAAGACAAGGATAAGATCTAAAAGGAGTTCTCAATGCAGCGTAAACCCCAAAGACATGTGGCAAAGGTCTGGTACATGAGAAAAGGTACTCTGCGAAACGTGAGAAAAAGGTACTCTGCGAAACGTGAGAAAAAGGTACTCTGCGAAACGTGAGAAAAAGGTACTCTGCGAAACGTGAGAAAAAGGTACTCTGCGAAACGTGAGAAAAAGGTACTCTGCGAAACGCTTAGGAAATACTGAGGAAGTGAACCTACTGCCTTCTGGGGAAAGATTGTTCCCCACATGAATTGGAAAAACCCCTCGAGGCACCAGGAGGAATCACTGAATGTAATAGATTTAAAATATCAGGCTCAAATCAGGAGGGAAGCCTCAGTTTTATTCTTGAACCAGCCATTTAAATCCCAACAACTACAGTAATTCTCAGCTGTGTAACTACTGTAGACTATGTAAGCCATCACAGGGTGTCAGCTCATGGAATTAACGCAGAATATGCTGCTCCACCAAGTGCCAGGGAGGCTATTTTTAAGTCCCGATTCTACTTCTTCCGGAGCTCGTCGCATAACTGCATATTTCCCTAACAAGCAAAACTCGAGACAGCACATCTTCCGAGAAGTCACTGCGCTGTCAGTACGGATTCGGACCCAAAAACATCCCAGAGTTAAGGATGAGTAAAAAGGCACCGCAAGAACTGCACTTTACCAAACAGAATCACGCGTCGTGTTCCACCTGCTCATTCGAAATGCCAAAGGCAAAAAAATACAGTGTTAACAGGTACTGAGAGGCCATTAATTTAATAGCTGATAGGGTAGTTTATATTTGGGAAACTCAAAATACAGCTCCTTTTAATCTCCGTTTATTGCTCTCCTCTGACACCAGCCCGGTTGCCCAGTCTTCCTCCTTTGTTCTCAAAATAGCAAACCTGTTCTCGGTAGCAGACATGCAGTTTCACTGCGTTTCCTCCTCACGGGGAACAGATGGGAAATCCACAGCAAAGAGCCCAACGATCATGGTTTGGCACTCCCAGGTCAGGTAAGGCTGACGCCCAATGCCTTCAGATCGTCGAGCCGCCCAGCCGACGGCCGGATTAATTATCATTATTGTGTCTTGTGGAGTGCAGTTTGAGGCACGTTTGGCTTAAGGCAACCCCGCATTCGTGACAGTCCCGCAGCGTGAAAAACAGAGGAAATAGCGAGTCTGTTTAGCGGACGCTCAGTCCGAAGCGAACGCCACGCACCGAGCGCGTCGTTTATGGGACGCAGGACGCCTGACGGTTCCTGGGGCCAGAGGCGACTCCGAAACCACACGACAAAGCGCCTCCTTACAGGAGCTGTACTTCCCCTTCAGGAAATGGAGAAAACGGAACGTGGACTTCTGCCCGGATCTTTTCTTTCACCCTGACGAAGCAGTTTGACACCCGACCTAATTACGGCACATTTCCTGAGCCTCTATTCATCCTTGCCTTCACGTGTAAGGCTACGTACAAACGGTACTTCAACAATATCACATGAACGGTAGAGATAAATGAAACCGATAATCAAACATTTTATAACTTGTATCAGTCGTTTCCACACTGGATAAACAAGCGACAAAGATTTTATATTGATTCACTATTAGTGAAGGGACAAAAGCACGTAAATGACATAAGTCATTTACCGACATCACTAACAGTCTAGGTCATTTCCTTTCTTTCGGTTTCCTACACCTTGTGTCAAAATCCAAATGCCACACTTGCTAAAAAGCCTGTCGATCTGAGAACCGGGTAGAACACGCCGCTGCGCCCCAGTCGCACTCATCAGCGCTAATGCATGAACTGCCAACCTCCGAGTTCCTCCTCAAATCTCCTGATGATAATTTAAGGCTTTTCGCTGCCAAGTGGCAGGAAGTGTACAAGGGAAAAAGGAAGTGAGAGCCAAAAATCAGTTCAGCAAGCCGCTGGAAAGAGCGATGTGGACGGCGCGGGCTCACCGATGGCGGTCCCGCGGGCCAGGAGTCCGTATGATCGCTCACAGGGTGAAGGTCACCTCCATGACAGGTATGAAGACCCCCGAAAGGGTCAAAGAAAGTCATCTGGGGGAATAGACACCTGAGCACTTGGTTCCCAGTGTTAGACTGAAGTGTCCTTTAGGCCAATTGGAACCCCGGCTCATTTTTTTAGAACAGGACGGCATGAACTGGCATGCCCCCCCCCGTCAGCTTGTTCCAGGAAGTCCTTAATGAGGCAGTCTAACCTAAGGACTGGTTAATGAATGAATGAATAACAAGCCTCCCCCCCCCAAGCTGGGATTGAAGTTAGATGGGGGGGGGGGGGGCAACAGGCAGGCTGATCAAGGAGTGGGCTGTTCAATCAGAACACCATGGGTAGCAAGTCACTTCTTAACACTCAACTCTCAGACTAAATGATCCAGATAGACAGAACCCACTCCGTTCAACTGCATGCTTTAAAAAGCAGGAAGACCTCAGTCGCGGTGACGGTCGCTCCGTCGTCTGGCTTGGTGATCCCGGCGTGTGGGTGAGCTCGTGTCTTCCGCGCATCACTACAGAGCGTGCAGATGGGACATTTTCGGTAAATGACGGCGGGAGAGGTTTCTGGCGGGGGTGGAAGGGCTCGCGGTGCCTGGGGATTTAAAACGCGCAACGATGACACTCCATTCGCCGATGATCAGGACCCTATAATGCTAGCAACTAAAAAGGGGAATGCCAGCCATTTTATATGAATCAGACATACGTTTGGCCAAAAAGAGAAATATTAAGAAATTTCTCTTTATAGGAGAACCTGTTCTTTCCAGTACTGATAAGCTCGGGATGGCAGGAGGGATATCTTTACTAATGCTGTTTTCCAGGGAAGCTTCTAGAGATTTTGGGCCCCATGAAAAAATAATCTGGGCCCTCAACCCAGACCATCCCATTTATGATGCTATTTTTTAGGGCCCCCTGTCACTCAGGGCCCCCTGGAGTCGTCCTCTCTTTCCCCCCTTTACAGTAGCTCTGTAGTACCCATGCTACTGGACTGTAAAGTGAATGAGGAACCCAAAGGTCATTCAGAAAAAGGATTGGAACCAGTAGTTTGGCTACTGGTGGGCAGAGATGCCTAACCAAGCAGACTGCCTGCCTGACCTACGCATCGGCACTAGTCATCAACTTTTGCAGAAGACAACAGCCCCCAGACCGCCCAAGACCTCTGACAAATGAAACAATGGTGCCCACCCAACACACCCAAATGCCAACCCTAGGCATCTTGGAAATGCCACTCATAGGGACACAATGCAATCTGACATATACCAAGACAGGTGCCACACCTACGAATCCACCAACATCCAGCCCGAAGGCATTCCTGAGTGTCTGAGTATGTCTCTGCACGTAAAAACAAATACGCAAATGACGGCAAGTGCATGTCTGTCTCCGTGTGCATAATTTAGTCAGGCACATGTTTGACAGCCCCAAACCCAAAGAGGACCTTCACTCATGCTGAGGACCTTCACTCATGCTGAGGGCTCCCCTACGCTGCGCCCTGAAGCTCTGTGCGTAGGTATGCATTTCAGAGCGTCTCCGAGAGCCCAGCTCCCCTGTTACAGAATGCGCAGGTGCAGTAGCTCGAAGTCTGCTTCGTGTGTCCATGAGTGTTTTCTGGAGTCACATGTCCATGCATTCTGTGTGTGTGTGTGTGTGAATATGTGTGTGTGTCTGTGTGTGTGTGTGTGCAATGTCCCCATAACGTGATAAATAACTCTATTTCATAAAAATCGGTGACTGCTATGAATAAACTAAAAATGCAAAAACTCTTGTATTTTGTTAGGTTACTTATGGTTATGGTTAGGGCAGGGTAGGGGTTAAGGTTGTCATAGTTAGCGTTAGCATTTTTCCCATTGAAATGAATGAGCGGTCCCTATAAGGATATGTTTACCCTACATGTGCGTGTGTGTGTGTATGTATGTGTGTGCGCGTGCGTGTATCTGTGTGTGTGTGCGTGTGTGTGTGTGTGTGTGTGTGTGTCAGTGCCCTGACTCCCATTACCCTAAAAACCATCAACACACAGGTAGGAGGCAGACACACATACAACCAAGGAGGACATACATAGGTACACATCTGCACATGGGCACCACTCAAACTTACAGCAAAGGCTACAGAGGCGTTTGTGCTTCAGTGCGTCCTGTATCCATGTTGCATGTGCGATTCCGTGTACTAGTGCAGGTGTACGGCCGAGTCCGTGATGGCTGTCTGTGTGTGTGTGTGTGTGTGTGTGCGTGTGTGTGTGTGTGCGTGCGTGTGTTTGCGCGCACTCACGCAGGTGTGTAGGCAGGCGCGCTGGCTCTTCCTCCATCCTGCTGGCCCGTCGAGATGCTGGAACATGAAGAGGAGAGGAAGTGGAGATTGGCAGGGGGCTCTCCGAAGGGCTGAATAGGACCCTTTCCTGCTATGAATAGAAACAGAACACAAAGCACATCTTTAAACCCACGGACTGATCACACCCAACAAATGGCATCACAAAAAAAAAAAAAACAGCAACGATATTACTGTCAAGGCAAAAATATATTTATTTACTTATTTTTAAAGACATACATATCTTCCCTTCAGCTACTCTGGTTTCCTCCCACAACCCAAAGTCATGCTGTTCAGCTCGACTGGTGAGTCTGAATGACTAAATTGCCTGTTGTATGTGTGTGTACCATACGACTCACTGGGATCTTACCCAGAATACACCCTTCGTTTTGAGAGATGGGAAAAGTGAAGCAGGTAAATGAATTACTCTACACAAACAGAACAATAAAACATACAAATGATTTTAGCTTAATAGATTAAACCTGTATTTAAAGATTCAATATTTACAACATTGTGCATCAAGACTCGAACAGGTCCTAGTCAAACGGGAAAATGTCCAGTTGAGTGGACTTTCCCCCCAGTCAAAAGTATCCAGGGAGCATGTTGATTTTTCTGTTACTCATATAAAAAGTGGAAGTTGTGCCTCTTTTGAACAGTGCAGCCACTGTAAGAATATAATGGACTCACAAGCGTAATGAGAGAATAAATATATCTTCCTGTCTGAATCAGTTGGGAGCGCAAACGTAATGTGGATTAATGGATCCATCTGGAAGATTCTTTTAAACCTAATACAGTCTACAGTAGGCCCGTTTCATCCAGCTATCGAACTCATAAAGGCCTTGAAGATCTCCCCATGACCTCAGACTATTTGTTTTGCTGTAAGAACGTCACTGCAGTGCTGCATTATCGTACTGGAGGAGTTCAGAAGATTAGCGCATTCGTTCGGAATTTTTCTATCCATATGAAAAAAGGTTGCACTTTCTCAGCCGGCTCTGGTTAGACGGACGAGGTGAAGCGTGGAGTGTGGTTAGTGCGGTGAAGTCACCCTCAGCCAAAGAGCAGTATAAACAAAGTAATATCTCCAGAGAAGTTCTTCATTTGCATACTATGATCGTTTAAAGGATGCAGGTTCGCTGTGAGTTCATTGGGGGGCGGGGGCGGGTCATCCCTCTCCATTCTGAACCAAACCAATCCAAATGTATCAGTCTTATGGCCTCTGTGTGCATATGGTGGACACCGGCATCCCCACGGGGGACCGAGCCGCTCGTAGGGTACAGAGGGAGCAGGCAGTGCGACCTTTTCATTAATGTTCATTAATGGCCAAGAGACATCTGGTCCACTATGGAGGGTTTAAAGGAAAAGAGAACGCAATCACAAAAATTGTGATTCTCAGCAATGTAAGTTCTCCCCAAACGAGCTTGATGGGCCGAATGGCCTCCTCTCATTTGTAAATTTCTTATGTTCTTAAGCTCAAAATCATAACCAGAGGGGGGAGAAGACAGAGAGATTGGAGGTGTTTTCGGCAGAGAGAAGCACTTTTCGAATCTTAAATGGGGTCCTAACCATCTCAAATGGAAGCATTATCCAAAGCTATGTAGAGAACCAATTACAGTACCTTTCCTAATTCTCTCAGCACGTGTTTGAACGTCATTTGCTCACTGGCACATTAATGCTGATCACTGTGCAGCAACTTTTCTTGTTATTAAGAGGTAGAGAGACTGGACTGTGATCGGTTTATTAGTCTGAGTGTCCAGCATGCAACAGCTATTTGGATTCTGTGGTGTATGCTGTGCTGGTCATTCCAGCACCGAAGGCCTACACAGCTCCCAAACAGCTGGATGTTAGCAAAACGGCCAGAATGCACAGCCTCCCCATCACGATAAAAAACCTCCAACCGTAAGACTGTATGAGAAAATCAGCACCAAGAATTTCAACTGCACATCTAAGACGTCGGTGTCCACCTGAAGGAAAACTACAGGAAAACAGGAAACGTTCACAGGCCAATAGAAGGAAAATGCCAGCATGTTGGCTGAGCTTTTTAAATGTCCCAATTGTTCTTCTTGCAAATAATAATTTTTTTTTACTATGTCTTAGTTTTTCATGAGCAAAAGACAGGGTTATCGAATGCCCTGGGCAAAGATTTCTTGGGCTGACCCAAAAAACTATTTAAATACTTAAAAGCAAAGGTTGAAATGAATATAGTAAAAAAAAATTAAAACCTGAATTGTCTAAATTAACAGACTAATAATTACTAAGATAGCGCAGCTCTTCCAGCCACGTCTGCGCCTTTCACGTCTTTTCCTTTTTTTGTCCTTTATCAGCCAGCAGCAAAACGGACACGTGCGACTGTGTATTTAACTCATCTCAGAATAATAAAAATAAGGTTCAACTTACTGTTATGACATGTGGGTTTATCTTGTCAGTTATTGGACATGCGTGGAAACAGCCCAGTTTACCTTTCATAGTTTAAATGTGAAGTGCAATTCGCGTGTTTCGATGAACAAAATTTTGCTCAGACTACATATTAATTTTTTTATAATAACAGCATCCTCTTGCTATCTAATCATTGGTAACTAGACCATAAAATTATATTTCATTAAAGATTAAATTTAAACGTTTTCATTTAGATAGAACATAAAACGAACATGTTTCCAATCTGTGTAACACTAAAATAGATAACGCAACAAATGTACTATTGTACCAAAATAAACAAACATAAAATGTAACTCCACCTACGGAGCCAGCTGAAGTTTCCCCGAGTCTGAAGTTCAAAACTTAAAATCCAGAAGTAGAAGAATAACACGGTCGTTGATTTACCTACCACGTTAGTCTTATAACCAGTCTGAGCTTTTATAATAATAACCGTAAGCATTTTCAAAATATCAAATTATGTTAAAACCATTGTGCACATTTCCAAAATATTAAATATGACTATGTTGTATGTAAGTACATCTAAACTCAACAGCATGCGCCTCTTACAGGAGCGCAGTAACTTTGTTGTTGCAATTACGTTTTACTCATTACATGTTACAATATCCAGATACTTTCAATGACACGTAAATGCGGAGGTGGGGGGGTTACCGCTTGGTTTATCAATCGGCACACGTGTGCCAGGCTGGGTAAGGGGGTCATCGGCCCCCAGAGTGCCCAGCCCGGTGCACAGGGGGGTCGGTTAACGCAGCACGGCACTTACCGAGCGCTGCGCACAACACGCTCCCACCGCAACAGATGATAAGACCCGCAAAAAGCGCTGCCTTTCCTAGCGACACGATGCCATAAAGCACATCCAGCACAGAGTCCTCGGCTCACAACTTAATCTGCCGTAAGTATTCCATAAATACCTTTATTATTAAGCGCAACGGGGATTCGGACATGTTTTACTCAATTCAGGAAGTTCTCCTTCTTCCCCCACTTTCCTTTCCCCTTTTTTCCTTGAAATACCCCAGAAAAAAAAGAAACTGTTCACACGCCACTTAAACACTTCGCTCGGGTTTTCATCGGACTCCGATGCACATGTATCATTCACACTTGCAGTTCCGTACGCGCCTTCCTGCCCGCGGTGTCCAACTTCTTTGTTTTCCTCCTATGTTGTGATGTGCATTTTTTGCAGTGTTGTAGGTTAGTTTCTTCCTGGAAGCCTGAAACTGAGAGGCGGACAATGCATCGCTCATTGATTTGGGTATTGAAGTGCCGAAATGACGCGGATTCCCAGCACCGGAGCGCTGCCCTCTTAAAGGGGAACTCAACCCAGGAAATTGCCGATCATGTTTCAGGCGTATATTGAGGAAATGAGGAACTGGACAAGGAACCCGGATAAAATGTGTACAAGGAAGATGATCGTCACATCAAACAGATTCTACATTTTATTCAGCTAGGATATGCAGTCAATTTTGTATTTATATACCCAATCAAAAATCTAAATTAATGTAATTTCTAGGTGTGATTGTTCACCAGTGGTTCAGTAATGCATTATTTTACAGCAAATGTTTTCCGCAGTGCACGACTGACGTAACTAAACTTAAAGTAAATTAATAGTGTTAATTGGTTTGACATGTTATTTTTGGGTCTTCCTTTGCGTGTTGTAGTAGCGATGTATATATGGGGACGCAAAGGTGTGACATAATTTTTTAAAGCGCTCATGACGCAACTTTGCCTTTAACTCGGGCAATGTCTGGTAATCACGTTCGTTTTCAGGCATAAATATAAACATATGTAAGAAAACAGGATGCGTATATATATAGCCTAACTATATATAAGTCGATTGCAATTTTTGATTAAGTTTTTTTTAATTAAATTTTTAGATAATTTTTTAGATAATTTTTAGATAAACAAAAATATAGGGGAAAAGGAATTTAGATACGGAACAGGCTGAATGTTTTTCAGCAGTTATACCTTGAGGCGACTTCTCAAATTACTATTTCAGATAATTGCTTTGATCATGATGTTACAGTGCAGGATGATGCACATGCAATAACAGGTACTATTAGAATTTAAATTATATATTTAGCTTTTATGTCCATTAATCCATTTTTCAGTCACTTTACAGGTTCAGTCTGGAGCCTATCCCAGGAAGCACGGGGCAGAGGGGGAGTCAATCCCAGGAAGCATGGGGCAGAGGGGGAGTCAATCCCAGGAAGCACGGGGCAGAGGGGGAGTCAATCCCAGGAAGCACGGGGCAGAGGGGGAGTCAATCCCAGGAAGCACGGGGCAGAGGGGGAGTCAATCCCAGGAAGCAAGGGACAGAGGGGGAGCCAATCACGGGAATCACAGGACAGAGGGGGAGTCAATCCCGGGAAGCAAGGGGCAGAGGGGGAGTCAATCCCGGGAAGCAAGGGACAGAGGGGGAGTCAATCCCAGGAAGCACGGGGCAGAGGGGGAGTCAATCCCAGGAAGCACGGGGCAGAGGGGGAGTCAATCCCAGGAAGCAAGGGACAGAGGGGGAGCCAATCCCGGGAATCACAGGGCAGAGGGGGAGCCAATCCCGGGAAGCAAGGGGCAGAGGGGGAGTCAATCCCGGGAAGCAAGGGACAGAGGGGGAGTCAATCCCGGGAAGCAAGGGACAGAGGGGGAGTCAATCCCGGGAAGCACGGGGCAGAGGGGGAGCCAATCCCGGGAATCACAGGGTAGAGGGGGAGCCAATCCCGGGAATCACAGGGCAGAGGGGGAGCCAATCCCGGGAATCACAGGGCAGAGGGCGAACCAATCCTGGGAATCATGGTGCAGAGGGGGAGCCAATCCCGGGAATCACAGGGCAGAGGGGGAGCCAATCCTGGGAAGCATGGGGCAGAGCGGGAGCCAATTTTGGGAAGCACAGTCGGAGGGGGAGCCAATCCCGAGAAGCACAGGGCAGAGGGGGAACCAATCCCGGGAAGCACGGGGCACAATGTATCAGAATACCTGGGATAGATCGGAAGGGACACACAAACACACACAAACACATTCACAGTCATGTGTGCAATTTGGGCCATTTCGAAGCACCAGTTAAACTGCACACTCTTGGACTGCGTGCGGAAACCTGCAGAACAATGGAAGAGTGAGCATTCATATGCACATAGAGCAGGGACAGGATTCAAACCCCAGCCCTTACAACAAAACTACTTATTACTGTATGCCACCCATCTCATGCCATGTTCCCTTAACACTGCACATGAACTCATTTATAAAGATGATGATGATGATCCCATGGTCAGCAGAGTGATGTCACCATTGGCCCATTGGCTGGCTGATCCTGATTTCTAAACTGTACCTCAATTTGGATAAAAGCATCCGCTACCTAGATAAATGTAAATCTAAGTAAATATGTGCTTGCTGGTTTCTCGAGGAAGGCTTTACACTTGGATTCAATTCAGCAACAGTATTCTGTTCATAAGTGGGATGCTTACTGTTTGGAACCAATGGCTACTGTAGAATCATTCTGGTACCGGAGAGCAATGCACTTTAAGTCAGTGGTCACTGTACCTGTCTACTGGAAATCTACCACCCTGCAGAACATAGGTGCCGCCTTCATTTAACACACCTGGTACAGATAAGTATTGCGGCCAGCTATGTTGAAGCTAAGCTGACTCTAAAACTGAGATGCTACTGAAGGGCCTGATTATCTCAATCAGGTGTGTTAAATTAGGGCTGTACCTAAGACCTCCAGGAGCAGGCTTGGTGACCACTGCTTAAACTATTCTATAATTTATATTGCCGAAATATAAAATTTGAAAATTCAATGGTTCTTTCTTCAATATGACATTTCCTTTCTTGTTTAGTAATTTCCCAAATGAAATTACATGAGATTGTGCTAAGCATATTAAAAATGTGCTCCACTGCTGCCCCTAGTGGCAGAGGTAGATGCTTGCAAAATGATTATTGGTTCATTGTAGTGATGGGAAGGCCTTTTGTCGGTGCTGACCAGTTGGTTCACTATTAATCTTCTATTTTTATACATATATTTAGCAAAGCTTGGATGAGTGTAGTGTAGCCATTTCAGCTCAACAATTCAACTTGCTGCTTTGTCAGAGGTAGTAAGAACTAAATGATAAGTCATATGACTCTATTATCTGTAACATATATGCTTATCCAGTAGGGGGCCATGGCGAGCCAGAATGGAAAAGGCATGAGGGAGTACGCCATGGATGGGATGCCAGTCCATCACATGACATACAAAATCGCATAGTTACTGTATTTTAGGGACACTGAGTCACATTACTGCATGTTTTTGGATTATCATAAATCAAACTGCAGGGATAAACCCCCAAACCTGGCGTGTGAGCTACCGTATTACCCACTTAGCCACTACGTCAATTTCAAATTACCACCATGTTTTAAATATTCACCTAATTAATATTATTTTTTCAGTCGGTAGTATTGCCTGTGTCACCCGACCCATTAACCTTGAAAAGTGAGGGATCAGTATTGCAGTTTATGTTTTTTAAACTAGGTTGTATTTATTTGGGAACCTCTCATATCCAGATTCTGTTTCAAGACCAGCATAAAACGTTATAAAATCATACATGATTTAGTACGATCAGTACAGATACACCAGCAAGTTAATTGTAACTCATGCCTAATAAATAAAAGCCTATAAAGTTTCCCTGTGTCATTACTGACATCTACTGGTTTTAACGATTACTGCATGTGTTACTGATTTAATATTACAATTCAATATATATTACGGAATATGTAAGGAAAATTTTCGCAAGTGCATATAAATGGATTTTCGAAGTTCATCGAAAAAAAATTCGAACCGTTTCGGTCACGGAAGTCAAATACTCTAAATAGACCTACACCCGAAAGAACCCATTACATATCTCTGTGATTTTAAACAGTATAATACAGGGTACAGTAATCAAATTCAACCTATTATATATAGAATCATTTTGCATCTTTGTTTTGCTGAATATTTTTGTAATCATAACTTCAGTTGGATCAAATATAAATAATATTATATAAAAAAACATCAATAAATAAATTAATTAATATCAGTAATTTTAGTAAAATCTATTTCTATTAAAAGTATGTATGCATGCAGACACAGATCACTTTTGCCATTACTGAAATGCAGCTGCAATTAAAGTTGTCAGCAAAATCAAAAGGTTAAAGGACAAATTATAGACAGGAAGATGTGCAGAGGGGAGACATTTTGACGCGACAGTCAGCCTGCGATCCAGCTTCTCGCCCACGGACGCTGACGTCTAGCAACGCCACAAAAAAATGTTTCGGTTTCGTTTCGTCAGTAGCAGATGAAACGATCTGTTGCTGTTACACGCAGTTAAAATAGACCCAGTTGCGGTCGCGCCGTGTTACGGAGCGAGAATGAGCGTTCAGATCGCCGGAATGATCTGCGCCCATGGCGGGGCTATAGACTACGATGATTTGCCCGCTAGTGTCAGATTTAACACTTGTGTCTTAAATGACTCTTCTGACAGTTTCCACATTGTTGTTCTCAACGGGAGGAAGAGAGTGATCGCCAAAACAAACGTCAGACTCTGCAAAGCGAGAACGTGTGATAACTGCAGTAACTTGCATCTGTGCAAATTCTACCTATTTGGAGACTGCAAGAACATTAAAGAAAGGTAGGCCTACGTGTAATATAAAACCGTATCCAGTAACCGCAGGCAAGTAATAATTATTAAGAATTTCAGAACACGTACTAATGCCTCTTTGCAGCAGCGTCTTTCGAGTTTATAGAAGTATATATTTTTTTTAATAAAACTATGTACTCTATATAAGAGGCCGTAGTGTTTCGTGATGCTTGTACTTGATACCCATATAAATTGGCCAGGTTTCTTTTTAATAACAGTAACACGTCAGCACGGAAAATTCACAAGGGAGCCAATCAAAAATAATTTCAGCATTACACAGACACTGTTGGAAACAGACGAACTAGAGAACGTCCTTTCTAATAACTTATAGTCTAGTTAAGCTTTACAAGAATATTAAAACCCTATTATTATTGTTGTTGTTGTTGTTGTTGTTATATAGTAAAGACACAGGTACTGTGTTTCATGTTGTCAGAAGGCAGAGACAGACCGCACCCCAGCCCTCAGTGGTCTCTAACCGCATTTGAAACCTCTACTGTAAAGCCACTTTTTATTACTTTACGCTTCATGTTAGATCATCAGCGACATTCGTCACATTTCCTAGGCAAACCAGGTGCCATATCCACGCTGTAGTGTAACTTGTTCTGTCTGTTGCCTTGAGGGTTTTGTGAGGAATGCCTTATGGGCAAGGGTGTAACTTTGGGTGGAACATTGGGGGGGTTGAGGTCTCCACCCATTACGAGGGAAAAATGGTTATTTGGGGGGTTGTATTAGCTGGTTTTGATTTATTGGGGGGGCTACAACCCCCCCATCCCCCCCGTAATTTACGCCCATGCTTATGGGTGTAAGTTATTCTGTCTTTTGCCATCATAATCCTCTGACTTTTTCCCCCATTGTGCTAGCTGGTAAATCTCCCTGGGGGGACGGGGCTCATTTTGTGTGTTCTGTTTGTCTGACTGCGTTGGTGTAATGGCTGCAGGGGACGATGCCGTTTTTGCCATAACCTGAGCATGGAGCACAACAGCAGAGTGCTTCAAGAGCACAGTCTGCAGGGACTGGACCGGACCCAGCTGTGCACCTTGCTGCTTCAGAATGACAGCGCACTTCTGCCACCTGTAAGATAACACTCATCTGCATTTATACCGTGAATATGCAGCTATTTATTAAAATAACATTAAAATAAAAAGAGTGAGTAAGAAATTGCAGTTAGAATTCAGGGGCTGAATTCAGGGTCTGTACTGAACAAGTGATGGATGGATGGAGTGGTGTGTAGCTCAAGGGGTTCCCATGTTTGGACGGTTGTGTGTTCAAATCCTATGGCCGACTCACAAGTGATTCACAAGTGCCCGGTTCGATAAAATTTTATTCATTTCAAATTCGATTTGGTTTTTATTATATTCAATTTCATTTAATTTTGACGAAATGTCTATTTAAAACAATTCTTTGAGAATCAATTCATTGTGTACATTAGTGTCAAACATTAACAAAAGTCAGTGTTAAACAATAATTTTTTTTATTTAACCAACAAACAAAATTGTGTGTTGTAATGTACTAACAAAATGTTTTAATTTAACAGCACCAAACAAATGCAATCTGAGATAAACAACATCAACACTAACTATTAGCAGTCAGTGTCAAACCAGGTTTATTTACTGGAATGGATTACTTCCGGAGCACGTGCACATAAAAGCGTACCGTGTGTAACAATCAGCCAATCACGTAAGTGTGGCTCACAATAGGCCTAAGTGTTTCACTGCAGTGGAACACAGAAAATGTGAAAAGTTCAAAAGTTTAATAACGGCCAAGAGCAACAGGGGCTGCCGCCAAAACTAGAAAGGCATGATGCAGCCGATCGCTGACAGCGGACATGCATACGTACAGTTTGTTGTTAAGACAATGGCAATGGCTGTTTTAATTGCTGAGCATGTGCTCTCACTCCTTTTATTATTAATATTAAATGAAATTGTGACTCTTCAAAACCCAAATTTTCTTTATCCATCACACACAACAGCATAGATTTGTATCCAGGAAAGATGACAAAGTTGTTGACATACAGTACTGTGCAAAAGTCTAGGAAATTATTTTTAAATGATCTTCTTATGGTGTAAAACTATTAACTTGTTAATAGCATAATAATTAATACTCAAATAATTATTTAAGCAAGCTGGTTGAGAAATGCAAGAAACACATGGAATGGGTGTTGTGGTTAAGGTTTTGGAACTGAAGCAGTGTTCATCTAGTCATCCAACAAGGTATCAACGTTTTTGGAGAATAGCAGAAATTAGTTTTTATTGTGTTACTGTTAATTTGCATGTTCTAATGTTAAATTGTGTTTTTTATTCCAAGAATATATGTACTTACTGCCCAGATAAATATCTTTAAACGTTTCCTTTTGCTACCTAAGACTTTTGCACAGTACTGTATTTTAGGACAGTGACATCCATGTTCATTAATAATTATGGTAGAATAGATGGACTAATAACCATTAAACTAAATGAGATGGACATGTTCAGCAAAGTGGTTTAAACAATAGACTATGGGGGACAAAGCACATCACTCGATTTTCAGATTATGTATTTTTATGCATTTTTATTAATATTTGCACTGTGTCCATTCACCATCAGTGACTGTAAATGAGCAACAGCTACTGAACATGAAACATTCAAATATTGATTAAACTTTGCCTGTAATCTGGAAAACCAAGGGGTGCAAGGCTGAGTATCAACTCAAAATGCTGAACCAATATCTTGTTACAGCAGAGATCGCCGCTCCTCATAAATATTGAGCAAGTGGCCAAATTGCCCCCTCTCATCTATAAATTTCTTATGTTCTCATTAATGAGATTTAGCACACATACCAAAAGGGCTTGAAACACAAAAACAATCAGTGTGAATCTCTGCCTGTGGACATCAAAGGTCTATGGTTAAAAATCGCCTGGCTTGCTTTTGTTGATCGATCTTACAGTCAGATATTGAATATAAGGCCGACTTTACTGCGGTCACAGAATTCTCTTGGAAAAGCCATTTGTTGCGTCTGGTAATATAGCGACTTCTTAGCTCTGAGTGGTTCAAGTGCTGTGATCCATGAGCCTGAACATAACCTGAACCTTGTTGGTAAGTATAAAAAGGTTTTCAAAGCTGCAGGGAAAAGGCAGGAATGAAGAAGATCAATCTTGGGATTTTGTGAATCGATATTGAATCATCAAAACCAGTATCGCGATTAATCATAAAATCGCGCCCCTTCCTGTCAACCTTAATCACTCCAGTGATGCTGGCTGACTGACTGCCCTCTAATTCTTGCTTGTATGTCACATTGGACTAAGGAATCTGCTGAATAGAATAAAACGGAAGGACTGGGCTCTGTTGTATTTTTGTCACTCTGCCCTTTCTCAGTGACTAATTTTATGATGAGAAACGATTTTTTGATGGTAAATCCATGCAAGGAAAAGCCACCACTGTCCAATCAGTGCTTGGATAACATCTCTTTCTTCGTCGCCAGCTGTGCTTTCTGTATAACCAAGGCAGCGGGGAGTATGGAAACTGCAAGCAACAGGATAGCTGTACAAAGCTCCACATCTGTCAGAAGTATGTCAAGGGCACATGCAGCTCTGGGGTGGAATGCTCCAGGTCACATGACTTCTTCGAGCCCCACCCACTGAAGACCCTTCAGGGGAGAGGAATACCCCCTCACCTCATCGCTTCCATGCTGTCTGTCTACCAGAACATACAAGCCTTGAAAATTGCTAATAATCCAAAAATGGGTCATGACCCCAATCCAGGTACTGCCAGTGTTTCATTCAAATTTTATCTTGTTTATCTTAATAATATATAGCGTTTTATGATTAGTGTTATTAGTGTTAGGGTTGCTCAGTAGGTAGTACACTTTCCTCACACCTTCAGGACTGGGGGTTTAAACAACATGTGTTGAGTGGATTCCCTCCCAGAAAGACATGCAGTCAGACTAATGGGTGTCTCTGTGTTGCCTGTAGTGTATCTGTGTATGTGCTTTGTGATTGGCCGGCATCCGGTCCAGGCTGTATCTGCCTTGTGCCCTGTGCTGCCTGAAGAGGATTTAGGCCCCCAGCAACCAATCAAGATAATTGTTCAGAAGAGGCATGGATGTTATCGATATTGAGATCATTAAACCATTTATCTAGTACAGGATCATGGGGAATATTGATATCAGTAAATCTGTATTGAGATTTAGCAGAGCTACTGTTGGCATAGTTTGTCCAAAGCGGGTGACCAACAGAAGTCCTATCAGTACTTAAAATTGTACCTTTTTCCTTAGACAAAATGGACATTTGCATCTACTCTGTCAAAGGCAGCTGCAGATATGGAGGTAAGACCATTATTTCTGTGAAAATGCCGTGGGAGTAGAGCTGTAAGAAAAACCTTTGCACCACAGTAATGCTTTTATCCAGTGAAGTATTTTAATAGTAGTTTTGTATCTCTAACAACATCTACTGAATAAGATCAGGTAAACAATGTGAATAAATAAGGAAATTAAGCAACAGAAAAGAGGGCGGCGCAGTGGTTAGCACTGTTGCCTCACACCTTTGAGTCTCCACTGCGGCTCTGTGTGTGGCGTTTGCATGTTCTCCTCCGTGTCATCGTGGGGTTTCCTCCAGGTACTTCAGTGTCCCCCCACATGCTGAGGTTAATTGGAGTTACCAAATATCCCGTAGGCGTACATGTGTGTGTGAATGGTGTGTGAGTGTGTGGTGTGTGTGGTGTGTGTGAGTGTATGGTGTGTGTGTGAATGGTGTGTGAGTGTGTGGTGTGTGTGTGTGTATGGTGTGTGTGTGTATGGTGTGTGAATGGTGTGTGTGTGTATGGTGTGTGAGTGTATGGTGTGTGAGTGTATGGTGTGTGAGTGAATGGTGTGAGTGAATGGTGTGTGAGTGTATGGTGTGTGAGTGTATGGTGTGTGTGTGTGTATGGTGTGTGAATGGTGTGTGTGTGTGTATGGTGTGTGAGTGTATGGTGTGTGAGTGTATGGTGTGTGAGTGTATGGTGTGTGAGTGAATGGTGTGTGAGTGTGTGAGTGTATGGTGTGTGAGTGAATGGTGTGTGAGTGTATGGTGTGTGAGTGAATGGTGTGTGTGTGTGTGGTGTGTGTATGGTGTGTGTGTGTATGGTGTGTGTATGGTGTGTGTGTGTGTATGGTGTGTGAGTGTATGGTGTGTGAGTGTATGGTGTGTGAGTGTATGGTGTGTGAGTGAATGGTGTGAGTGAATGGTGTGAGTGAATGGTGTGTGAGTGTATGGTGTGTGAGTGTATGGTGTGTGAGTGTATGGTGTGTGTGTGTATGGTGTGTGAATGGTGTGTGTGTGTATGGTGTGTGTGTATGGTGTGTGAGTGTGTGAGTGTATGGTGTGTGAGTGTATGGTGTGTGAGTGTATGGTGTGTGAGTGAATGGTGTGAGTGAATGGTGTGTGAGTGTATGGTGTGTGAGTGTATGGTGTGTGAGTGTATGGTGTGTGTGTGTATGGTGTGTGAATGGTGTGTGTGTGTATGGTGTGTGTGTATGGTGTGTGAATGGTGTGTGAGTGTATGGTGTGTGAGTGTATGGTGTGTGAGTGTATGGTGTGTGAGTGAATGGTGTGTGAATGTGTGAGTGTATGGTGTGTGAGTGAATGGTGTGTGAGTGTATGGTGTGTGAGTGTATGGTGTGTGAGTGTATGGTGTGTGTGTGTATGGTGTGTGAGTGTATGGTGTGTGAGTGAATGGTGTGTGTGTGTATGGTGTGTGTGTGTATGGTGTGAGTGTATGGTGTGTGAGTGACTGGTGTGTGAGTGACTGGTGTGTGAGTGACTGGTGTATGGTGTGTGTGTGTGTATGGTGTGTGACTGGCGTGTGAGTGACTGGCGTGTGAGTGACTGGCGTGTGAGTGAATGGCGTGTGAGTGTATGGCGTGTGAGTGTATGGCGTGTGAGTGAATGGCGTGTGAGTGTATGGCGTGTGAGTGTATGGCGTGTGAGTGTATGGCGTGTGAGTGTGTGAGTGTATGGTGTGTGAGTGTATGGTGTGTGAGTGTATGGTGTGTGAGTGTGTGAGTGTGTGAGTGTATGGTGTGTGAGTGTGTGAGTGTATGGTGTGTGAGTGTATGGTGTGTGAGTGTATGGTGTGTGAGTGTGTGAGTGAATGGCGTGTGAGTGTATGGCGTGTGAGTGAATGGTGTGTGAGTGTATGGCGTGTGAGTGAAAGGCGTGTGAGTGTATGGCGTGTGAGTGAATGGCGTGTGAGTGTATGGCGTGTGAGTGTATGGCGTGTGAGTGAATGGCGTGTGAGTGAATGGCGTGTGAGTGAATGGCGTGTGAGTGAATGGCGTGTGAGTGTATGGCGTGTGAGTGAATGGCGTGTGAGTGTATGGCGTGTGAGTGTATGGCGTGTGAGTGAATGGCGTGTGAGTGTATGGCGTGTGAGTGTATGGCGTGTGAGTGAATGGCGTGTGAGTGAATGGCGTGTGAGTGTATGGCGTGTGAGTGAATGGCGTGTGAGTGAATGGCGTGTGAGTGTATGGCGTGTGAGTGTATGGCGTGTGAGTGTATGGCGTGTGAGTGTATGGCGTGTGAGTGTATGGCGTGTGAGTGTATGGCGTGTGAGTGTATGGCGTGTGAGTGAATGGCGTGTGAGTGAATGGCGTGTGAGTGTATGGCGTGTGAGTGTATGGCGTGTGAGTGTATGGCGTGTGAGTGAATGGCGTGTGAGTGAATGGCGTGTGAGTGAATGGCGTGTGAGTGTATGGCGTGTGAGTGTATGGCGTGTGAGTGAATGGCGTGTGAGTGTATGGCGTGTGAGTGTATGGCGTGTGAGTGAATGGCGTGTGAGTGAATGGCGTGTGAGTGAATGGCGTGTGAGTGTGTGTGTGTATGGTGTGTGAGTACTGTATATGGTGTGTGAGTGTATGGTGTGTGAGTGTGTGAGTGTATGGTGTGTGAGTGAATGGTGTGTGAGTGTATGGTGTGTGAGTGAAAGGTGTGTGAGTGTATGGTGTGTGAGTGAATGGTGTGTGAGTGTATGGTGTGTGAGTGAATGGTGTGTGAGTGTATGGTGTGTGAGTGTATGGCGTGTGAGTGAATGGCGTGTGAGTGTATGGCGTGTGAGTGTATGGCGTGTGAGTGAATGGCGTGTGAGTGAATGGCGTGTGAGTGAATGGCGTGTGAGTGAATGGCGTGTGAGTGAATGGTGTGTGAGTGTATGGTGTGTATGGTGTGTGTGTGTATGGTGTGTGAGTGTATGGTGTGTGAGTATATGGTGTGTGAGTGTATGGTGTGTGAGTGTGTGAGTGTATGGTGTGTGAGTGTATGGTGTGTGAGTGTATGGTGTGTGAGTGAAAGGTGTGTGAGTGTATGGTGTGTGAGTGAATGGTGTGTGAGTGAATGGTGTGTGAGTGTATGGTGTGTGAGTGAATGGTGTGTGAGTGTATGGTGTGTGAGTGTATGGTGTGTGAGTGAATGGTGTGTGAGTGAATGGTGTGTGAGTGAATGGTGTGTGAGTGTATGGTGTGTGAGTGTATGGTGTGTGAGTGAATGGTGTGTGAGTGAATGGTGTGTGAGTGTATGGTGTGTGAGTGAATGGTGTGTGAGTGAATGGTGTGTGAGTGTATGGTGTGTATGGTGTGTGTGTGTATGGTGTGTGAGTGTATGGTGTGTGAGTGTATGGTGTGTGAGTGTGTGAGTGTATGGTGTGTGAGTGAATGGTGTGTGAGTGAATGGTGTGTGAGTGTATGGTGTGTGAGTGTATGGTGTGTGAGTGAATGGTGTGTGAGTGTATGGTGTGTGAGTGTATGGTGTGTGAGTGAATGGTGTGTGAGTGTATGGTGTGTGAGTGTATGGTGTGTGAGTGTATGGTGTGTGAGTGAATGGTGTGTGAGTGAATGGTGTGTGAGTGTATGGTGTGTGAGTGAATGGTGTGTGAGTGTAGGGTGTGTGAGTGAATGGTGTGTGAGTGTATGGTGTGTGAGTGTATGGCGTGTGAGTGAATGGCGTGTGAGTGAATGGTGTGTGAGTGTATGGTGTGTGAGTGTATGGTGTGTGAGTGTATGGTGTGTGAGTGAATGGTGTGTGAGTGAATGGTGTGTGAGTGTATGGTGTGTGAGTGTATGGTGTGTGAGTGTATGGTGTGTGAGTGAAAGGTGTGTGAGTGTATGGTGTGTGAGTGTATGGTGTGTGAGTGAATGGTGTGTGAGTGTATGGTGTGTGAGTGAATGGTGTGTGAGTGAATGGTGTGTGAGTGTATGGTGTGTGAGTGTATGGTGTGTGAGTGAATGGTGTGTGAGTGTATGGTGTGTGAGTGAATGGTGTGTGAGTGTATGGTGTGTGAGTGAATGGTGTGTGAGTGTATGGTGTGTGAGTGTATGGTGTGTGAGTGTATGGTGTGTGAGTGTGCCCTCTGGTAGGTTGTTCCCTGCCTTGCACCCATAGCCTCCAGGATAGGCATTGGACCCCCTGCAACCCTGAATAGGACAAGCAGTTACAAAATGAATGAATGATGGGATGGATGGATGGATGGATGGATGGAAAGAAGGAAGCAAGCAAGCAAGGGACAAACAAACGAATGAACAGAAAAGCACTTAAGCTTTTAATTCTAGTGACAGCAGCAGTTGAACAAACACTTCCGGACAGTTCAGGATAATCTGGAAAAAAATTCATGGAAATCCAGTAAAATTAACTTTCTAAGAACCATCTGTTAAAATGGATTAAGGTATCGGGGGGGTGAAATACTGCCCAGGGGGGCAAGTTTGAGCCCTTATCCCAGAGTGCCAGAGGGTTTTTGCCTGTCTGGGGCTGAGCCAAGCCAAGTTCTGATAAAACAAGCGGGGGTGTGATTTGATTTTAGAGCTGATACTGATAAACATCCCTATTCTGTTGTTTTCCTGTTGTGTTGTTTGTTCAAATAAAATTACCAACGCTTGTACATAATACTTTCATACATTATTTAAGAAGCTGCATTAAGTATATTGCGTTCCCCCGTAAACACAGCAATGTGTCATTTAAGGATACTCTCTACCCTGACCCATTAAGCCTTATTAATTAACAGCTTCTAAGGTACCAGTGGCTTACCTTTGTGTTTTTTTGCACCAAAGACAAGTGCAGAAGAGTTCATTTCAACATGCCGTACAAATGGGAAGTAAAGACCCCTCAAGGCTGGTCTACTCTGTTGGACAACGAGGAGGTTGAGAAAGATTTCTGTAACCCATGCAAAACATACAGGTTTGTGAGGAATGACATTTTTATTACTTATTTTCATATACTTTAAAATCTGCAAATTATAAAAATCGGTACAATACATATAGATCAACAATTTAATACCAATCTTCGGTCAATTTTTATTCCTGTACCATAACATAAACCTTATTTTGAGGTCAGTTGATTGTGCAGGTGTTTTTTGCATGTATGAGGTTTTGTGTAAGTATTTATGGATTTGTGCATGTTTGTAAAAGTATTTGTGTCTTTTATGAGTGATTGTGTGAGTATTTGTGTGAATTCTACAGGTGTAAGTGTTTGTGCGTGTATGAGTGTTAGTGTAGATTTTTGCATATTTGTGGATGTATGAATGTACAAGTGTTTTTGTGTGTATGAGTGTTTGTACAGGTATTTCTGCATGTATGACTGGACTTTTGTGTATATATGATTGTACAGGTGTGTGTAGATTTTTCTGCTTTTACAGGTGTTTGTACAGATGTTTGAGGTTGTATAAAGGTGCAGGTGTTTCTGTATGTACAGTACTGGGCAAAAGTCTTGCCAAAGAAAATTATGTTAAATGATTTTTATGTTGGTGTAAAACTATGTTATTATGCCTGTTAAAGTGTGTTAGCTTAGCCATTTCAAAACCTCTGCTAATATCACCACAGTATTTGTAGCAACCATACAATACACCCATGTATTTTTTGACCACTACCACACCTCATATAGCTAATCAATATCTCATTG
The DNA here is from genome assembly GCF_048594095.1 of Paramormyrops kingsleyae. Classification (NCBI taxonomy): domain Eukaryota; kingdom Metazoa; phylum Chordata; class Actinopteri; order Osteoglossiformes; family Mormyridae; genus Paramormyrops; species Paramormyrops kingsleyae. The sequence continues at coordinate 35,042,510 of NC_132799.1, forward strand.
ATTTTTTTGTTAACTAATTAAGTTAATTAAGTGAGCTGGTGGGGAAATAATAATAATAATAATAATAATAATAATAATAATAATAATAATAATAATAATAATAAATACATGGAATGGCTGAGGTGCCCCCTAGGAGAGGTTTGGGAACTGAAGCGTTGTTCATCTAGTCATCCAGCAAGATATCAGTAACTTTTTGGAGAACAGAAGAATTTTTTGCTAGTATTTGTGTTACATTTAATTTGCACTTTTTCCAATTGTGTGTTTTGTTCTGAGCAAATGTGCACTAACTACCCAGATAAATAGCTTTAAACATTTCTTTTGACTGCCTAAGACTCTTGCACAGTACCATGTTAGTGTTTGTACAGGTAGTTATGCATGTGTGGGTGTTTGTATGGGTGTTTCTGCATGTCACTCAGGGTTTCAGATAGTCCTTTCCCCTACAGTAGAGTGTGTCAGTACAGCTCATATATATCAACTTGTTTTCTTCTGACTTGTTAGTGACTTGATTAGTTAGGGTGTAATCTGTTAGATTGATAAATGCATATCTGTTTGCCATGTTCCCTCTTCTGTTTTAGTCGGGGGATTGAGCCTGTGTGTTTTGACACAATGACGCGAGGACTATCCAAAGTAAGGCGTCTGTCTACTGTGTCCTCTGTGCTACAACCCACCTTCTTTCTTACTACCGAATGGGCCTGGTACTGGCAGGACGAGTATGGGAACTGGGTCCAGTATGCATCGTCGGTGAGCCCCTTGTTGATCTGACTTTTACTGACCTTATGATGGAGGCAAGGTTGGACTGTCTCTAGGGGGCCTTGCCTGACATGGGCAGGGGGCCCCCAAAGTGAGCTATCTGAGCTATTTTTTGGAGCAGAAATAGAAATGAGAGGGAATTAAAAATGATGGAATATTAATAACATGCTAATTGAAGCGCAGGCTCCCAGTGCTAAAACTGGCTGATCACCAGTCGGGGGGAGCGGAGTATTGTGCCAGTGGATCAGTCGGCCAAATCTAAGAAGTTTAACTGTTCCCTCTTTAGCTGTGGTCCTAGGCTGCAGCCTACTGTAGTCTACAGCTTATTGTGCTCCTGAGTCTAAGATTATTCTTCAATTTTTTCATACAGTGTGTTCTTTAACTGTGCTCTCGCGATGTCTATCACAATTTGTCTACCACTCTAGCAGGATAGTATCAAAGATATGGGAAATGTAATGCTAGTTAGTGTGTGATTTGAGCTCTTCTATTGGGTTAGTTGGTGCCAGTTCACTTGGCAGTGAAATGACCAGTAACCTGCCCCCAGAATCCAGTGTGAAAAGAATGCTGGGCAGAATGAAGTCTCAAAGTAGGAATAGTCCATTTCAGCTGGGGGGGGGGGGGGGGGGGCGGGCAACTTTGTGTATCCTGAAAGTAGTTGGTATAAACTAGGGATGCTCCTTTTGACCGTTTAACCGTTAACCGGAATAATTAATTTTGACCGAATATTACTATCAGTTAAACGGTTTAAAATGTTTTTATATATATTTTAATTATTAGTAGTAGTATGAAGTTTTGTGGCATCTCAGCTGTTCTAAATACACTGGGTTTGAATCGGCGACTGTGATTACAGGCACACAGGCTTAGCCCACTGAGCCATGAACACAGGTATGAGCTTTGCTGCTGAAAATGGAAACATTGGCGCAAAGCTTCAGCGGCAGAGACGTATCCGTGTGCTACTGTATATTGTAGCCGATCGGTGTAAACACTACCCAGACATGTGCTCTTGTTTTATTTCGGTTACAATGGGCGTATTCACATATTTCTTTATCCAATACTAACTGTCGGATTATCATGTTGTTATCATGCGAATAGCGCAATTTGCAAGTGGGAAGGCGATCAGAGCTGCTTCGAGACGCAGACGCTTAAGTCAGTCACTCTTGTTCTTTCTATTCGTATCACGAAGCTATAAAAATATATTTAGTTTCTACCTATATATATATTTGAAAAGTAGACCGTCCAAGGTTTCTGAGGGTGTTTTTTAAATGTGTATATGATAAAACCTCGCAGAGTTATTTAAATGGTTTGGCGAAATTTCTGTCAGATCCCGCCGGCGGGACCGCCGACCCCAGAGGAATTTAATATTCTAATCTAATCAGTTAACGGTTAATGTTCGGTTAACGAACGGCGGTTGTCGGTTGGGAAAATTAATTGAAATGAGCATCCCTAGTATAAACGCAAACAGCTGACATTGCTGTAATTTAAAAGATATGTTTATTTATATAAGATAATATTAACTTCTGGAAATTCAGTTGTCATAGGCCCCCTAATTTTCTGGGGCCCAGGTGGCTGCCTACCCCTTGCCTAATGGTAAATCTGCACCTGGATGGAGGTGTAGTGAACCATTAAAAGGCTGCCACGCATTTCCTCTCTGTTCCAGAATCGGGGGTACAACCCTGCATCAATCACTAGTGAAGTCATAGAACAGGAATATCTGAAGGACAGCTCTACTGTTATGGAGTTTACTGCAGGCTCACAGTCATATCAACTTAATTTCCAAGGTATGTTGTTGGTCCACACCAGCTGCATGAGATGTTGTCCTCACAGTTAGTCATATTATCTTGTAGGCTGGGGTTTCTTTAGTTTCTTTTTTTTTGCTTTGTTTGGGTTCTGTAATCATTTGTTTGTCTTAGAGTCTGGACCTCATTTTCTGTTTTTTACTCAAATGTTCATGTCTCTAATTTCCATCTGTAAAGGCAGACTGTGGCTTTCGAGTGTAGGATTCTTGACCTGGGATGTCTGATAATAATAGGAGCAACAATGCTAATGTCAGAATTTGTCTAATCTCTTTTGCTTTTCAGACATGATCCAGACAAACAAACGATATGGCACCAAAAAACTGGTCCAAAGACGACCCGTTTTTATGTCTTCTACGGATGTACAGAAAATCAAAACAAGGTAATGCAGAGCAAAGGAGTTACATGTTGCTTAATCTGGTTTGTAGGTAGAAATGTTAGATGGAAATTCATTTCATGTTCCTAAAGCCAGATTTCGTAGCTGACGATCAGTGCGTCTAGGGCAGACCCTTGTAATCAGTTTGGGCTGTACTTGGCCAGGCCCAGGGGGTAAAGAGCTGGTCACCGGGCACTCGCCTCGGTGCTTTCTGCCGGCCTACCTCCAGGGCGGCGCCCCAGCCTCCCCAATCTGGGTGAATTATCCTTGCTGAAACTTTCCATGGGAGTCTTTATGAATTGCACTTAGTCTAGCCGCTTACCTAGGACCAATATGCCTGGGGAGACCCTACCTGGGGCAATTGCCCCCGACAGCATAGCTCCTAGGATCATAGAGGCCCGCAAACCCCTCCACCATGATACGGTGGTGATTCATGGAGGGACATTAGCTGAAATGTAAACGATTAATGGGCGCTCCATGACTGTGGCCTTCCACTCCATTTTCCTAAGCTTGTTTCTCTGCTTTTATTTCAGCAAAAAAACAGTGTACAGGCAACCCAATTCCAAAGCCTTACCAGCACACTGGGATAAGTCCCAGGTCACAGACACAGGATACAAGGTACAGTTTTCATTTGTGTGACGGCATATTACAGTATGTATCAGCTGATGTTACCAGACCAGTATGAAAGGAAAGGTTGGTCATGAAAATGCACTTTAATATTTTGAATTGCCTGTAACTATTTTACACTTTGGTTTATTATGCTTTTTGAAGAAAGTCACTCTGCTCCCTTCCTCGAGTGAGTACAAGGAAATCCTGGCTCTCTTCAGGACAACCATGTTGGGCTTCAGTGTACGCCATATTGAAAGGATTCAGAACAAGGCCTTATGGGAAGTTTTCCAGTGGTGAGTTTTTCCGGTGTCTCGTTAATAGCAAAGCCATTGGAAGTCATTGAAACCATCACTTGTTACTGTGCCTTCAGCTACCCTCTGGTTTATCTCACTGTGCAACATCTAATGAGGAACAGAATCTGTGTCTGGTGCACAGATATGTATTAATAAGTCTGTTAATGCCAGGAATTTGTTTTAGCTCTATCTGAAACCTGCTGTGGCTCATTCGGTAGTACTGCTGCTGAACATCTCAGAAGGTTTTGAAGCCCACTTCTCTAAGTGTGGAGTTTTCATCATTTCCCTGTGTCATACAGGTTTCCTCTCTATGTAGAAAGATACACGGTTAGGCTAATGCCTGTAGTGCGTTTGTGTATATCTGTCCTGCGAAATGTACTCCAGCATTGAGCCTTATGCTACCTGAGATCCAGATCCCACTGTGACCCTGTGTAAAGGCCTGAGGCTGTTCTGGATCTGCAGAGTACCTTAGGGAACACTTTAGCTGCAAGAAACATTGTCATTTTGTGATTATTTAAGATGATTCACGTTGGTCACACAGACACACTGGATTAAGGCACTCCTTGCCAATTCTCTGAGGTCTAAGCTATTATTCATAAATGCATTGTTTTAGGCGCCATTTATTGGGAAATGTCTAAACCAACAGAAGCCCATGAACAGAATTACCTGTCGTAACTATCATGGTGATAATGGTCTCACAGCACATACAAGATCGTGTCCGGTAGAAGTCAATGGCGATTGAAATATGTTTCCAAGATTCTAATACGTAATATTTGAATTTGAAACCTATAAATAAATATATATTTATTGAAGAAAGTCCAGTACAAATGAGCAATATCCTACAGATGTCAAGGCACACAATGTCACATTTCATTTTTAGGCAGAAAGAACTGATGAGAAAAAACAATGGTGGAAGAGATTGTGAGAAACTCCTTTTCCATGGAACTGACTCCAAACACGTGGATGCCATCTGCCAGCAGAACTTTGACTGGAGGATCTGTGGAACACACGGGACGGCCTACGGCAAAGGTAAGCATTAGTGTAACGGGTGAAGTGTCTTACCTTGTTTACATTTCTCACGATCAGTTTGAAACACACCTACAGTGTTGTGGATTTGAGATCCAGTCTTGTAGCTCAGTAGGTTAGGCCTCTGTGCCTGCGATTGGAAGATCACCGGTTTTAGTCCCATCCTCGGCAGAATAGTCGCATCTTTGTTGGGCCTTTAACCCCACAAAATGCGTCAGCGGCACCAGACCCCAAGCTGGCAATGAGCCAAAGCATTATGACATGTGAAGCGGATAATGTTGACTGCCTTGTAAAATCAGTGCGTGTCAATGTCTGGGATATATTACATGGTCAGCTGATATTTGATGCTCATAGGCTATACAGTGCATGGAGCCCTGCTGCAAATGTGGCCATGCTACATGCTACATGCTACACGCTACATATGCCCAGATGCTAGACACACACCCCACCCTCTGCATGATGCGATTGGAAACGGAATTCATTGGAGCAGACGACCTTTGTCAGTTGCTCCAAGGTCCTGTTCCGACACTTGTGTGACCATTGTAGGTGTTTTCAACAGTGCACAGGAGCCAGTTTGGGCACTGTGACTGACCTGGGCACTGTGACTGACCTGCAGCTATGCAGCCCCATACACAGCAGGGCTCAGTGCCTTGTGACATATTTCTCCCGTGATACTCATCAGAATTATCTGTGACTTGTGCCAGAGTAGCCCTTCTGTTGGTTTGTACCAGACAGGATACCTATAGTCACATCCCACATCACCGAGTCCTGACTACCCTATTCCCTGTTGACGGTTCATGGTTTTTCCATCCTTGGTCCACTTTCAATAGGTTCTGACCGCAGCAGCCCGTCAGCATCCCACAAGCCTTGCCGTTTTAGAGGTCCTCTGACCCAGTCATCTGATCATAATGATTTGGCCCTTGTCACAGCCACTCACATCTTGGATCCCTGTCCATTTCGTCTGCATACAACATGTCGATTACGAGTACTGAATGTTAGCTTACTATCTAATATATCCCAGAACTTGAAATACAAGTTTTTTTTTACATTTTTTAGTTCACATGAGAGTAGTTAAAATGTAACAGCTCATTGGTGTATAGATGTCTGTATGTCTTAAAGGAGAGAAAAGAAAAGATCATTTGATTTCCCTGTGCTTTTTTGGTGAAGGTCTGTGCTGAACATGCCACTGTGATGAATAAGCAGTTATGGAAAATGGATGGATGGATGGATGGATGGATGGTCATAGCAACATGTGTGAAATTGCAAAAAAAAAATATATGACTTTATTTGATTGCTTTGTTTACTGTTCACAGGTAGCTACTTTGCCCGGGATGCAAAATATTCACATGGCTACACCAAGTCCTCAGGAATCAGGACGATGTTTGTGTGCCGCGTGCTGGTGGGGGAGTACACCGAGGGGGACTCCAGCTACCTCCGGCCGCCATCGAAAGACGGCGGTGACGTCCATTTCTACGACAGTTGCGTGGATGACATCAACGATCCCTCCATCTACGTGGTGTTTGAGAAATACCAGGTGTACCCCGAATACCTCATCCAGTACTATGAGGACATGTTGTGTCATCCGCATGGTGCCTATAACAACTACTCAAACGTACCACTGAGGCCAAGAGCGGCTCCCCAGCCAGCCCCCAATGCAGCCCCTTCTCCTTCATACTCAAACATAAACTCAAGTGCCAGTACAAGCACCTCTGATTCAAACAGCTCCTGTGTCATCAGTTGATTCTTCTTAACTTTGTGCAGACTTACTAAAATCAATTGGCAATGAGGGTTTAAGCTGTATGTGTAACAGAAAAGCTGGATCTAAACAATTCACTACTGGAAATCCTGTGTAATCGGTTTGGTAGTATTTTAAGATACGTATCATATGTTGTGATTTTCAAAAATCTGTGCATCCCAGATGCTAGGTGTTTAGCAAACATGCGCCAAAGAGAAAAACTGAACTGCTGTTATAACTGCTGGGATTTATTATTCTTAAAGTATGTTTCTTTAAAAAAAATATTTTGGCTTGCAGGCAAAATAACACGTCACAATGGAATTATGTCCATTTTCACCAAAACTGTGCCTTTAGAATATGCTACGAATACTTTTTAGAATAGGATTTGTTTTCTGGTATTTTTTCCATGTTAATATGGTTTAGGAAATACAATGTCATATTTCTGAAATGGAAGGAGACCTTAATCATTTCAGCACTGATAAATGGCTTGACTGTGTCTGTGATAATTAACCAAAATGTCTGTTTGACTATGGTGCACATAAATTTATATGTGAGGATCATGCATTGCAGGTTCTACCAGTTTACCAAAGAATGGGTTTACAGTAATAATTGCTGTTTTAACATGAAATGGTTTATGTCTGTGAATGGAGGGGCACGGGTTCGAATCCTGTGGCCGAGAGAGTTATCACTGTGGGGCCCCAGAATGAGACCCCGAGCCCCTAGTGCTCCAGAGACAGGCTGACCCTGTTTCCGCAATAGAACGTCACTTTGAATAAAAACGACTGATAAGTAAATTGATGTAAGTGTAATAGAAATTGACCTTCATCAAGAGATTTGGGTGAAGCTAAGTTTACAGTTGTTGTTATCTAGAGATGATGCAAAACATCTTTTGATTTTTTTCCTGAAGATATGATTTGGATTTATTATGAAATATCTGAAGGAAGTTAAGGTAAAATATACATTCATACTTATCAATTTGCATGAACGTTTATGTAATTCAGGGCAGTGCGATGATGAGGCTGTACTGAACTGTGTTGTACATATTTTGTTTATTTCTTCAGTGCTTTCAGATTTCTTTGATGGAAAGTTTGACTGTGGTGAATAAGAATTGAATATGCATTTTTCTTTGCTGGGAACTCCTAAAATAATCAACCTATACGACTGGAGGATATTGCACTCCTGAGGATATCTTGAGCTAGGATTAATTGAAATGCAGATTTACTGTAAAACAAGCCCAACATGTTCACCTTCAACGCTGTTTTTAAGAAAGAGAGAGACGCTACCAGTGTCCTGCCAGACACAAGCCATCAAATCCTGCATGGTTCAGTGAAGCAGTCATTAAAGGCTAAAAGTGAGTTGTTTATATTCTGGAAGGAAATTTGTTCTGTTTATCAAATCAACTGTCTTGGTAGTTGGTTGTTTAAAAATATGGTTACATATTTTTCCTAAAGGATACAATATTTTCCTTATTAGCGTTGATTGTGTTTACTGTAGGATAAATAAAGCATATAACCTAAAGTAATGTCGTTGTCACTTGAATTCAAGATTTTTGCATCCGTTCCATACATTTTAAGTCTTACCAATTTCTGATTGCTCAAGAGATCCCTGCATATCAAACATTTAGAAATGGAAACCAGTGTCAGAACTACAGGACATGTACTGTAATAGATTTCTTGGAGCACTTGTAAGATTCTATAACAGGGCATGTAGAAGGCAGGACAGAGCATCTGTCTAATGAGCATCTACTGATGCCTACAAAAGTACCTGAAATATGCTGCCCAGTTCTGACAGGATGAGGAAGGTTGGTGAGGAACAAGTAAGCAATGTCTTCTGTTTAGGAAGTGTCAAATTTGGAGTGTAATTTTGGGAGTATAATTTTGAGATGCAAACTTTCTTGTCTTATTCTGGTTTGCTTCATGACTGCTCTCCTCCATCTGGCAAGCTGCTTCCTCCTACTGTACCAAGGACTCAGAGTCTATCTGGTTTGTCCTTCAACAGAAAAACATTCCCTCACATTCACTGCCTGTTCACAAAACAATATCAGTTCCTCTTAAGGTTACTGCCATAGCAATAGTATGAGCAGTTTATCTAAGCCAATTTGCACTAACAGGAAGCCGTGGAAATGACATAATATAGACAGTGTTCCTGTAATTGCTGCGTGGATGTTAAGCTTGCACATCAGGATATGTATCCACTTGTGGCTTATTGATTGTGCAAATGTCTATGACCACTGTGTTCATATTCAGCTCTGTATCGGTCTAAAGGTCACGTTTAACTTTAACTCTAAAACACAGATAAGCACGGTCATATGAGTGTGATTATTTGAGATGGCTTAACACCAGGAGTCTCTTACATACACACAGCTCTTCGTACCTCTAGGCTCAAGGTAACCATCAGTGTTCTGCAATGGATTGGCCTCCAGTTCAGGATTAAGCTGCGTCTCTTACATTCGCATATCTCCTAGGAGCTGGATCACTGCAACACAAAGGGTGAATAGAAATAGACAGTTATGTTAATAAATGAAAACTGGTATTCTGCCATTTTGTGCTGTGGCATGCTAGAAGGCTCTCGTCAGGCTTAGAAAGACGATGCTCAAATTGCAATCTATAACTGAATTTGGTATTTGGGCTGACTGGTCTACTGCCATTCTTTCATTCTTTCATGACGTCCATCCATATTTAATCCTTGCATATCTAACACAAGATCACAGGCAGGACAAACACAAGGCATGACACACTCGTCTTACGATGACGATCCATAATCCTGCTATTAGAAGAGTATATAAATTCATATGCAAACTGAATATACAGCTTTTTCTCTGACTCTACACTGTAAGATGTATATGGATTTCTCATATGCATAAACATTTTTGTTGACCCATGCAGTACACTGTGTACCTCTCATCTGACAGATAATTTTAAAGCTGATTATTTTAATACACAAGGTTCTAATTATTTATTTATATTTATTTTATTTGGTTGAGGCCACTCTCCAAATTTACATACTAGTGAGGCAAAGAGTATATTGTAGGGCCAGCAGGGGCGCATGCCCCAGCATGCCCTGCATGCAAGTGTAAATAGCCCTTGTTGTTGTTGTTGATGGTTGCATTTACTTATTGTCACATGTGTTTGCCCCTGTCTTGTGTAGACCCTGTCCGATCCTTGCATATCCTTAGGTTGCATAACTCCCCCACTGTGTGTGTACCTTGCAGTTCAGCGTCGGAGAACCTTGTGTTTCCCATCTGAGTACTTGGTTCGGTGCTCGTTGGGTGCCTGTTACAGTCCTGTTACTTCTATGCTCCTGTGATGCCTTGGTCTGCCCAGAGCTACAATATAAAAAACATACAGTTGTCAAGGAATGAAATCGATATAAGTCTAATGCTACTTTCCATTTAGCTCAGAGGTTGGAAGTTAGAGCTAGGAATGACGTCACACCTGAGTTAACTGCGTTCCAGTACAAGAAGTCAGAAAGTCATTTGGCAATACCAGGAACATTTCAAAAAGCAGGATTTCTTGGTTAGCTGGACAACTTGTCAGATTTAAGGTACTCCAGTTTAAATGGCCTTTATCTTTGTTCACTTACATTTAGCCCAGACTACCTTAAATCCAACAAGTTATCCGGCTAAACAAAAAAACTTGCTTTCTGAAACAGGCCCCAGGTTCATCGTTAGCCGTTGTTAGCAATATCAGTTAATAAAAACGCATTACGCCATATTTTGCCCATTCAAACACCTAGCAACATGTCCTACAAAATGTCCACTCGTGGGGGTGGTGATCAATCACATCTGAGCCTTTAACCCCCAGCTCCAGGGGCACCACACATTGGCTAACTCTGCTCTGTGACCCCCAAACAAGCTATGTGGGATAGGTGAAGAGAAGCATTCCAGTGTACCTGTACTTCCGAGTTCATATGGAATGCATTACTAATTCAGTAATTCTATGAAATTACTACTGATTGGTTAAATTTGGACTGTCTTTCTTGGTTGGGTGGACGATACGTTTGGGTGAGCACTGCGACCCCCCCCCCCCCAAACAAAGATAAGGGCCCCCCACTTCCCAACCATAGCCACGCCCCTGAGACTAAAGCTGTTGGTTTATTACAGAAACTGGTTGTTGTAGAAAAAGAATGGATTAACTTGGTTATTAAAGAAATTAGTTTTTGTTTTAATTCTTGTGTCTTGTATCGTGCCTAAAATGTTGTTAGGCAAAAGCAGTAGTATCATGGGCATGGCGTGGTGATCGTCTATAAGACTCATTAGCTGTTTGTCTTTCACAGAAGGTTGCAGGGGTGTGTAACTAGTTTACATGGCATTTCTCTGAGCTGGGAACCAAAGTCCAACAGAAAAAAAACAAACCTTTATTGTCAAAGAGTTTGAATATATGGGCAATAGAAATATGATACATAACCTGTGCTGTTTATGTTTACGTTCGCGCACACACCCTTCCAAATTAAAATACAGGTGCCCACCCAACATTCCCATATATGTCACAACTTGAGGGACGAAGGACGAGGGCAGGTGGTGTGGTGAAACAAAAGGGGTTTATTGAACTAAATGAACAAAGTCTGGAAACAAATAGGACCACGAGGGATCCAAAACAGGACGACTGGACCCAGGGAGGGACACAGGAAGAAGGGCTGTAGCCAGGGTTTGTTAAATAGTGAAGTCCAGGACCCAGGGGTGGGGGTGGGTCTTGCCCCTTCATAAGCCCTGATACCGTCCCCTTCATAAGCTATTTTTTTTTTTTATTAGTTACGTGAAACTTTACTTGGCCTAATTTTTTTCAGGTGAATATTTAGCTTCAAATTTTATTTTTAGTTCTTAAAAAATTACCAAGGTCTACACCTCAGTAAGCTCATAGCTGGCTACAGCCCTGGACACGGAAAACAGGAAGGTCCAACATGAATGACCAGACTGCAGCTGATGAGACAAACAGCTACTTAAATACAAGGACTAACGAGGGGTAACAACACCAGGCGTGGCTGAGCAGGGGCACGTTAGGGAGGAGACAGGAGGGTTAGGTGTGCAGGACGTGACACATACAGTACAGTAAACCCAGAACGGTATCCTAGTAACGCCACTGTGTAGCATTAGGAGAAACTGATTAAAATAAATAAATAAATAAATAAAATAAAAACAATCTTTGGTGCTTCCTATTATGGCCTGTGTCAAAGCAATGACTGTTCATTGTCCGCCGTGAAGTTTCTCGGCATGTAGACATACATTTTTAAAGGAATACCGGTTTACTTGCGAAGCTCAGCCTACAGTAATCTGTATCGTTTTATTATTTACTGCAAATATTGGAAGCTGATTCATCATTCTGTTTTTGCAGATATTATATAATGACATAAACCCGGAACAGCACGAGTGAATATCCTGGAGTGTCCGAGGTCTTGGCATATGAAAGATCTTTGGAGCTGGGATTTAGGTTTCGGTTTCCAGCGAAGTCGAGCGCGGCGTTTCCTGTGCTGCAGTTTATCAGCCGCATTTATAGACGGCGTGTCTGAGTATTATTCAGCATAATATTCGCCTTTATAAATCCGAATACAGCACGATGGATGTGTTTATAATGAAAATTATTTGCGGTAATAATGGGGCGATGGACTACGATGAATTGGTTGATATAGGATCTGGCCTGATGGATTTAAAAGGAGTTTTTGACATTGTCTTCGGAAATCCCAGGGACTTTTCTGTTGTTGTTTTTAACGGGAAAAAGAGAGTCATCGCTAAAACAAACGTTAGGCTGTGCAAAGTAGGGGGATGCGTGGACTGCACTAATTTACACCTGTGTAAGTTTTACCTTTACGGAGACTGCAAAGCCAGCAGGAGAAGGTAAGGAGCCGAACTTACAAAATAACAGCTGGGGTTGTTTTTCTAGCTTTTACTTGCGTCATATGATACCATAACTTGGAGACAAAATCTGTACCCTTAATCGGTCTCTTAAGTTTGGTTCTTTATTGTAAACCTGTTATTACATTATTAATAATTTGTTTACGTACTACTTAACTGATATTCTCCACGTGCTCTCGATAATATCGGGTAACACTATTGGTTTTGTTCTTAATAGGGAATTGCACAGGCCGTTGACAAATAAGCCCTTTGGAATTAATGTAGCAATATAAATACATTGGCCAATAATAGATAAAGGTAATGCCAATACCTTAAAATAAAAATGAAAAATATGTTGTGTACAGAATGTAACTTAATATACAAACTGCATGATTTGGGAAACATTTCTTGGGCCCTAATTACATTATTAGGGAATGGTTTAATGTATAAAAACTGCAAGTTATTGTGTATGCGTAGGGTTTTCCATGTATATAAAGATACAGTGCAATAATTTGACCTGTGAACTTTAGCTTTACTGCACTATGTTGACTTTTACTATCATTTAGCACAAAATAAATTTGCATGGTGTAAACCCAAAAGAAAACACAATACAATAACAAAGTGTTTTTCTTGTGTTGCTGATGTGTAATGACGGCACACTCATAACACCATGAAGCTTAATATTGTAGATGTGGCAGGGATGTGGATTGGGCTTCAGGAGAGATGATGGCAGGGGTGAAGCGTGTGTCCTCTATTGCTGACGTGAGCTATCGCCGTGTTTCGGGCACAGGAACGGATGCCGTTTTTGCCATGATATGAGTTCGCAGCACAACAGCAAGGTTCTCGTGGAGAATAACCTGCAGCTGCTGGACACCAAGGAACTGCGGACGCTGTTGCTCCAGAACGACAACACCCTCCTGCCTCCGGTAACGTTCGCTTTTAGTGTTTTCTCATTGCGAGTTTTAAACATGAAACGTGCTTTGAGACATGTACTTTTGGAAAGTGGGCAGTTAAATCACAGTAAGGCCCAGTTATGCTAAGATTTTCAGGAGATAAATCCACAATTCCATAGACAAAGTGGCCGTCAAGAAGCCAGGTATGTAACATAGAAATGTGTATACAAAATAAAGTTAGAACTGATTTTTACAGATGCATGTAAAGAAACAGTCCTGATATAGCACTAGGCTTGAAGTCCAGATGATGTAAGATTTGAACTGCTCAGTGAGATCACATGTCAGAATTCGTGCCCACTGGCTTTCTTTGTGTAACAGCTTCCTGACAAATGGGTCACGTTTCTTATCAGGTGTGTGTCTCGTTCAACGAAGGCAGCAAGGAATACGGAAACTGCCCCGAACAAGCGGGCTGTAGGAGGCTTCATGTCTGTGACAAGTACATCCGGGGAATCTGTGATTCTGGGGCGGACTGCTGCAGGTCACATGACTTCTTTGAGCCCCACCCAATGACCGTCTTGCAGGATAGAGGAATACCCACTGACCTCATCACATCCATGCTGTCTGTCTACCAGAACATAAGGGGCTTGAAATTTAAAAACAATGTGACGAGAGACGGCAGAGACAAGCTGAAACCCGTTTCAGGTCATCATTCATTATATACATTTACAGTAGATGGCTTATCAAAAATGTTGAAATGTTTCAGTGACCATTCAGGTAAAAGATTTTCAGATTTAGATTGCAGGGATGTACAGAAAGAACCTTTCTGTGTGCGTTTTGGACAGCTGGACATTAATGCCTGAAGTAAATTTAAATAAAAAGGAGAACATAATTTTCTTGATTGATTCTCAGAGACCACTCTCTCTCACTCTCTCTGCTATAATATTCATTTTCATTTTCTTTCAGAAAAGACTGAGATCTGCCTTTATTTTGTGAAGGGGAGTTGCAAACAAGGAGGTGAGAGTATGAATATGTGACTAGCACAGGGCAGCACAGGGTGCCCTGTGCTGCCCTGTGCTGCCTGGGTTAGGCTCTAGGCCCCACCTCCCACAGCTGGTTTGAAAATGGACGGGTCATCAAAATGTTTTATTTATGTTTTGAAGGGTCTGACCTTCCATAAACTTAAATACAAAATTTGAAGTATGTGTTTTCTGTATGTGTTTCATTTCTCTTAAAGGCAAATGTTGGCGTGTCCATTTCAACATGCCCTACAGATGGGAGGTGCAGGACCAGAAGGGTTGGTCACCACTTCCAAACAATGAAGGAATTGAGAAAGACTATTGTAACCCGGCCATGATAAAGAGGTACAGTATATTAAGTCTAATCTGAAACGTGATTAAGAAAAGCTCTTGTGAATACTACCGACTCCGGGGACATTAATAATCCTTAGCAAGTAATGCTGATTATCAACTATGGGACTGAAATTCATAGAAATCTTGTCTTGTTTATTCACTAAGTGCTGTTTTCTGGTTCCTCAGTGAAGGACAGGAGCCTGTGTGTTTTGACACAATGACACAAGGACTGGCCAAAGTGAGACGTCTCTCTACTTTGTCCTCTGTGCAAAGACCTGACTTCATTCTTACCACTGAGTGGGCCTGGTACTGGGAGGATGAGCATGGGAACTGGATCAAATACGGATCGATAGTAAGTTAAAGACGGGTGAAGATCAGAGTCACCAGTTAATTCTTATTCAGTACAAGGCAAAAGTCTGGACACACCTACTGAAAATCATTTGTATAATGATAAGCACATCATGAGGTTCTATAAGTACGGCCCTAAGCACGTACACCATGAGGTTCTGTAAGTACGGCCCTAAGCACGTACACCATGAGGTTCTGTAAGTACGGCCCTAAGCACGTACACCATGAGGTTCTGTAAGTACGGCTCTAAGCACGTACACCATGAGGTTCTGTAAGTACGGCCCTAAGCACGTACTGTACACCATGAGGTTCTGTAAGTACGGCCCTAAGCACGTACACCATGAGGTTCTGTAAGTACGGCCCTAAGTACACCATGAGGTTCTGTAAGTACGGCCCTAAGCACGTACACCATGAGGTTCTATAAGTACGGCCCTAAGCACACCATAAGGTTCTGTAAGTACTGTATCTTTCTTTGTTCATAAGATAATAGAGTGCTATGGCGGATGGTCAGGTCCCCGCTATCCCCCGACCTAAACCCTACAGAGCTGGTTTGGGATGAGTTGGATCACAGAGTATGAGCAAGGTAGTCAGCTTGTATCCAGAGTTTTGTGGAAACTCCTTCAGGACTGTTGGAGAAGCATTCCAGGTGGCTGCATCTGGAAGCTGGCTGAAAGAATCCCAAAAGTCTGCAATGCTGTCATTGAAGCAAATGGGGGCTATTTTGAAGAGTGTAAAATCTGAGAAGATTTTGAAATGTTGAATACTTGTCTTGGTCATTGCAATATTTGATATTTGGTATCTCTGCATTGTCTCAAGGCCTTTAATTTTAAGGTGAATAACATACGTAAAATAGAGACAAGCACAATAAAAGCAGGTGAGTCCAGACTTTTGACTGGTACTGTGCATTTCAGTGTTACAGTTATATGAAGCGATCTCAATATAACTTTAAGTGAAGAATTAAGGTATAAGAATAACCTTGTTTATTGAGTAGTTACAGCTTTAACTGGAATGTCCGAGGTTGGAGTCATTTGTCATTTTATCTGAAAAAACAGTGGAGGGAACAGAAAGAGAATAGCAGATCTGATAAGAGATCAGTTCCTGCTCTCCCACATTACACAGCCCATATCCCTTCGTACCTGTGACTTGTGACCAATTCATCCAAGTCATTTTACTAACAATTGTTTTAATGGTGAACACGTTAACATTAATAGCAAACATGTTATTTGTGATGACAATTCGGCATCAACACGTTCCTTTCATGTATCTAACATGACGTGACCTGTGCAGCAGCTGAATGAGGGATGCCAAAAAAACTGCAGCCTTCGTATGTGTATATATACATGTATAACGTGTATGTGAGAATCTTTTCAATTATTTCAAATAAACTGCTGTTATTTGCATAGTGTTGATTTTACACGTGTATCTTTTTTACCAGCAGGGAATGCACAGATTGTCAAACATCACCAGTGAGGATCTGGAGAGGCAGTACCTGGAAGGTAACAGCATGGAGGTCAAATTTACTGCTGGGAATCAAGCATATCAAGTCAGTCTGCAAGGTACAGCAATGCAAGCTGAGACCACAGAGCAGAGGCGTTTACAATTATTTAGCAGATTATCTTATCCAATGTGATGTGCCATTGAGAAGGAAGGATCAGACATTGCTTTGCTTAAGGGTCCAGCTATGAAATCAATCTGGGTACCCTGGGATTTGAACCAGCTACCTTCTGATTACGGGCATAGAGTCCTAACACAGCAAGCCACACTCACACAGAGATGCTGCCACACAAACAACAACAAAAAAACATGCTTCCAGGAATTTCACTTTTTTTGATCGTTTAATTCCATTGATGTTACCAATGAATACCAAATCTAATTAGAAAAATACATGCATCACTGGAAAAGATGTCAGGAGGTGAGAAATGTAGAGCTTTGATGTCAGTATCAGAATCAGAATCAGAATGATTTATTAATCCTGAGGGGAAATTTGGTTTCATTACAGTTGGTCCAGCTAAGAACAGAAGTATGACTAGAATTAAGTAGACATACAATAACAGTAAAATACAGTTATTATAAAAACAATAAAATAGATAAATAGTAGATAAATAATAGATTATTAATTATGAACAAGGTATATAAAAGTGCGTGCAGTTTTACGTCATACCCATCTTGCCGGTTATTCCCAGCTGTGAACTTGAGCTGCGGCACACATTGACCATCTTGGCTTCTCCCTGCACAGATATGTCACAAAGAAACGAGAAGTACAGCACCGTAAGGAGAATCAGGCGCCGTCCTGTGTTCGTGTCATCGGCCGATGCACAGAAGATCAGGACCGGGTAGGTCTGGTCACATGTCATGAAGTGAGAGGAGATAAGAGGCATTTAAACCCAGGGTGAAATATTTGTTGTCCAGCTACATCACAAAATACCAGCACATTAGCCAATAATACAAAAGTGTACAATACAGAGCAGAGGGTAAAAACATGGCTTGTAAATGAAGTGTAAGATGGATCTTGGAGGATGAACCAAGCCTGAAGGTTCTTCTCGAATGTATACTGCTTATAAAAAGTGCTACTTTTGGCATTTTAGCATTGAATGTTAATTTTTGTATTTATCTTGATTGACAGTTTAAATATACAGTATGCACAATGGAAAGCAGATATTAATAATATGATTGCATAGTAAAGATCTACAAGAACATAAAATTATACTTCTTCTCTATGTTTTAACTTCAGCAAAAGACCCAACAACACCCAGAATTTTAAAGCACTGCCAAAATACTGGGATAAGTCTTTGATTCCTGAAACTGGACACAAGGTATACATATATACATGCATTTTTATAATGTGATTCAGGGAATGAAATACTGCCACCTTCTGGAGAAACTGGACAATTTCAAGTTATGCTGGCTAATAGTTATCAATTTTTTCTGTGCCTTTCAAAGTTATATCGGAACACTGCACATATGTTGTTTACCCTTGAATGTGATCCTTGTCTATTAATAAATCGCCAGTAGAGTTCAGTGCTGAGCAGAATGTAAACTATGGAGACCACTGTGGATAATGGTGTAAGATATGCAATTGAATAATATGCACATTTAATCATTTATTAATTTTCCCTTGCAGAAAGTTGTGCTGCAGAGTTCAACAGAAGAATATCAGAAAATTCTGGATCTTTTTCAGAAAACGATGCGTGGTTTCAAAATTCATAGCATAGAAAGAATCCAGAATAGATCTCTGTGGGAAGTGTTTCAATGGTATGTATATCCAATGTTTGGAAAAACATTTGTCAGCTACGATATAATCTGAAAACTGTACAATGTATAATTGAGTCTTAAAAATGGTTTTGAGAGCTTCAAAAAATATTTTCTCTGGTTTGAATAGAAATGTGGAAAAGAGTTGTTATTTTGGAGTGTTTTGCTTTTTACACTCAGTGACATTAAACAATTATGAATGTATTCCATTTCAGGCAGAGAGACCAGATGAAAAAAATCAACACTGAAAAATACTCTGTAGAGAGACTCCTTTTCCACGGAACTGACTCCAAACACGTGGATGCCATCTGCAAGCAGAACTTCGACTGGAGGATCTGTGGAACACACGGGACGGCCTACGGCAAAGGTGCCTGCATGATTATGCTTATCTGCAAGCATTACTGTGTTATGTTTGCTGCAGGCTAGTTCATACTTACTTATGACCATCTGGCACGTTCTTTGACGGTTACGAACACGTATTTCATTTTAGTTTGTAGCCATATAGAACTTTATAATCCCGTACCAAGGAATCATATGAATGCCGGTACCAAGGCTTCTCACTTTACGATGGTTCAACAATGGCAAGGTAGTGATATATATTCACTAGTCGTCACATGCCTGGCATCTCGATTTTTCATCTGTTCCCAGGCTTGTGTTATGCTGTACGATAACTTCTGCTAATGCGGGGCAATGGCAGCATCCACCAAGCCACAGTCCCACCTGTCCACAGTTTGTCCCCTAGAGATGTGTTGGTTGCGAACTAATCAAGTCGGCTGTTTTATGTGAACGACAGGAGCCGGTTTCCATCTGGCCAGCAAGCAGCGATATGTCTTTAGGACGTCCTGTTTCGGTCTGGATGATGTCCTCAAAGGGTGTTCTTAGGACATACAAATACAAAGTTTTTTTTATACCCTGAAAACGACTTTAAAGGATGTTCTAAGGATTTCTAGAGTATTATAGACATTTTAAGGACATTCTCAATTCTCAACCAATTATGGACATTTTGAGAGCATAGTATGGACATTAAACCCATGCATATCCATATTTATAAATGATTAATATTTAACATTTTAGTGGTACTGCAAGAGAGAGAAACAAGGGACAACTTCCCTCATATGGCTGCATCATTTCCCATTTTACCATTGTCCGTAAGACATCCATAAGATGCCCCTGTCACTATGAAAAATAAAGATATCCTTCAAAAACAATTTATTATGACAGATCGCAGCAATAGCTTTTAAAATGACTTCATTTTATTTGAAGTATTTCTTTGCTTATTAATGTTCCATAGGACATTCTTTCACAATATACAAGGGACAGCCAGAGGACATACCACCCTAATCCCAACCCTAACCCTAACCCTTTATGGGGATGTCCATAGGGCAACTGTGTTACTATGAAAAAGAACATTTCAAAATAAATTTCAAAAACAATTTATTATGACAGCTTACAGGAACAGCATTTAAATATCACATTGTATAATGTTTACAGTGCAGATCATTGACATTAGGTTTGGCAATGAGTAGTTTACTACTGCTAAACCTAGTCCACTCATGCAGAATGAAATTACATTGGTGTGATGTCTAAGTCTGAGTCTGATCCAATTCTTACCCTATCGTTATCTTAGTGGTTATTTCACAGATAAGCCTAGTAACCCTCACCCCCTGAAAAAGAAAAATGAACGGCTCTCAGAAAGGAACGTAACCATAAGATCCGGCTCCTTTCAAAGAGCCATTTTTCCCATCACTAAAATGATCTGGCTCACTACAAAGACTTCCCATGACTTTCATCAGTGATCTTTGTCTTCTGGAGAAGCTTTTCGTAATGTGAAGTCAATCACAAAACCAGGAACCATCAGCCAATAGCACTTGCCAACAGAAACAGCCATGACACTACCCCCAAACTATCAAAACCACCCCCATGTCAAAACTTGAGGGAAAAAATTTCACTTTGCTCATAAAAATCTTCTTTCTATGCTCGCAAATTTCACATTTGCACTCACGAGTAGAACATACATGCTCTCAGTTTTATATTTTTCATGTTGTGTTTTATCACCGTTTGGTTTTGACATGCAACTTGCGATATGTCCAGCTAACAATGGCTTCTGTGGAGTGTAACCCCAGTGTATGCCAAGGAGCTTCTGTATTTCTAGACATCCTCATTCAACCTTCCTTCAAATCCTCTAGCCATGTTTGTTTTAGTCTGATCAGGGTAGAAAAGGTGTTTAGATATCATTTTTGATCTGACTTTCTTTCTGACTTTCTGTTACTGTTCCCTGGCTAATGAACAGTCCAGGCACATTTGCATCACAGAATGAACCATTCACGTTGTTTTAATTTTCGAGTGGTACTTGGCCACACAACCACCATTGCACCACAGTATGTCCGTGTAGCTGTTGTGTCTGCACGTGTAATAAGTATGAACCAGCCTTAACAGTAGCTGTATTTGTAGTACACAAGTCAAACTAGAAGGTGGAGTAATGTAAGATCATCAGAATATTATTTGTCCTAATTATGTGTTTACAGGTGCATTCTATACTGCGAGTTCGATTTTTGTGCTAAAAAGTAGACGCTGTTGGTAAATTAAAATAATAATAAAAAACATTTTGTTTTTCTTTCCAAATATTGTGAAAATGTTTAGAGATTTTGAATATGAAATTGTATTTTTTTTCTTACTTTCAGGCAGTTACTTTGCCAGGGATGCCAAATACTCACACAGCTACACCAGCTCTTCAGAGCTGAAGACTATGTTTGTTTGTCGAGTGCTGGTGGGAGAGTATACTAGAGGAAGCCAAACTTATGTCCGCCCGCCCTCAAAGGATGGAGGAGACACCATTTTCTATGACAGTTGTGTGGACGATGTCAAAAATCCCTCAATATTTGTGGTGTTTGAAAAGCACCAGGTGTATCCTGAATACCTAATCAATTACGATGAAGATATGTGGTCTTCATCTACAGTGACTGTGCAGACAACCCCCTCCTTGCAATATCCAGTGCCAGCCAGTACGGCCTATTCTGTGTTCTCCAGTCCAGTCCAAGCTCCTCCTTCAACCAGTGCCACTTCCTCTGCATTGTCCAACCAACTGCAAGCTCCTCCTTCAACCAGTGCCACTTCCTCTGCATTGTCCAACCAACTGCAAGCTCCTCCTTCATCCAGTGCCACTTTCTCTGCATTGTCCAAACAACTGCAAGCTCCTCCTTCATCCAGTGCCACTTCCTCTGCATTGTCCAAACAACTGCAAGCTCCTCCTTCATCCAGTGCCACTTCCTCTGCATTGTCCAACCAACTGCAAGATCCTTTTTCATCAAGTGCCACTTGGTCTGCAGTCTCCACTGGGATGCCAGCTTCTGCGTCATCCACTGCCATTTCTTCCAAGTCATCAGTAAATGTTAGACCTACACAGCTTAACTGGACCTCCAATTCAACACAGTCCTTCTCTAGCACAAACCCTAGCTCATCAAAATCATTATCATCCCCTACACACAACACCACTACTCAATACTCTGGAAGCACTTCATCATATTCATTTAACCAAGCTGGCTCAAAAGGCACCTTGACTCACTCAACCACTCAGGTAGGTTCAACAGTCACCTTGATTCACCCAACCGCTCATGCTAGCTCAGTGGGCAACTTGATTTACCCAACTGCTCAGGCTAACCCAATAGGCACTTTGATTTGCCCAACTGCTCAGGCTAACCCAATTTGCCCAACTGCTCGGGCTAATCCAATAGGCACCTTGATTCGTCCAACTGCTCAGGCTAACCCAATAGGCATCTTGATTCATCCAACTGCTCAAGCTAACCCAATATGCACCTTGATTCACCCAACTGCTCAGGCTAGCCCAAGACACACCTTGATTCAGCCAACCGCTCAGGCTGGCTCAATACGCAACTTGATTCACCCAACTGCTCAGGCTAACCCAGTAGGCACCTTGATTCACCAAACTGCTCAGGCTAGCTCAGTAGGCACCGTGATTCGTCCAACTACTCAGGCTAGCTCAATAGGCACCTTGATTCACCCAACTGCTCAGGCTAACCCAATAGGCACCTTGATTCACCCAACTGCTCAGGCTAGCCCAAGACACACCTTGATTCATCCAACTGCTCAGGCTAGCTCAATAAGCACCTTGATTCGCCCAACCGCTCAGGCTAGCTCAATAGGCACCGTGATTCGTCCAACTGCTCAGGCTAGCTCAATAGGCACCTTGATTCATCCAACTGCTCAAGCTAACCCAATAGGCACCGTGATTCGTCCAACTGCTCAGGCTAGCTCAATAGGCACCTTGATTCATCCAACTGCTCAAGCTAACCCAATAGGCACCGTGATTCATCCAACTACTCAGGCTAGCCCAATAGGCACCTTGATTCACGCAACCACTCAGGCAGGTTCAACAGTCAGTTTGATTCACTCAAGCACACAGGCTAGCCAAATAGGCACTGTGATTTGCCCAACTACTCAGGCTAGCTCACTAGGCACCTTGGTTCGCCCTACTGCTCAGGCTAGCTCAATAAGCACCTTGATTCGCCCAACCGCTCAGGCTAGCTCAATAGGCACCTTGATTCATCCAACTGCTCAAGCTAACCCAATAGGCACCTTGATTCACCCAACTGCTCAGGTTAGCCCAAGACACACCTTGATTCACCCAACCACTCAGGCAGGTTCAACAGTCACCTTGATTCAGCCAACCGCTCAGGCTGGCTCAATAGGCAACTTGATTCACCCAACTGCTCAGGCTAACCCAATAGGCACCGTGATTCATCCAGCTGCTCAGGCTAGCTCAGTAGGCACCGTGATTCGTCCAACTGCTCAGGCTAACCCAATAGGCACTTTGATTCACCCAACCACTCAGGCAGGTTCAACAGTCAGTTTGATTCACTCAAGCACACAGGCTAGCCAAATAGACACTGTGATTTGCCCAACTACTCAGGCTAGCTCACTAGGCACCTTGGTTCGCCCAACTGCTAAGGCTAGCTCAATAAGCACCTTGATTCGCCCAACCGCTCAGGCTAGCTCAATAGGCACCGTGATTCATCGAACTGCTCAGGCTAGCTCAATAGGCACCTTGATTCATCCAACTGCTCAAGCTAACCCAATAGGCACCTTGATTCACCCAACTGCTCGGGCTAGCCCAAGACACACCTTGATTCACCCAACCACTCAGGCAGGTTCAACAGTCACCTTGATTCAGCCAACCGCTCAGGCTGGCTCAATAGGCAACTTGATTCACCCAACTGCTCAGGCTAACCCAATAGGCACCGTGATTCATCCAGCTGCTCAGGCTAGCTCAGTAGGCACCGTGATTCGTCCAACTGCTCAGGCTAACCCAATAGGCACTTTGATTCACCCAACCACTCAGGCAGGTTCAACAGTCAGTTTGATTCACTCAAGCACACAGGCTAGCCAAATAGGCACTGTGATTTGCCCAACTACTCAGGCTAGCTCACTAGGCATCTTGATTCGCCCAACTGCTCAGGCTAGCTCAATAAGCACCTTGATTCGCCCAACCGCTCAGGCTAGCTCAATAGGCACCGTGATTCGTCCAACTACTCAGGCTAACTCAATAGGCACCTTGATTCACCCAACTGCTCAGGCTAACTCAATAGGCACCTTGATTCGCCCAACTGCTCAGGCTAGCCCAAGACACATCTTGATTCAGCCAACCGCTCAGGCTGGCTCAATAGGCAACTTGATTCACCCAACCGCTCAGGCTAGCCCAATAGGCACCGTGATTCGTCCAACTACTCAGGCTAGCCCAACAGGCACCATGATTCACCCAACTGCTATGGCTAGCTCAATAAGCACCTTGATTCGCCCAGGTGCTCAGGTTAGCTCAACAGTAGGGCTGGGCGATATGACCTCAAATCAATATCATGATTAACTGAACATTTTGCCTTGATTACGATTAATGAACGATAATTTTGTTTTTGTTTGTTTGTTGTTTTGCCCTCATATTTCATTGACAAAATTTCTACAGTAAATATGCTCAACTATTAAAGCTAGGATATTCTTTCTAATGACAGACTGTATATCTTATCTTTATGATTCTAAAATAATTGAAAGAAACACACAGATTAACCATTTATGGTTATTTATTGAATATTTCGATCAACTCAAATCAAAGCACAAATCGCTTGAAATGAAAATGTCTTATGAAAAAGGACACATTTTAGTTTTAATGTAAAAAGCAAGTTACCTAGAAAATAAATAGTTTGCATTTCTTGCAAACAAAATAAGCCATTTATAGTGATCGCGTCTGGGTGAAATTGATCAATATAAGGAGATGATCAGTATTAATGATTTTTTTTTTGTTTTTCTTTGTCTCAGGTAGATTGCCAACTAACTGACATTTGTATATTTATTACATGAGTATAAGGTAGTTAAGTTGTTATTAACTTAATTTTATTGACTTTTTCAAAATGCAATGCAATGCACATAAAGTATAGTTTATTGTAGTTTCGTTGCTGCATCTCATTGGCTTGTTTTTGGCAGTTTATCATAAACTTTGAGCCTATATTCATAATTGAGAGAAAACGACTTTCTTGTTCCCGTCATGTTTTCTGTGCACGCAGCATTAGCCTCAGGTAGCCAGTCAGATGCAGACGGGCTAATGCAAGGCAAAGTAGGCAAGTAAAAAAAAAGAATTACTGTAGTTTTAGTTTTTTACATATGTTGTTATATATAAAAAGACCCAACATTAACAATGTAAGCGGGGAACTTGATGTACTTGTACAGGAATGATTCTGCCCTAAGCTTTTTGATCCATATATAAGCGGTTCATTACTATAACCCTGATCACTATAAGCGTTTTCCACTGCATTTAAAATATTGCTAGTGTTGAAGCTGATTGGTGGTATTACTTTTGGTAGCTGAAATTGTTTTTCTGCAGTGTTTACATTTGACCATTTTTGTTTGATGCTGTCTTCACTAAAGCTACGATGTGTCCAAATGACAGACCTGGCATTTTTCTTTGGTACAAGCTACTGGAGTTGCTCAGTTGGCTAGGTGTTTGTGTTCACCTCCATATTGCTTCCATGTCGTAGACAGGCTGGAGTTACATGACAACACACACGGTAGTTTGTTTTTAAGGGGACAGTACCTGAACACACAATGGGGAAAGTGTTAACATTATTTTACATTTTATCAGAATTAAAAAAAAGAAAATGAAGTAACCAACATGGGCAAGATTACATTGATTAGAACTTCTGAATTTTGGTTTTCATTAATTTTCAATTAATTGCCCAGCCCTACTCAACACGCACCTTGATTCACCCAAGTTCTCAGAGTTAGCTCAATAGGCACCTTGATTCACCCAAAAGCTCAGGCTAACCCAATAGGCACATTGATTTGCTCAAGTGCTCAAGCTAGCCCAACAGGCACCTTGACTCACCCGATTGCTCAGGCTAGCCCAACAGGCACCTTGACTCACCCGATTGCTCAGGCTAGCCCAACAGGCACCTTGACTCATCCGATCGCTCAGGCTAGCTCAGCTGGCACCTTGACTCACCCGATCGCTCAGGTTAGCCCAACAGACAGCTTGACTCACCCGAATGCTCAGGCTAGTCCAACAGACACCTTGACTCACCCGAAAGCTCAGGCTAGCCCAACAGACACCTTGACTCACCCGATCACTCAGGCTAGCCCAACAGACACCTTGACTCACCCGATAGCTCAGGCTAGCCCAACAGGCACCTTGACTCACCCGAACGCTCAGGCTAGCCCAACAGACACCTTGACTCACCCGAAAGCTCAGGCTAGCCCAACAGACACCTTGACTCACCCGATCACTCAGGCTAGCCCAACAGACACCCTGACTCACCCGATAGCTCAGGCTAGTTCAGCTGGCACCTTGATTCGCTTAGTTGCTCAGGCAGGTTCAACAGTCAGTTTGATTCACTCAACCAAGCATGCTTACTCAACATGGAACTTTAAATAAACATTATAGTGATTTCTCATTGAAACATTTCTACTTTTTCTTCTTCCCAGAGTGGCTCAACAAGCAACTATAAGCAGCCCTATTTTTACAGCCAAGATACAAGCTCTCTGATGCAAGGACCTTCTCAGGCAGGCTCAAGAATCAATCTATATCAGGGATCTACCCAGGCAGGCTCACTTCGAAGTCGACCAGCTACCACCCCTCGCTATACTAATGCTTCACCAAAGAAAGACTGTATAATTCTGTAAATGTTTGGCTGTAAATTCACATTTGCAAATTCCATGCCTAGAGCAGTATAGTTGCCTTCACTATATTTTAAGACTTTTGATTGCAGAAAAAAACGTCAATCTGAAGCATCTTGATTTAAGAAGTAGCAGTAGGCAGAATATTACGTAAAATATTGTGTGAAACATGCATCTTACAAACAACACAAAGCACTTAGTAGAAATGTACATAAAACACTAGGAATCTTTGAACCAAGTTAAATTCCTGTCCTGTTAATGTAATTTTTTTAACACAAATAGTCAAAAAGCTTGTTTGTGTTAGGTTAGGTATTCCCCACTTAAACTATCATTTTATATATGCCTCAGAACAGAGAAAGTGTTTATATTTGTCTGTTTAACTGGCTTTTTCCAAAACACTTTACGATTTTTCGCCATTATTTGGGTATTTCGTTGGAGTAGTTCTGGTCAGGTGCTTTACTCCAAGGTACAGTAGTCTGGCCAGTCTTGAAATATCCGTGTTTCTTTAACTACAAAGTTATTTGTTGTCCCTGGAAAGAATAACGATAGGCAGGGTAGGCCTATACCTCATAAACTGTAGTCAGTGGAAAATTGCTGGCCTCAGTTTATAAGTAGCCTACAGTATAAACCACATATGGTGGACAAATTTTGAAATAGTACCTTCCAGTACATAAATGAAATACAGGCAGCCCCCAGCTTACGAACGAGATCGTTCCCTGAATCTGTGTGTAGGTCGAATTTGAAGTTCAGTTGGGAAAATAACAATAGATCACATAATAATAATAATTATTATTATTTTATACAGCAATACTGTATTGTACCTGGAATCCGACGAACTGCTGAAGCCGCGTAATGTTTTCATGAGCATCGATCCTTTATATTAGTCTGTCCCTAAAAACGAGGTATCCGTAATTCAGACGTTCTTAACCCTGGGACTGTCTGTATTGTAGAAACTTTAAATCAATTTTTCCATCATTGCTGGTACAGACCTAATGTTGATTATTTTTAATTATTTGATGCCGATACCAACTGATCACTTAATTGTAAAAATTACGTCGGCCTCGGAATGGTGCGTGAGTGTTCTGTGCGATGGGTTGGCGCCCTATCCTGGGATGTTCCCTGCCTTGGACCATCCAGGATTGGCTTCAGACCCCTGATATGACAAGCAGTTACAGAAAATGGATGGATGGACGTCAGCCTCGTTATTTCCTTAAGGCATTAAAGTTGATTTAAAGTGAAAATGTTGTACTTGTATTTCATTTCATTAGCTAGTACAAAATAAAAATCTTTGTTGTATAATGTGACGTTATAAGGACACCAGAACAAACCCTGAAAAACTATTATCATGACAGATAATCATAATCACCGTGCTAACTGGTTTCGCGTCCATTTTTTTAAAACGGCTGCCACTATACTTATCAATTATACTGTAGATGAAAACTTAATAAGGCGTAGTACCTTAACCCTGCTCCTCTTGACTGCTATGAAAACACTGGCACAAACTCTATATTATTCTCTTGTACATAAAACCTCATCGGTAGTTAGGTGCCACCTAAGAGGTGTGATGCTTTTAAGTATCCAAAGGGGACGAGCGTGTCAGTAATACTAATCTCCAGCGCTGCCAACTCACGCATCTGGCGTGACACTCACACTTTCAGACTCTCACGCAAGAAATCTTATGGCAAATCTACATTAGCGGTAATAAGGGCCTTGGGGTAGTTTGCAAACCCTACAGACTATTTACAGGGTAATAAAACTGCTACATGCATGTAAATGCTTGTGCATATGTGTGCAGGCTTGTCTCGAATTTAAAATCTCACTCCAGCCAGTCGACCAAAGCTGGTAACCCCGAATCTCTAAACATATTCATTCTCTGAAACACGTTCATGTATTTCACTATTCAACCAGGAATACTGCAGTTTAATTTGAAACGCATCTGTATCTGTATACCTAAGATCATGGGTGATAAGTTTTAAATACACGGCTTTCAGGAAAGAAAAAAAGTACAAAATGTTTAAAAAACGTTAATAGTTTTTTGTGAAATATATCTTAAGTTCATACACACGTATCAGCAATGACATGTAGGCTATAGTACGCGCTTCCAAAAGCAACCGTATATTTAAACCAGGTAACTTGCGATTGCAGAGAAATATTTCTTGGAATATGGATATTTTATCCGCAGCAATGTCAACAGCTGCCTTTAAATGTCAGTGTGATTTATGCAATGGCATTGAAAGGGGAGCGCAGGGTAAGGCGGTGGGTTTCGCGTTTTCCCGGCATGCCCTGCGAAGGGGAGCGCTGCAGGGGCTGGAGCGCCGTGCGGCAGCATCACAGCGGAGGACGCGGAGCGTTGCACAGGTAAAAATAGAATAAAGGCTGATAATCTGCTCATTTTGTGGGTGAAGACAGTCATATGTAGACAACAAAGGTTTTATTTGCGACGCCGTTTTTCCGCACAATTTCAAATTTACTGTATGGTGCGAATCGCTCCCTAAGCTGTTACCAGTTCTCAGAAAACAGCTTGTTAGATTTTGCACAATTCTAGCATCATTTACACATAAACGTTATTTGAACGCTGAAAGTAACGGCTGTATCCTCTTTTTGAGCGTCGGACTAAAGTAATTCCTCATTCATATGCTTTATGCCCCGTGAAAGCATCAATATTCATTATCTCGTACCTGCGTGTCTGTAAAAATTTGTCGTCCGGTGGATGTATTGTATTGAATTCTGAGGATTTTCGTTTGCTTGGTGCGAGAAGATCGCCAGGTTTGGGCTGGGCTTTTGCATCAGCGAACATTTAAGATAGAAGCCACAGACCAGCGGTTGCAAATGGAGAAGCGCTCCGAGTCTGCTGGCCGCCGATGGATATTTCGATCGTGCGCTTGGAAATACACCCTTAACGTTTAATTAAAACTTTGCTTTTAATCTGATACCACTTACTTAAATGTGGTGCTGTGTCGGCTATACACTATGAGGTGAATCAATCAACGGAGCTCCTTTGCAAGTCAGCAGATAGCATAGGTGATAATGCAAAACTTATGAACAAATTATCCAATAACTAAATGTTGATCTAATCCAAGTGTTCCCAGGCCTGTTCACTAGTGTTTCTAGATAATGCAGTTTATTCTAGGTGATGCGGTTTTCTGTCTAAATAATTCACTAAAGCAGTGAAGAGCTGAGGTTGAGTGAGGACCAGCGCTTGGTGTCACCCTGGACGATGCCGATTGGGACGCGAAAGATGCAGTGTGGCTTCAGAAATGCAGATGGGCCATTGTTTTGGAAGACCAATTTTAATTTGCTGTAAAAGAGAGCAGTGGCTGGGCTCGACTGGCCAGAACGCATGTAAACGTGTTTGGGTGTGTTAATGATGGGAGTGAAGTTCAGTGGAGTAGCCTGAAATCTGAAGCTACCGTAACTGCAAAAGCAGTTACCAGTCAAGATATTACATGATCTTTCTGCAAAACTGTGAGATTGTATATTTGCAAGTAATTATACCTCTAAAAAGGAAACTACACATGTAATTTACACATGAAACTTAGCGGCCAGATTTATGTATAGAGGTTTGTTTCATTAAACTAAGTTAGGAGGATCATTAGACTGATTCTGTCTTGCGTGACGTGTTGTCTTTTTATTGGTTTGACTTCCCTGGGTCGTGTCCCGCAGAGAGTTTATTGGACGGTGTCCTGTGGTGACATATTGATATACCCAGACCAAAATAATGGGATCCTCCAGCACAGGGTGCCTGTATTGCTGGAGCCTTAGAGAACCTGAGGTAGTGCTCTGTATTCATTAGCCCTGGGTAAGATAAAGATAATGAGGACTACCAGCCAGCTGTTGTGAAATATCATCCCCAGCGGGGTCCCAGGCTTAGGCATGCTGCGAGGTAATAAAGTGATGCTGATTCGTACATTTAATATGGACGACGGTGAAATACCGAGAAATCAGAAGTGCTGAAAAGGATCCCTCTGTCCTTACTCAAGCTTGATTTGACTTACAGTGCATATGGCATATGTGGATTCCACCATATTGCTAAGCCGTTGTCTTGTGCTCGGAACATAAGATGCATCTTGCTTAATTGCTACTTTGATCATGATCATATGTTTAACATAAAATACATCCTTATGACTTACAAGTAATTAGGAAAGTGAATGAATGTGTTTTTCAGCAGTGAGGATTTTTTTCTTTTGTGGCACATAATGTAAGGGTACTGTACGCTGCAGCTAATACAGGAGAGTTTGGAGGTAGTGAAGGACATACTGAAGAATGTGGGTCAGCAAGCCAGATGAGTGTTTGAACTCTGGTGTAGTGTGGAGTGTTTTGGCTTAGGTTTCCATATAAGCCTTGTTTCCAGTAATATGTAAGGTGTTTTATGTTATATATTTGAGTATTCTTTTTGACTTTGACATTTCCACAATGCCAAGGAGTTAACAGAAGAAAGGAATGTGTGTGTGGACTCATAAACCAATTCTACCCAATATTTATGTGTCCTGCACTATCCTTTTTCTAGATGCTTCAGTGCCTTGATCATGTTTTGCGTTGGACTGTGGATGTTTTGAATTATGAAGTCACATGATGCCGACTGGCTTTGTTGCAATGTCAATGATACTTTTAATTCTGCATTATAAAGATGTAAATAAATGTTTCACACAAATCTAGATTTGTAAATGTAGCAGCCATTTTGGTTTTATATTGCGTTTTATATTGTGTACAAAACAAATAGCAGTATACAGGTGGTTTGAGCAGAGTTTAGTTGCTCCTGCTTTAGAAAATGATTGTTCTTTAGTAGGGATGCTCATTTCGATTAATTTTCCCAACCGACAACCGCCGTTCGTTAACCGAACATTAACCGTTAACTGATTAGATTAGAATATTAAATTCCTCTGGGGTCGGCGGTCCCGCCGGCGGGATCTACAGAAATTTCGCCAAACCATTTAAATAACTCTGCGAGGTTTTATCATATACACATTTAAAAAACACCCTCAGAAACCTTGGACGGTCTACTTTTCAAATATATATATAGGTAGAAACTAAATATATTTTTATAGCTTCGTGATACGAATAGAAAGAACAAGAGTGACTGACTTAAGCGTCTGCGTCTCGAAGCAGCTCTGATCGCCTTCCCACTTGCAAATTGCGCTATTCGCATGATAACAACATGATAATCCGACAGTTAGTATTGGATAAAGAAATATGTGAATACGCCCATTGTAACCGAAATAAAACAAGAGCACATGTCTGGGTAGTGTTTACACCGATCGGCTACAATATAGCACACGGATACGTCTCTGCCGCTGAAGCTTTACGCCAATGTTTCCATTTTCAGCAGCAAAGCTCGTACCTGTGTTCATGGCTCAGTGGGCTAAGCCTGTGTGCCTGTAATCACAGTCGCCGATTCAAACCCAGTGTATTTAGAACAGCTGAGATGCCACAAAACTTCATACTACTACTAATAATTAAAATATATATAAAAACGTTTTAAACCGTTTAACTGATAGTAATATTCGGTCAAAATTAATTATTTCGGTTAACGGTTAAACGGTCAAAAGGAGCATCCCTATTCTTTAGGCTTGATGGCTAAATGGGACAGGGATTACCCCGATTTCTTTAGCACGAAACAGTTGGATCTGCAGCCATGGATAATTTGTAGACCTCATTAAAGCTCGCTGCAGCCCTGCTCCCTTGAAGATTATACATTATCTTGAAGTGTGGTCATTTGGGTGTAAGAAAATCCCAATGATGTCTTTCCTGATTACAGAGTAATGAAGTCCACACAGTTGGTCTCTTAATTGTAGTGAAATCTTAAGAAGAAGCAAGCGAGATACTAAAACTGAGGGTGGCTGTGGCAGACTGGGATTCTGGAATGCATACCAAGGGTTCGCCCTTGTCTGGGTGAAAACACGCCTCGGTAGGAGATCACTGTGTACGTGGGCTCAAGCATGTGTGCCACAGTTTGAAGATGGTGGACTGTTCACTGACATCCTTGGCTGAGAGGTTGCTTAGGGAGTAGGAGTAGCACTGTTGACTCAGACAGCTGTGGCTGGGGGATTAAATCCTGACCTGTGTGGGTTGGGGGGGGGGGGGTTATGTGTATATAATACACTGTGGGTACCAAATGTCCCCACAGTATGATAAAAATCTGTTCTTTCATTGTGGGGGCCATTTTTTCAGTTCCCGCAAGAGGATCCTCAATTTTCTAAAAATCTGTGACTGCAATCAAAAAACAAAAAATGCCAAACATCTTGTATTTTGTTTGATTGCTTATGGTTAAGGCTAGGGATGGGTAGGGGTTAAGGTCATCATTGCTGGGATTAGGCTTTTTCCCATAGAAATGAAGGCATGGTCTCTACAAAGAGGTTTGCATTGTCTTCCCATATCATGCATGTTTCCCTCCCACAGTTCAAAGACATGCGGACTGGATGATTGGTCTCAGTCCCCTTGACTTGTGCTCTATGTTTCACCCCCCCCCCCCCTCAATAAAGATGTGCATTTAGTAGATGGGTAGCTGGATGGATCTTCTTTTAGAGTCTTTTTATTTTATTTGCCTCAGGCCATAGATGAAAGGCCTGCTTGATGCTCGATGCCATGGGCTTTACGTAATTGAATAATTTGAAGCAGTGTTTCCCAGCCCAGTTCTCGGGGACCTGCAGACAGCCCATGTTTTTGCTCCCTGTCAGAGTCCAAAACTTTACTTCCTTCCTGGGAATGGGGCAGGAACGTGGACTGTCTACAACTCCCCGGGGACTGGATTGGGAAATGCTGGTTTAAAGTAAGGTTTGCCTTGAAGTTTTAGGCCAAAAACCTACTTCAGCACCACTGTGTTGGACAGCTCCCTTTATCAGTTAATCATAGTATGAAAGCTATGAATTCTGTCCGGAAGCAATATACCGATTCAAAAGTAGTTCTGCTTGTGTGCTTGTTTATTATACATAATTGTTAGTTAATCACATTTAATTATTTAAGAGAGAACAATGATGTGGAAAATGCATATATTTTACAGATATTTTACAATTTCAAATAAAAATGGCAGTTCAGTACAACATTCTGGCAAGTCTTATTTATTGATCTAGAATTACTGCTTTTCTGTCTGATTAAGAGCTCAAGAGAGAGGGATCCTATGGCTGGATTTCGGTGGATAAACCTCTATTTGCATCTATAAGGGTGCTTTGCGGGTAAAGTTGTGCATGGCATTGGTCTCCCAAGGAGCTGGAGATGAATGATTCGGTGTAATGAGTCATCTTTCACACTGTTCCCAGCGAGCAGAACGAGAACACGCGCGACACGATCCAAACGGCCCGTCCACAGTGCAGCTTTCTCCCGCAGCTTTTGCGGGGCTGTGTTCGTTTTCCGGGACTAAATATAATTAGCAGGCGGGGTCGACGTCCTTGCTCGGGGTGAAGTCAGGTGCTGGGAGAAGAGGCTACAAAGCAGTAAGGATTATCATGTTGGATATTTTGTATTCGTTGTGCAATCTCCTGGGATGCCAATATCCCCAATGCATCACAGGCACCAGATCTCAGCCCAGTTCAGTAGCAGTACCTGAAACCTGAGCGTTTTTCCATCGCCACAAACGAAACGCCGAGTGATGGAGTCCCCATGGCATCACATTCCATCATTGTAGCTCAGTGCCTTAGTAACACTGTGTGCTGCTCCTTTATCGTGGCAAGTTAATCCTGGTGCTTTCCATCCCATTATGTAATAATTTACACAAAATTTATATCTGGAGCTGTACATTTTGGCGCACATTTTCCATCTTAAAGGTTAAATACGAGATCTGTATGCGTTTCCTTGAAGTGTTTCACAATTCTAAAAATTCGCAGTGATGTTGAACGTGTTAGATAATGCATGTGACACATGGATGCTTGCTTTGTGGGCTCATACCAGTGCATACTGATTCGCTGTGTTGTTAGAGAGAGAGAGTGTGTTATATAACTGCAGCCTTGTAATGTGACAGTCGAGCCCAGTGATATCTCAAGGAAATGACGGCTGATTATTGTCACCAGGACTTTACCTTAAGCAAGAGCCTGGCTATTGAATGGTTCAGAGTGGAATGGAACAGACAATATCCACATTTCCAGTTCCCAGGTTCTGATCCGACATGCTGAAACACTGCATCTTTATTTAATGTGTCATGTTTTTAATAGTAGCTGTTCTGGGTTCTGGGTCATTTCTTTATTCTATTGTGTCTGTTCCCTCCTCCACACTCATGTCAAACATGCCAAGATTGCCTTAGAATCAGTATGTTGTAAGTCAGTGCAGTGTAACAAGGGCGCCCCTGCTGGACATCAGGTGAACCAGCAGGGGTCGCTGTTTACTTTGCTGTTCTGCAGCAGAGCTGAAGGTGGGGTGTACTCAGCCATTCTGGTGAGGTGAAGCCTTACTTTTCAGATGAGTACTATTTGGCAATTTGAAATGACTTTTCAGTTACAGTAACCTGCAGCTCTTCTTTCGAACAAATCACATCAGATGGGAAAATCTTAAGGGTCCTCATTGCTTTTCCGGAAATTAGCTTTATTATAGAAGAATGTAGTGTAATTATACTGCAGTAATGATATTGCAAGACTAATTTATTGCAAGGTAATGCTGATGAAACAGATGGACATCAAAGTGCCTGAAAGTTTCTTTTAGCCATGCTGCTCATATCCTGGAGAGTGTGGCTGTATGTGCATGTAAATCATGTGATTAACATTCTGTCATTTTTAAAGGTTTTATTTAAGCAGCTCGACACTAACGAACTGCAGCCTTTGTTACCAAAATGCTTGAAGGTGATTGGATACCTCTGTGTCAGCTGACCCAGCTGCCTCTCACCAACCAATCCAGACGCTCCTTACGTTTCAGCCCTGACCCCGCCCACGGATCACCATGAACTACCTACGCCGACGCCTGTCCGACAGCAGCTTCGTGGCCAACCTGCCCAACGGCTACGTGACGGAGCTACGGCGGCCGGCCGCTCCATCCAGCCCGTCCAGCTCGCCGGCGTCTCCTGCCACGGAGAGACGCGCTCAGCAGCACTCCGCCCCGGCCTCCTCCTCCGCCTCAGCCTCCTCCTCTTCCAACTTCCTCAGCTCTTTCTCCAGTGTGGTCCGGAGTGGCCCAGCCGCCACTGTGGGGCAGGCAGAGCCGGCGCGGTCGGTGCACGGCCCGGCCCCAGCCTCTGCTCCATCTCTAACCTCCGGCACCGGTCCGACTCCATCCCTGCCTGTGGTCCCCAAGCCAAAGGTCTTGCTGGTTATCGGTGACTTCCACACAGATTGGTAAGAGAGCCCAACGTCATGCTACCAATTGGCCTGTCTCACATCTACCTCTTTAGTGATTTTCCTGTCATCAGTATACAGTGCATCCATCCATCCATCCATCCATCCATCCATCCAACTACTTAGCAAGGCAGCTTAGAGCACCAGCAGGTGGTTGACCCTGGTTAGGATGCCAGCTACACTCAAAATGGGGAGGGAGTGAGTATCGAACCCCTATTCATGGAGATTTGATGCAACAGTGCCACCCCTGAAGAGGCCACTGTATAATTTAGTATAAATTTAATCTAATTAATGGGATGGATTCTGTAACTGTGCTGCCTCTTCCTGTCCATCCACCCAGAATCCCAGGTTCCAGTATCTGTTCTGATTCTTTGTCACTGCATTAGCAGATTCCTTTAGCGAGCTTTATGGGACTGTTTCCCACCGGCTAACTCATATTCATAATGTCACATGATTTTTTTTTTTCCATTTGTAAATAATTCTACATCTACTGTAGGCAACCTTCTCCCAATCTCACC
Organism: Paramormyrops kingsleyae; assembly: GCF_048594095.1. Classification (NCBI taxonomy): domain Eukaryota; kingdom Metazoa; phylum Chordata; class Actinopteri; order Osteoglossiformes; family Mormyridae; genus Paramormyrops; species Paramormyrops kingsleyae. The sequence goes on from NC_132799.1 coordinate 35,078,702, forward strand.
TCTCTTGATTTCTACACTATATGGGATACTGTGGGCAGTGTCAGACACCAGGTTGAGAATGCTCACATGACAGTTGTGGTTTATTAAAATTGTAATGAACTAGAAGGGTTTTTCAGATATGAAATGATTGAATGACAGAGTAAGACTTTAAATAGGATGAGGGTTTTTTTTTCCCAGAATGTGTTTCATACAGTCTGTGACAGCCAGGGAGTCCGAATGAAATCACACGGCCCCGAAATGGGACTATGGAACAAGTCTTTGTGTCTTTATCATGCCATAACAGCACGAGTCTGACTCATGTCATTCTACTTCATTAAAATATTTACTGGATGGTAATATCCTGAATAGTAACAGGAAAAATGGGTGTTCAAGGAACAATACTGTACTGTGTCTTAGACTGTTAAAGGAAATACTTAAAACGATGTATCTGAGTAAGTGCTTATTTGCTAAGAATAAAAAATATTATACCTCATGCAAATTAAGAGCAACACAAGAATTTCTGTTCTCCCAAAAGACCCTGATATCTTGCTGGACGGCTGGATGAACCCCGCTTTGGTTCCCAAACCTCTCCTCAGGGGAACCCCACTTCGGTTCCCAAACCTCTCCTCAGGGAACCCCGCTTCAGTCCCCAAACCTCTCCTCAGGGGAACCCCGCTTCGGTTCCCAAACCTCTCCTCAGGGGAACCCCGCTTCGGTTCCCAAAACTCTCCTCAGGGGCACCCAGCTTCGGTTCCCAAACCTCTCCTCAGGGGAACCCCGCTTCGGCTTCGGTTCCCAAACCTCTCCTCAGGGGCACCCCGCTTCGGTTCCCAAACCTCTCCTCAGGGGAACCCCTGCCTTTACATACTGTATGTTCCCTAAATTTTACCACCAGCTCACTTTATATATTTTTTTTTTTTACATTCAGAGAGGTATCGATTAAGTGTATGAGGTGTGTTAGTGGTCAATTAAAAAAATACATGTATGTATTGGATGGTTATACTGGGTGCTCCAGATACTGGGTGGTTTTAAGACAGGTTTTGAAATGGCCAAGCTGACACGCTTTGACTTGCGCATCTATGTTTTACGCCAACATGAAGATCATTAAATGTTATTTTCTATGTCTGCCTAAGACTTTTATACATTACTGTATGCTTTGTCATTCCGGATTTTTTTTTAATGGCATATGTTATTTATAATATCTAATTGTGGAGTTAATTAATTGTTTTTTAGATACATTTGGCTTTACCTGGGCAGTGTTTGGGCCGGCGTGGTGGTGCAGTGGTTGGCAGTGTTTGGGCCGGCGTGGTGGTGCTCTGGTTTGCAGTGTTTGGGCTGGCGTGGTGGTGCAGTGGTTGGCAGTGTTTGGGCCGGCGTGGTGGTGCTCTGGTTGGCAGTGTTTGGGCCGGCATGGTGGTGCAGTGGTTGGCAGTGTTTGGGCCGGCGTGGTGGTGCAGTGGTTGGCAGTGTTTGGGCCGGCGTGGTGGTGCTCTGGTTGGCAGTGTTTGGGCCGGCGTGGTGGTGCAGTGGTTGGCAGTGTTTGGGCCGGCGTGGTGGTGCAGTGGTTGGCAGTGTTTGGGCCGGCGTGGTGGTGCAGTGGTTGGCAGTGTTTGGGCCGGCGTGGTGGTGCAGTGGTTGGCAGTGTTTGGGCCGGCGTGGTGGTGCAGTGGTTGGCAGTGTTGCCTCACACCTCTGGGACCAGGATGTGAGTCTTGTGTCATCGTGGGGTTTGCTCTGGGTGCTCCGGTTTCCCCCCATAGTCCAAAAACATCTGAGGTTAATTGGAGTTGCCAAATTCCCCACAAGTGTATGTGCGTGTGAATGGTGTGTGAGTGTATGGTGTGTGAGTGAATGAGTGTGAGTGTATGGTGTGTGAGTGTATGGTGTGTGAGTGTATGGTGTGTGAGTGAATGAGTGTGAGTGTATGGTGTGTGAGTGAATGGTGTGTGAGTGTATGGTGTGTGAGTGTATGGTGTGTGAGTGTATGGTATGTGAGTGAATGATGTGTGAATGAATGTGTGTGAGTGAATGGTGTGAGTGTATGGTGTGTGAGTGAATGGTGTGTGAGTGTATGGTGTGTGAGTGTATGGTGTGTGAGTGAATGAGTGTGAGTGTATGGTGTGTGAGTGTATGGTGTGTGAGTGAATGAGTGTGAGTATATGGTGTGTGAGTGAATGGTGTGTGAGTGTATGGTGTGTGAGTGTATGGTATGTGAGTGAATGATGTGTGAATGAATGTGTGTGAGTGAATGGTGTGAGTGTATGGTGTGTGAGTGAATGAGTGTGAGTGAATGGTGTGTGAGTGTATGGTGTGTGAGTGTATGGTGTGTGAGTGTATGGTGTGTGAGTGAATGAGTGTGAGTGTATGGTGTGTGAGTGTATGGTGTGTGAGTGAATGAGTGTGAGTATATGGTGTGTGAGTGTATGGTGTGTGAGTGTATGGTGTGTGAGTGAATGAGTGTGAGTATATGGTGTGTGAGTGTATGGTGTGTGAGTGTGCCCTGCGATGGGTTGGCGCCCCATCCTGGGTTGTTCCCTACCTTGGACCATTCAGGATTGGCTCCAGACCCCTGTAACCCTGAACAGGACAAGCAGTTACAGAAAATGGATGGATGGATAGACAATGTACTTTTCTAATATCAGCAGAATTAATATTTCCATGTGGTATTTAGTATATACTGTAGTTCTGGAAAAAAATGAGACCACAGTTTCACTCATTTCTCAATTTATAGGTATGCACTTGTGTAAAATATACATTTTGTTTTGTGAACTGCAGCCTGGCTCTTCCCTGCTTCTCATTGATGAAGAGCTTCTTCCTTGCTTTATGGGTCTTCAGTCCTGCTTCTAGGAGTCTGTTATGAATTGTCCTAGCAGAGCACTTCATACCACTTAATGTTTCCCATTCTTTTTGAAGGTCACTTGAGGTCATCCTCCGATTTATGAGGCACTGCCTGATAAGTTAACAGTCATCTCTGGCATTAGAAAGTTGCTTCTGCCCTCTGCCTGGCTGGTTTTGGGTCACTGCCAGTGTTTCCTGCTTCACCTTGTTCTTGTGTACCGCTGTCTTAGAAACTGGAAGTCTGGAAGCAGCCTGCCTCGCAGTGTAGCCTTCTTCCAGCAGAACCAAGATTAAACCAGGATTTAAAAATGCAGATTTTTCAAAAATACTGAATGGTCTCAATTTTGAGCTGTATATATTGCACCTTTCCATCTATTCTTCCAGCTGTAATTGGCATTTATAAATTGAGCTATACTATTTTACTGGATGTGTGCCCATCAAATTGGCATCACATCCAGGTGTACCTTTGCCTTGTGCTCTGTATATTCTTTTATTTTGGCTTTTTAGATGTAAATAATAAGAAATAATATAAAAAGGAGAATTCTGTTAAATCTGGACCTTGCTTAATAATAAAATGGAGGTTTAGAAATATGGTGACAGCTGATGCAGTTCATGCACAGCTACTGTGGATTTGTCTCCACAGAAAAGTACACATGAGAGTGATGGACACCAGGGGGCGCCGTTCCACAACATAGCAGTGACACAGCCGGCTCTGCGTGTCAGCGTCACCTAATATCCGACAGTGTTCTCAGGGAAAATAGATCGTTTGAAAATGGTGTCAAACGAGTGACTCTAAGGATCTTGTGTCTAGCTATAAATGAAGACCTGAATGTGAAACAAATGGTAACAAAAATGTCTGCGTGGTCAGATTATACAGAGCGAATTAAATTAGGGTACATTTAGGAAAGCAAGCTTTAATGCACCACATTCACACTACACTAGATCATCCCTCCCTCCATCCATCCATCCATCCATCCATCCATCCATCCATCCATCAATCTTTGCTTATAATGCATAGGATCATGTTGGTCCTGAAGCCTGTCCCAGGATCATGGGCATGAAGCATGGCACTCACCCTGCATGGGATGCCCAGATCATCTCAGGCCCCGTTTTCACACTCACACTACGGCGTACTTTCCTCACTGACGGTTTCACGAAATTTGGTGATAAAGAACGGAAGAATGCATACAAGTGAAATATATCATTGCACAGTGACAGAAAATGTCATTTGCCGAAGAGAGCAGTGAATTGGGACACAATTCCCAGCTACGTTACCTCCTTTAGCAAAGTCTGACACATGCTAAGTGGTCTGCCGCTTTGAATACGCTTCAGGCTGCTGTGGTTTCGGCGCTCGTTCAGTGCGAAGCTCATTGCTTCCGTTCTCTCCGGCTCCGGGACTCTGCTGACATTTTTGTGAGCAAGGAAGCGTGTTCACAGTGACTCGATGTCGTGTGTGAAAGTTCAGATTTTTCCTTGTTTCTTTTTTATGTTCTGTTTCATGTCACTGTGAACGATAACCCCTGAGGCATGATTAAAATCAAAAAAAGAAAAAACACATGGCTACCCAGTTTTCTCGTGACCTGTCAGGGGGCATCGTGGGAAGTATGGATAGAAACAAGAAAGGAAAAAAATAGGAACATAAGAAACAAACCAGAGGAGGCCATTCGGCCCATCAAGCTCATTTGGGGATTAACCTGGTCTGTATATTACAGTGATGAAAATCACGCATCATGCCGTAGCAATAAAAAAAGGTTCCGTTTAAGAAAGACCTTGGTAGAAACGATACAAAAAACTCTTTCTGGTGACACTTTCATATTAATGTGTAAAGATAGATCTTCAGTGAAACTGAAGTATGGATATTAGTTTAGGGGGATGTTTGCCTTTAAGAGGGCGACTTAAGGGTAGTTCAGGGATTGACAGTTTGAATCCTTGTGGAAGATGTTTATCCCAGGTCATGAAGAGGCAAGAGCAAAGTAGGGATGGCTGTTTTGTACTTTGAAGCCCCCCAGAGCATTCCAGAAGCAGCTCTGAGTGTATCTGAGGAAACCTTGCCTTTTCGCACAGCTAAGGCCTAATGTCGATCTATTCTACTGGGGACACAATGGAGGCCCACTGCTCCATTTCTCCCTGGCGCTCCGACGGTGGGACTGCGAGCAGGTCGGAGTCTCTTTATGCGAGACCTGCACCGCTGTGTTGGCTGGACATGAAGTGTCATTGCGGAACCCCCCCCTCCCCCACCCCAGCAAGCTTCGGTGATGGATTTATTTACTTATTTACTTTTTCTAAGCGTGTCGATTTCTTTGCACAGAGCTGAATATCATGGGCGTTTCATATCAGAGAATAGCTGTTCCTGTTGACGCTTCTGTCTTGTTTATGCTACAATCCCACAGCGCGCACAGGTGAAAATAAAAGGCCCACGACCTCTGATTACCCTTCAGATGTTTGTTTTCTGAAATCTTATTGTTACAGTGCCTATTCTCAAGACTATTTCATCATACTTGTAATTGTGGGCGGAACAAATCATAGAAGTTCTGTAAGAGATCGTGTCCTCATCATTTGACAATAGCAACACTTTGTGTTTATGCTGAATTCTATCTTCTATAACCGTTTTTTTCTGTCAGTCAAGAACTGAAAGTGTTCTTTGTGCTACCTGAAGTGATCCTTCACGGTCAAACTGAGAGGAATAGGCACTTTGGAAGCCCCTGCCTTGGTCGAACAGCTGGAAGCTTTAGCGAACAAGGTGCTGTAGGTGACCTGAGCGACAGTGAGCCTGCCACGCAGTGAGCTGAGATGTCGCAACATCTGGAATGCAGTGTCCACCTTTGAAGACATTCAAAAGACATTTAGGCTATGGGGTATTTTCATTTATACAAAAGACTTTTCATTTAGCCTGCAGGTATTTTCACTGGTGTTTACTGTGGTCCGTAATGCTCAAACAATAGGAGTAGCTTTTGGGAGGTGATGTCACCCAGACAAGAGGCTTAGCCATCGCGCTCCCTTTCTGTGGTTATTTATAAACATAGGCTGGATGTGCTCCACCTTTCCCTCGTGGTATGAGTGTGTCAGCAGTTCCTCGTGTGAAACCTAATGCATGGCCAGTACATTACGTTAAGTAATCAGTACTTAAAGCAGAGGAATTTAAATTTGCTTAGTTTGACTTTTGCCTGACTGTTTTTTCTTTCTTGTGTGTTTGTGTTCTTTGCAGGGCAAAGTATTTCCGTGGAAAAACGCTGAACGGGACGTGTGAGATCCGGGTGGAACAGGTGGGTATAAGGGGGGAAGGGAAAAGGCTCGCTCGGAGATGCGCAGAGTTTTCACCGACGCTGCAACGACATTTAACTGTGCACAACGGGGCCTCTCATTGATACAGATGGATTTTTAAGGTTCACACGAGTTCATTGTTCGGGATTCCATGGAAACGGCCCACCAAGGGTGGCATCACATGACCTTTTCACAAGTCCAGCGCATCGCTGCTCAGTTATACATAGGCCTTTAAATATCTCCTGCGATGAATTTAAAAGGAATTAATGTAACATTGAGAGTGGTCCTTGTAATAATGATATTAATACTTCTTTATGACAAAGCAAATACTTTATTGCAGTATGTTTATTAAGATTACATTGCCCATAATTCTTGTTAGCGCCTTTTTAAAACTTTAGCAAACAACCTCTGACTGTACTTTTTCCAAATTAGGTCTTGTCATTGAGAGAGAAAAGACTTTATACTAATGGCTTCCTCCTCATACTCGTTGGAGCCACGTTTCTGTTTCAGTGTGTCACATGACTACACTGACATCATAATTAATGGACGGTTGCTCTTGGTGCATTCCATTCGGGTTCAAACATGGGTATGGGCAGCGATCCTTCTGTCGCACTCTGCAGCCTTCAGTCTGATGTTCATATGGAGGAGAGAACCTTTCTCTTATAAAGGACTGTTGTGATCCCTGGATCCTACAAACTGTGAACAGTGAGAAATATCCTACAGATTAGCATCTTGGGATTATGCATGTAATCCTATTATTCCACTAAATACGCTTTGTATACATCATTGAGTGATGTCTATGACTAGAGTCTATTGTTTGTATAGAAAAAATATCAGTTTCAGGTGGGAGCTGGTCATGAGCTTTTCCATTGGCTCGATCTGAAAGATCATTAAGGGTGTGTTAGATTTAAAAAATATCTATTTTAAGGTTTTTATAATGTGGTGCTTTTGGTTATGTTTGTATCCTAAATGCCGACATTGAGGAAGAAAATGGGGCAGCGTTACGGTTTGGGAGAAAAGAATGAGCAAATGACTTAAGCGAATGAAAAAAATGTAGAGGCAGAGCTGCCTGAAATTGCCTGTCTTGGAGAGCTTTCCTGTTCATTTAGCAAAGTCTTTTTTATTTTTATCGCCGTAATGACCAGCTAATTGCCCTCAGAGTCCTTCAGCCCAGTGAGCCTTCCCCCTGCTGGGCGTTCCCATAGAGTTCCGGAGGCTTTTCCGTCCAAATATTGCACCAGTAACGTGATCGGCTTGCACCCCGCCCCAGAACGGGGGTGGCCCACTGACATGGCACTACCTCCTGGGCCCGTTCTGCTGCAGTTCTGCTCCGCGCTCTGGATTTTTCCAGCTCGGTTGTAGCTAAACTCTGGCTCTCATGCCCGCCTTTACCCATGGCTCCCGCTACCTAATAAGGTACCAGATGGTGGCTGCAGCTTTGTCACGTCAAATTGAGCAGACCCCCACCCTACTCAGAGGGCCCCCATGTGTAGGCGAGGGCTCAGAATACAGGGAGGGGCCCTGTGGGAGGCCAGTTTGTGCTGGGAACGCTGACTCCTCCGTCCCATAAGAGCAAAAGTCTGTGGATATCGTTTGAACGCTACTCTGGAAGAGCTCTTACTCTGAGAGTGCGGGGAGGATAAGATGGGCACCCTAATAAAATATTTGCTGAATTGAATAGTTTGTTTGTTTCCTCTTCCAAAATGACTGGCCTTTACCATGATATCTGTCTGGGTCTCATAGTATGAGGAATAATTTATGTGCATTCAATTTGCCACAGCCTATGTGCTGTTGCTACATTAGGAGACCAAAAAAAGCCATGCACAAACACCATATCTTCACAGATATCTGCTGTGTATTTGCGTACGTAATTCAATACTTCATTAAATGGTCGCTGTCAGCCAGATAGCTTGTGGTCAGCAATTATGTGTACGACTGCTTTTAAACCGTCAGACACTTTATTGGCTTGCAGATACATTGCTGTCATCTTATCGTAGCGTAATAAAAGGGTTTGAAATGATGATATAAAAATATTGCAGTTGCATAGGATTTTAGCTGCTTTGGCCCGTACAAAAGTCCTGGGTAAGATCAGTAATGGGAGCAGCTAATCCTGGGCCTGGGCCACAGCAGTGTGACGGAGGCTCTAGCAGGGGACTTTGGCACATGGGTCATCCAGAACCACATCTGCTCCAACTGCCTGTGATCCCCACGAGGAGGGGATCAGCGCGCCTCCAGTACTCCTGTGTTTTTCACAGCTGAAGCCAACAGCAGTGCCTGTGTTTATAACCTTTGCAGGTCTCCAAGCTACTTCAAGGTTGAGGATGCCTGCAAGGTTGAGGAGCTGTGGTGCGGTGGGGGGGGGGGGCAAGAATTAGGAGGGGAAGTGTATGACCGGTGGTATTTGGGCACGTAGCTGATCCGCGTTCCACTCTAGGCCGCTCCTGTTGGTTCCCCCCCCCCTCCCCCCTATTCCGGGTCATTTATCACAAGTTTGTTTGGCACGAAGGCAAAGGCAAAAACCTTCCACGGGAAGCGGATTCGGGGTCATGGCAGGACATCCTTGGGGTTTGAAATAGGTTTGTTCTCTGTACTGATTCCCAAACACTTTGCCCTGTTAAACCAAAAGTGAGACAAAGCTTGAGTGAGATACAAATATGAAGAGGGTCTGCAAAACCCAGAGCATGAGTGTGAATATCCTCTCATCTTCATATGTGGCCTGGAAAAGCTCTATTATACACTAGTCATTGTCTTCTGTATGAACAATTAAAGTCAATAAATTATATGCACTGAGTTACAGAATTAGCAAATTTAGATTTATCCAACCTAACCTAATGAGGCTTGCCGGGTCTCTCAAGTCTATCTCAAGCAGCATAAGGCACAAGATTGGGTCACACCAATGCCATCTCCAACACAGATATTCGGTTTTAACTGTTTATTATTGTTTATATATTTTTGCTCCTTTTAGAGATGAGCTAATTTTATGAGTCATTTTAAGTGACAGTTGATGAGATCCTGATTTTGTTCTGTGAGTTTGACTTGTTTGCGGCCTGAACCACTGAAGCCTACGGATGGAAAGTCTTGTCGCACTTGGCGCAGGTTTGCAAAGCAGATTGTTTATAAAGTTATCAGAGCGGAGCGGTAGATGGAGCATGTCAGCGGGACACGCTAATGCCAGCATGTATCTTAGGGGACAGTCCCAGGCGAACTTTCCAAGCGAGAAGGGACAATTATTTGGACAAAAGAACCAGCTCCTCCCAAACCAGACACAGCAACACGGCTGCTTTCACTCCCTTTGTACAGCTTCTCGGAAGAAGGTGACAACTTGTCTTAGCAGCAGGCGAGCGATAGTCAGTCATCGTTTTGAGGGTCAGTCAGTCATCGTTTTGAGGGTCAGTCAGTCATCGTTTTGAGGGTCAGTCAGTCAGTCATCGTTTTGAGGGGCAGTCAGTCATCGTTTTGAGGGACCGGACGACGGAGAGTGTTAAACCCAGCAAGGCCAAGATTAAAGGGATACGGGGTCAGCGTAGGATCCTCCTCGGTGCCTTTTGTTTTGGTCCATAATGCCCCGCCGTTTGTACTTTTAAAAGCCAGCCGGCCTGCATTATGATGCCAGGAGGCCTGTCATTAAGCGAGACAAACGCCCGCCTGCCCCTATTTGTACGAAATCCAGAAACGTTACACTCACCTTCTCATTTGGCCGACCCCCGCTGCCCTGTTTGCACGTCTGAAATAACGCTGCGGTTTTATGAGCTTAATTTAGATGTGGAGTCTACAGATCCTGCAAGCAGGCCGCTCGTAGGCTGGGGAGGGCAGAGCCGTCGCCACTAATCTGCATCATGTGAGCTCATTATAGTTTAATGAGTGGAAGAGGTTATGGGTCCAAGTTAGAGGTTTTAATGCAGGTTCAGCTGTATGTGAGGTCATGAGTTGGGCCGCCTTGCCGGTGGACCTCACACGCTCCTGGTGCTGGACCTCCTCTAAACCTCCACCACATCCAGTCAGACTCTAAAAATAGTCAGAGGTTCCAGATGGACTTTGTGTCGGGGACTGGGTTCGCTTAGCTGGCCTGGCACCATATTTGGATGTAGCCTTTGTGTTTGGCAGTGCCAACACTACCTCTGCGGAGTCCCCTACAGTGACCTCCAGGGGCAGATGTGTGCTGTCCTCCGCCAGGTCACGTTCCAGAAGGACAAAGAGGTCAGCAATGATGTGAAACAAAACAGAAAGACAGCCCCTCTGCATTTGAAGCTGTATGATTTTATTTCCACACTTTGCAGAGCAGTAAATCTGATTGGCTTCTGCTGGATTTCTTTTTCATTCTCCCCTCCTCTGGGCCTTGAGCTGAAGAGGAGCTACGTTTTGGTCAAGTTGTGCCCTCGTCCTCTACTGCCCCTACAGTCCAAACTGCTAATTGCAGATTGTGTCCTGCGCTGCCCAGGACAGGCTCCCTGTCCCGCTATGATCCTGATCATGATTTCGGATGATTCATGGATGGGGGGGGGGGCCCTCAGAAAAATTTACCATGTCCCAAATTTGGCAATAATTTAAAGAGAACCCCCTTGGATTGAGAAATTTTACTGAGGGGACCCCCACACCCCTTCAGCCTCCCCTGCTGTGAGACCCCTCCCCCACCCCTGCATGGATAGATGGATGGATGGCGTTTTAGTAGAGACATTATAGTTGTTTATTAATGTACAGTGTTGATTTCAGCACTGAAGGACACTGAGTATAATAATTTGAGTATAATAATTTGAAAACAATTACTGCTTTTAACAAATAAGTTCATATTTATGAGAAATACTGTCCCTGCACTTGTTTTGCTTGTGCCTTTGAAGGACAGGTCATGTTCATACATTATATTATGCCATTCAGAACAGCAGAAATTTACTGGGCTACAGATGCAGTAAATTTAAACTAAGTTTTGGGAGCAGTCCTGTTCTCACACTTAAGTGTGAGTGGCCAAAAATAAGCTTAGAATTGAGGGAGAAAAAAAGTATCTGTTGGGATAACAGATGTATTTTTACAGCAGTCCTGCAGAATTTAGAAATCTGTGGTTTTTAGGCCTCAGTAAGACTGGCGGCCATTTTTAAAAAAAATACAGATCCGATGCTGGACATTTGTATGCGACCTGTTTGCTTTCTCAAAGCGGGAACTGATCCAAGTGACCGAATCGAAATGGTAACCATGGCAATCGGCATCAGGCTGCCGAGTCCCGGCTGCCCGTCCGCTGGCTGTCTGAGGCCTGTGCACCGAGGAGAAGGCCAGCGGTCTTGACAAAGAAGGCCAGGGGCAGCCTGGAGTGCCGGCCTGGCGGAGAAGGGAAGAGGAGAGCTTCAGCTCCTCGGAGGAGGCCTGTTCTGCAGCAGACGCAGAAGCTTCTCTCGGGGCCCTGTATCCCCAGAGGGGATGAAGAACCCTGTCACAGAACCCTGTGGCGTACGGGGGGGGGGGGGCTTCTCAACCCTGAGTCGCCCTGTAAAAGAAATTAAGGGGCTTGGTTGCCCCCTTTGCGCTCATCTGTGAGTTTTTTTTAGCCCATAGGTTAACTTCAAAGCCACGTGTCTGTATGCACATTACATCAGAGGGCCCTATACTGCTTTAAAATAAATATTTCATCGCCGCATGCGGCATCGCTTTCCAGGCTTCCTGAAAGTCCCGTTCCCTTATTCGGAAACCATAGCTGAGTTCCGGTTTTTGCAATGGGCAAAACAGCCGTATCAGATTTAATTCCTCCACGGCCACATTTTCATTAGAGGCTTTGTCTCCGTCTTGCTTCAGGAGACGGTTTGGTGGGGGGGGGGGGGGGGGGGGTGGGCGCAGATTGTGCATTCTTCCAAATCGTATAAATCAGGGGAATTCATGATAAGTTAAAATCCAGTGATTGTGGAACCACAAGCCAACAGGAAACAATTTCAATTGTTTTGATTTACGGTACATATTCTAAACACCCCCGTCACCTTTTCACCGGGCAATTCTTCCTACACCCAGTCCCAAGGTCCTCACAATAAACAATAAGCCCAATGCAGTATGTGTCCCCCAAAGACAAAGTGGAACTTGTACATAAGTAAGGAAATGGTTTTTTTTTGTTTGTTTGCTTTTGCTTATTTTACTTTTTTTTTTCTTTCTATTGGACCACAAAGACCTTATCACCATTACAGGAATGTTGAGATTTGTTGACACGATGTCTATACACACAGACTTCTAAGTGTTAGAAAAAAAGGCCTTTGTTATGGATCCCTGTATGCACCACTGGGATTAATGAATTGGACTGATGATGAAGGAATTCCCGGAGCCGGGGATCTTCCTCCTGCTGAAGCAGTTAACCTGAACCGGAACGTACAGCGTGATGTGTGAGCAGAGTATGGACTGGGGGTCTGGTCGGCACGATGACAGAGCTTCGTGTCTTGCAGGCAGAGTTCTCCGAGATCAACCTGGTGTCAAACGTGAGCAAAGGATGCATGGTGGATATAAAGGGCTCCAGACGAGCCGGCCGGGTCAGCAGGTGAGTCTCTGTGCCGTCGGAACATTTAGACTTTCAGCCAAAGTAATGTGCAAGTGAGAGATCAGTGTCAGATGGTGCCCCAGGTGCGATTGGGGTTAAAGCCCCATCGGTGACATCACACTGCCAACCCCAGGATCAGTCAGACACTATAAACCGCCCATAATATCTGCATTTCAGCATAAACTTTTTCCTGTACGAATGGTTCGTAGCACAGTTCTCGTTATAGCTGTCCTTGTCCAAGCCTGCAAGAATTTGTTCTGGGCTCCCTAAATTGAATTTGCTCATTTGTGACATGCTGCTAGGCTGAGATTCTCACAAGGTTTATTCTGAGGCTGTGAGCCTGCAGTCTTGCTGTGGGTCCTTGCTGAGGGACTGCCATTTATGTCACCGGGCCTATCTGACACATTCAATCCGTCTTTGTTACCCAGTGACGCTAATAGCTAGGCAAAAACGTTCATCTGCTATTCACAGTGAAGCCAGAACATCGCACAGCGTGCGATTATAGTCGAACGGCAAGGAATAGTCTATTTTCGGATATGACTTGTACTCCCTTTTGTATTATTTCCCAGTTTTTTTTACATACGTCTCAGTATAGCTGATTTACATGCAAATTGTTACACCCTAGCATTTTCTACAGGTTATAACAGAAATGATTTGTGGCAGTTTAGATTACCTCACTCGCTCAGTTGGGCTTGAACCGGTACCCTCTGATCCAAAGTATAACTGGATATTTGCTTAAACAAACATCCCCGTCCCTAAATAAACGCAGTGAGTTCACTCTGAGCATAGTAGTGTGTACTGTGCTGTGTTCCGATCAAGCCTGGCTTCTCACACTGAGCTGCCTCTAGGGTCCAAAATATACCCATTTCTTGTTTCTACCCCCCTACGGAGGGGGTCTGATGGATGACACGGGTCACGTTTTGCCCCTTACGTAAGAGTGAATTTGTTGCTAAGGCCCAATCTGGGCTAGCACTCGGGATCGATGTGAGGTGGTGTCCCAAAATGTGGGGGTTAGGGGTGTGTGGGGGGCAGGGGTTCCGTGGGTGACACATGCAGTGTGAGTTAACAGGGGACCCCTTCACCGGGAAGGCGGACTGCTCTGGCCGTGACTCAGGCATGAGTCGGTGCTGTGGGTCTCGCTGTCTACAGGCCTCTGAGTTTCTAAACAAACATGTCCGCCCCTCATCTGTCTTTCATCCCACGCCCCCATCAGCATCTTGACAAAAACCTGGTGTTTCTTGCAAAGTATGAGACACTTCAGGCGTCTCTGCCTGGCAGGAGGCCTCGCTCGGCGTTTGTTGTCTGACTCGAGTGACAGCGAGCGTGCGGACGGTAACAGTTTCTGCGGCTTGACAGATGGCGTGGCGCTGGTGAGTTCGAGGGCACTGCCCTGCACTGAGAGCAGCCCTCGCAGAGGCAGAAGCTCTCTGTTCTCTCCTCTCCTCATTTGTGCGCCTTTCACCGTCCAAGGCCCAAGTTCTGCCAGCACTGGTCGTCTTTTCTTTATGCCAGTATCGTTCGCTTTCTTTTTCATTTCTTTTTTTTTTTGTTCACTTCATCGTTCACACAGATAGTTTTGGCCAGTTTGACAGTTACCACTTCTGGGCATGAATTAGAGCTGTCGCGATCACTCGATTAAAGTTGATTACTCGATTATTAAAAAACAACAATTAATTTCCTTAAATGCTCAGCAATGTGAGGTAGGGAAGACTGCGTACAACGAGAGGGTCCAAATATTGAGCGAAAGCATCACTTCTGTGAAAGCACTTCACATTGTCGTCTGTCAGTATTGCAAAGCAGAACTTAAATATCACTGCAGCACGACTACAATGCAAATACACGTTAAAAGAAGACATTCAGGTTTGACAGACTCACCCAACAATGCGAGGTTAGCCATAGATATATGCCAGTTAGCTTCTCGGAGTAGGCTAGCCTGTCTTTGTCATCACTTTCAATTACATTTTGCTTATTATGATTCCTGTATCTCAAAATAATCGTTGCTAAAATGAAGGTTAGCCATTTGATTATGGCTGAATGATACTAGGAAAAGTTCACATTGGGAAATTTAGACCTTATTAATAGAACTTATTGTCTACCAACAGAGTCTGTTAAATAAGTTGCTGGTACCGTGAGTTGTGCCAGCAGACAAAGCAGTGCTGACAAATCACTTGCTTTTTGCCAATATTGTCCATATGGAACATAAAATATTTCCATTCCGTGCAACACAAATCTTATTTGTGACCAGTTTTTGCTCGCTTTTCTCCTCTTTACTCATTTTTTTCTGTTTAATTTCTCACAAACGTGTCACATGGTCTAACAGCAAGGACGAAAATGATTACAGAGATCGCATGCAATGCCCGTGCAAAAGCAAGACCGTAAACTTCACACTGGTTTTTCAAATCTGTACTAGATAAGTACAAGCCTGTCAGGACACAGCGCTGCAGTGAAATGCCTTGTCGATATTAACACTGTACAAGCCTGTCAGGGCACAGCGCTGCAGTGAAATGCCTTGTCGATATTAACACTGTACAAGCCTGTCAGGGCACAGCGCTGCAGTGAAATGCCTTGTCGATATTAACATCGCACGCCGTACAAGCCTGTCAGGGCACAGCGCTGCAGTGAAATGCCTTGTCGATATTAACACTGTACAAGCCTGTCAGGGCACAGCGCTGCAGTGAAATGCCTTGTCGATATTAACATCGCACGCCGTACAAGCCTGTCAGGGCACAGCGCTGCAGTGAAATGCCTTGTCGATATTAACACTGTACAAGCCTGTCAGGGCACAGCGCTGCAGTGAAATGCCTTGTCGATATTAACATCGCACGCCGTACAAGCCTGTCAGGGCACAGTGTTGCAGTGAAATGCCTTGTCGATATTAACATCGCACGCCGTACAAGCCTGTCAGGACACAGTGTTGCAGTGAAATGCCTTGTCGATATTAACATCGCACGCCGTACAAGCCTGTCAGGACACAGTGTTGCAGTGAAATGCCTTGTCGATATTAACACTGTACAAGCCTGTCAGGGCGCAGCGCTGCAGTGAAATGCCATGTCGATATTAACACTGTACAAGCCTGTCAGGACACAGTGTTGCAGTGAAATGCCTTGTCGATATTAACATCGCACGCCGTACAAGCCTGTCAGGGCACAGTGTTGCAGTGAAATGCCTTGTCGATATTAACATCGCACGCCGTACAAGCCTGTCAGGACACAGTGTTGCAGTGAAATGCCTTGTCGATATTAACATCGCACGCCGTACAAGCCTGTCAGGACACAGTGTTGCAGTGAAATGCCTTGTCGATATTAACACTGTACAAGCCTGTCAGGGCGCAGCGCTGCAGTGAAATGCCATGTCGATATTAACACTGTACAAGCCTGTCAGGACACAGTGTTGCAGTGAAATGCCATGTCGATATTAACACTGTACAAGCCTGTCAGGACACAGTGTTGCAGTGAAATGTCTTGTTGATATTAACATCGCACGCTGTACAAGCCTGCCAGGGCACAGCGCTGCAGTGAAATGCCTTGTCGATATTAACACTGTACAAGCCTGTCAGGGCACAGCGCTGCAGTGAAATGCCATGTCGATATTAACACTGTACAAGCCTGTCAGGACACAGTGTTGCAGTGAAATGCCTTGTCGATATTAACACTGTACAAGCCTGCCAGGGCACAGCGCTGCAGTGAAATGCCATGTCGATATTAACACTCTACAAGCCTGTCAGGACACAGTGTTGCAGTGAAATGCCTTGTTGATATTAACACTGTACAAGCCTGTCAGGACACAGTGTTGCAGTGAAATGCCTTGTCGATATTAACACTGTACAAGCCTGCCAGGGCACAGCGCTGCAGTGAAATGCCATGTCGATATTAACACTGTACAAGCCTGTCAGGACACAGTGTTGCAGTGAAATGCCTTGTCGATATTAACACTGTACAAGCCTGCCAGGGCACAGTGTTGCAGTGAAATGCCTTGTCGATATTAACACTGTACAAGCCTGCCAGGGCACAGCGCTGCAGTGAAATGCCATGTCGATATTAACACTGTACAAGCCTGTCAGGACACAGTGTTGCAGTGAAATGCCATGTCGATATTAACACTGTACAAGCCTGCCAGGGCACAGTGTATATGTGCGTTTTGCACGTGGGTGTCCTCTGGGTACTCCAGTTTCCTCCTGTTCATGCAGTTCAAGCTTATTGGTGTCTGTAAATTGCCCATAGTGTGTGACGGTATGTGTCCTGTGTATACTAGCAGTGTATGCTGTGCAGGGTGCAGCGAAACATCACCAGGGTTAGTAGTAAGAAGATGGGTGGAAAGATAACTATGTAATTATTTGTATATGTTATGTTTGTGTGTGTGTCTTTCAAGACACCTGTTTACATAACAGCAAGAATCCTGTTACTAATATTTTCCTGCAGCAGCAAGTAGTGTTTCCAAAAAATAGATTTTTTTTTCTCTCTATTGGTTGTTTTTAATTTCAAACACATACCATGAATATCCAAGAGAGTATGCAAATGGGAACCAAACCAGACATCCATCTTCTATAACCACTAATCCAGTGCAGGGTCACGGCAATCCTGGAGCCAGTCCCAGCAGTCACAGGGTACGAGGCAGGGGACACTGTGATCTGGATGCCAGTCCATCAAAGGGCACACAGACACTCTCAGGGCGATTTAGGGACACCAGCTTTTCTAGCTACGTATTTGTGCTTCAGTGGAAGTCACAGTGCCCAGAGGAATCCCTCACAAACTCACAGAGAACATGCAACCTCCCGCACACACACAAAGGGTGTGATTCGAACCCACAACCCTGGTGGGGATATGACACAGACTCTGTGCAGCTTTGCACATTCAGGAGTGCAGGTGGGTGAATCGTCACTCCCGGCGTCTTGGTCATTCCTTGCAAAATGTCACTGAGACTCAGTGCCATTTTGCTCTTTAAATGTCAAGGTTTCCAGTGCCCTCTTAGTATCTAGGAAATGATAAGTATAGATTTCAGTACCGGTTCTATTCATTTTGCTATCAGTTCCAGCTTATATAGCGCCCTTCCTAACATGCCCCAAAACGTTTAACAGAGATGCTGCAGCATCAGCAGATAAAACTGTAGCGTATAAGAAGTGGAGAAGGGTTAGAAGATAGCAGAGAGTGGGAAAATCCTGTGGCAGTTAGAAAGACTGGGGTTCCAAAACTTCCTGGCTGTTTAACATCACCAGACATGCTAGCAACACTCATGTCATATACAGGGAGCCTGCATGCTGCAGATGGGTGTCAGGGGGGGGGGTTGGGTAAGCCCCTCTTTTATGGCAGACAATGGTGGTCAGCTGGTCAGGGTGTGACCCGAGGAGGAAGGAGGTCCTTCCCATTTTTCTAGCCTTTGTTCCAAGCTGATCTGACCTTCATATGCCCTTAGGTCTTTCAAGCCGGACTTTGTCCTGATTCGTCAGCACGCCTACAGCATGACCCCAGGCGATGACTTCAGGAGCCTGGTGATTGGCCTGCAGTTTGGGGGCGTGGCCAGCGTGAACTCCCTCTTCTCCATCTACAACTTCTGCAGCAAGCCCTGGGTGGTACGTGAGCACGGTGCCCTAAGCACAATGTCCTGCCCTAAAAGTGTTCCAGATTCATTCATTTAAACAATTAAGGGATGCTCTACACATCTGTCTTCCAAGTCTTTGGGGAGTTTCCAGCAGAAACAATTTGTTTTCCCCCCCTGCTGGTTTGTGGTATGAAGTTTCAGGGCGATTATGAATCTGCTCAGGTTTAATTTCAGCCAAATCATTCACAGTACAGGCCACTCATGACATGCAGTGACTAGAATAGTGAGCATTTACTTAATGGTTTGGCCTCATCACTTTCATTTCATGTCACCCTCAGTTTTCTCAGATGATTCAACTGTTCCACTCCTTGGGTCCAGAGAAATTCCCCCTGAATGAGCAAACCTTCTATCCGAACTATAACCAGATGGTGAGTTACCTCTGACTGTGGAACGGTGCTGCTCTTAATGTCAATGTCTTTCGGCTCTTCGTCGTAATTCACAGACTAAAATTGCCAACAAAAAATCAAATCTACTGTGTCTTCTAAAAGCAAACTCTCTCCAAATGGATGACTTAGATCAGATTGTTATTTCTTTGCATGCATTTTTCTTTGGGTTACTTGAGCTCCCGATTAGAAAATGCCTAACATTTCAAGAAGTTTATGCAGACGCTAATATAAGCTAAATATTTGTACTGTATATCTGTATCTCGCTATGTCATATGGTTGGTCCTGCCAAAAAGATGTCATCAAGTAAAAAATGTTAAATTGTTAAAGTGGACTGCTAACATAGTCAGGCTAAATTCACTGCGTCTGGGAGAGTTCTGTGTGTGTGTTTGTGTGATGTATATGGTCCCCACAATGCAATAAAAACCTTGTGCCGATTGCGTTGTGGGAACCACTATTTTTGGAAATTCAATTTTATAAGACTGCATCGAAAAACTAAAAATGCCAGAAATCTTGCATTTTATTTGGTTATTTATAGTTAAGGTTTACATATTCATGGTTAAGGTTAGGGCTGGGTAGAGGTTAAGGTTGTTAGTGTTGGGATTAGGGTTTTTCCCATAGAAATGACTGGAGTGTCCCCGCGTATGTATGTGTATGTGTGTGTGTATGCATGCACACGCGTACGTAACAGGTCTGGGAGCAGTTAGCATAAACTCTGCCATAAGGAAGAATAAAGCAGCTCTAGTGAAGATGACATTCCTTATTACTGCCCAATTTTACGCTTCCAGGTCCTTGTCTGTGACAGACATTTCTGTACAAGGCAGATACTCGGAAGTGGTTTGGGCACCACACTGGTCCTAAAGGTGTTATGGGCTTCATTTCCCTCCTTAACCGGGTGGTGTGACAGGATACCCTAGGGCAGGGGTACCCAATCTTACCCACAAAGGCCTGGTGTGTATGCAGGTTTTTGGGATAACTTGTAGGTCAGCTGTTCAAACCCAGGTGTGAGGACTCTTTCAGCCAATCAGTCCTCTAATTATTAATCCAATTAGGCAGTTGCAGCGAAAACCCGCATACACAACGGCCCTTTGCGGGTAAGATTGGGTACCCCTGCCCTAGGGGATGCACTTGTGTATTTCCTTTATTCTTCGTGCCTTAGCGGGGCTGTGCTGCTAACGTGTAGCTGCTCTAGCTAGCATGAGTGTGTAACCATCACAGTCACGACAGACATCGGTAATGCCTCCCAGTCAGCTGCTTCTTTAGCTGAAATGTCCGTTTCCCGTCACAGAATCACCCTGGGAGGACTTTTTCCTTAATTCTTTTTCATTAAATCTTTATTATAAAAATATAAAACACAGATTAAACGTAAAACATACATGGTCCAGCAGAGATGGTATCTCTTGGAAAGAAAGTGATACCAGCCTTTCGGTGAGTAGCTTGACAGCCTTTTTCTTGACCTCTGTGTTAATCATTCGGTCTATTTACACGCGCGGAGAGAGACGTGAAACTAAGCCGGCACGGTGTCTCGAGAGAGATACCAGCAGTGAAACGTGACGTAGATGCAGAAACGCAGAGGAAAGCCCAGCAAGGATAGTGACTGAGAAGCTCGGCAGCTGGGGCCCACAGTTTTAGTTTAGTACCGTAAATTAGACCTTTCACTGAGTGAAGAATGAAATATTTGGGCCAAAGTGAAGACAAGTTCTGCGGCTGTCCCAGACACCGTGCCAACTTTGTTTCTAGGAATGATTCTACCTTCACAGGTATTATATATAGAAATGGTTTAGAAAATTTGTACCTCATTTACGAGATGTTTCTTTATAAAGACTTCTGTAATATTCTTTCAATTGACAGAAAACAACTTTTAAAAGTACGTATGCTGTTTCATTTCTGAAGTGGTGGAGAATGACAAAGAAAATGACAGCGATTGTCTGAGATGGATTTCCCATCATGCCTTGAGCCCTGGTTTCCAGCCCAACTTGACCTGGGAGCCTGTGACTGGGTCCACACTTGACTTCCTTCATAGCTTATATAACACACAGCACAAATAAGACAAAGACAAAACTATGAGTATCCGGTCCGTGCTGTCGTACCCTATGTACCCCTCAGTCTGTGTTGTGGAGCTCTCTTGTACCGTACAAAATAAGTAAAAACCATTTCAAACCGTTATTTACCACGCAGAAGAGACCAAATACATTCTCGTCAACTCAAGCCAACATCGACAGCATTAAAGAGAACCCTACAACACAAACAGTAGTGGACACAGGGATAGAGTCGTCAATAAATATGTTACAGCGCACGCTGTGTGTGTGTATATACAGATGACGTTTATCATATAAAGGACATTTCTGATATTCAAGATATATACTTTTTAACGCCAGTACTAGCAGACACTCGGACCGTGAGTCGGCCGTTATACAAAGTACACCGTATTAGTGTCGCCCTCGATCTGGAGACAACATGTCTAATAATTGTGTTAAATGTGAGGATAAATATATTAAAAACAAAGTTAGCCCTCTATACAGATTACTTCTGGAGCTTGTTTTTTTTTTTTTTGTAATGTTACAGCCCAGTCCCCTTACGGCGGCCATGTTTGAATACTGACTTATCGCTGAAAGCTGTAGTACTGAAAGGGAGTCTTTACAAAACAGCAGCATCTGGCCCAGCGTTTTGCCAAATTATTCCGTGTCCCGGAAGCGTGACGCTCGGACGAGGCCCCGTTAAATGGGGAGCCCGAGTTTGGCGGCACATGTTAAAATACGACTGCAGATATCTACATCTGAAAAGATAGGGCGTGGTCCCCACCCTTGGCGAAGCGAGTCCTACAATGCCCGAAACAGGGGGTGCGTGGAGGAGGGGGGCAGCTTTAGGGGTCGGTGGCGTTGATGGTGGTTTTGTCGCGGATGGTCACTCCCCTGTACCAGCTGCAGTAGCCTTCCTTCGCATGGATGCAAGCGTAGTGACGGGATTGGTAGCCGGGGTATCCGAAGTGAGACAGCATGTCCGTCCACAGGCACTCGTCCTTGGAGGTGACGAAGCAGGGCAGGTAGTGGCAGGCTTTGATCTACAAACACACAGGAAACAGCATAGGATAAGCCTCAGGCTACGGTTGGATCGATAACAAAATTTCGACTTTGATACCAGCTTTGATACCTTGATATCAATACCAAATTGATACTGCAAAACATTCCCATTTAAATATCATAATGCAATAAAATGAACAGGCCTATTTACGGTAAACCGTAATAAATATTTACGGTAAACCGTAATAGGCGAAATTGTTTTAACGTTATCAGTGAAATATGCATAGATTAATTCACTGCATAGAGTCTGATATTGATCTGGCCTCAACAGTCACAAAACCTCATCAATAATATATTAATATTAGGTTTGTCTTTGTGTTTGTTCTGTCCATTATTTTGCCTGGCGTACTTTTCGTCACTGTGGAAAGGGACATGAATATGCAGGGTAAACATGACTTTAAACAAAAACACAAAACATAATAACCACTAAATGACATCATTATCATCTGTATTATGTATGTTTTCATGCACACCTGCCCTTGTATAAATCAGGGTGAGGGAGTGACAGTTCACCCTGGCTGTTGGATCTTTGTTCGGTTTAAAAACCAAAATGGCGCTATATTTCACTTCTGGCCCTTCGCTTATCAGAGGTGGGCAGTGGGCAACAGCGTTTTCCATCTGTGTGGCTTCTCCACACAAGAGACGTGTGAAATGAGCCTGACTGTCTCTCTCCACAAAGTGCAGATTTGCTACGTTTACTGTGTGATGTAACTTCTTAAATATCGAGGTCTGTAGAATGAGAGAATCACACCGTTTTAATTTTCTGGTATCACGATATGATACTGAAACCAGTATATGGAATATCGTCCCCCCAGGCAGCGTGAGAGCGGAGCAAAGAGCGAGCAAAGCAGGACAGTTCAGGATTTAAGGCGACGCAGAAGCCAGCTGGGGGCTGGCTTGCAGATGTGTCCAAAAGTGCTGTTTTCTAAAGCCACATTTCTGGGGTTCATAAATTTATTTTGAAAAGCTGATACTTCTAACATTTTGAAGTGCGGTTTTCTTTTCCTGAAACTTGCCAGCTTTACACTGTAAGCTTACGGAATATATTAAACCTCAACGAGCCAGATAGCATGAGATCAAATAAATGCTTAAATGAATCTGATCTTAAAGTCCTTTTTTGTTTCTTTGTCTGAAATAGTACAAAATGTGTTAACGCTAAACTGTGTACAGACTTTATGAAGTTGGATGTAGTTAAGCAGATTATTCTGTATACACTGGGATCCTCTCGGTACTCCAGTTTCCTCCCACAGTTCAAAGACGTGTATTTAGATGCACTGATCTAACTAAATTGCCCCTGTGTGAGTGTGTCTATATGTCTGCTTTGTGATACATGGGAATCATGTCCGCGGTGTCCTCGACCTTGTGCCCAGTGCATGCTGGGATAGGGACCCGGCCCAGTGGCAGCCTCTTCCAGATATGTGTTTGTTGAAGATGGATATTAAGACATATGAATGGATATATGAAACATACTCCAGGGCACCAACAGTTGACAGTCCTGCTATACAAAAAATACAGAGCAAGGAATCCCAAAGATTTACGTTTATGTACGGAAATATATACACAGGAAACGAGTAAATCAGGTGTGAGGGCTAATTCTGGGGAACGTTACCAAGGCAACTATGGCATGGAAAAGAGATGGCCGCAGCACTTCTGAGAGCTGTCCGAGGGCCCGAAACACTAAGCTGGCTGTCGGGTCCCCATTTACTCTGAGAGCTCCAGGAACTGCAAGAAGCTGTGACATTCACCTGTGTTTATTTCATACCGCGGTCTAAAAATCCCTGCAGGAAAAGAAGTGGTCTTGAGAGGCGGAAAACAGAACAATGTGCTTTAAGCGAGCCGGGGGCTCCAGCACTTGTTTTAAGTATAAAAACGTTTAAGTTTAATCGTGATGGCAGTAAAAACACCAGGGTCCTCGTCTTTAAAATAGAACCGTGTGTTTTTGCCCCAGCGAGCGTCTTTTCCTCGGAAACCGCCGAAGGCCTTGAGATACAGTTCCAAGGTGCCGCCGGAAGGATCTGGAAATGCGCTTATTTTGAGAGCGTGGCGGACGCTTGGAGCTGCTGGAACACTTAGAGGCCCAGAGGGTCCAGCAGCCTCCGTCTGACAGCTGGCACTGTGAGTGAAACAGCATCAAAGCGCTTTTTCTGAACGGCAGCAAACCGGCTGCTTTCTGACACCCCCGCTGCCTGTCCTTTGCATGGGGGTGCTACACCAAGGTATAGCCTGATTTGAAAGGCGTCTTTGCCGGATTCTCCTGACGTCTCCTGAGGCACATCGGAGTGAATCCGTCCTTGTTTTCCCACCTTTCTTTTGTCACTAAATATCTAAAATTTGACTCTCATTTCCATGACTCTCCAGGCTGTGCAGTTTAGGGGGTGACCTGAAGGGCGTCACGGCAACGGGAATGGGGAGCTCGTCACAGCACGGCATGACCCCCCCCCCCCCAAAATGACAGGCACTCACCCTGCACTTGCAGCCCAGCTGGTAGCGGTGGTTGATGCCCTTCTTCTGCGACAGCGTGAGTCGCTCCCACCTCTCGTTGAAGTTACAGAGGCCAGTGTAGAGCCTGCCCTCAAACACGCGGCCTGCGTGAGGAGAAAGCACAGGGTGAGCTTCACAGGGTGAGCTGCACAGGGTGAGCTAAACTGGGCGAGCTGCACTGGGTGAGCTTCACAGGGTGAGCTGCACTGGGCGAGCTGCACTGGGTGAGCTTCACAGGGCGAGCTGCACTGGGCGAGCTGCACAGGGTGATCTGCACAGGGCGAGCTGCACAGGGCGATCTGCACAGGGTGAGCTGCACAGGGCGAGCTGCACAGGGCGAGCTGCACAGGGCGAGCTGCACAGGCTGAGCTGCTCAGCGAGCGGCAGCACTGCACTGAGGAAGCGACTCGCGTGGAGAAGGTTTCAGCAGTACTATGAAACCCATCTAATGTTCACTGTATGCTATATAATGTGAACTGCATATCATAGACAAGTGCATAGGAGAGACTTTGATATTGGGGGGGCACAACTTAAATGTAGTGATCTGGTTATTGGGGGCGGGGGGTGGATGAGTGAAACCAAAATAAATATTGGGGAGTATAACCCCCCCCCCGGGTATTACACCCCTGATTATAAAACTGAAAGAAGGCCATCAAGATTTGAAGGTCACTTATGTCAGAGTTGGATTGTTTTTTATTATAATACTATAATTTTATATATTTGATATATTTCTGAAATAGCTTAGACATATTCTACTGGAATGACCATAGTTTCACATCGGTTTCATACTGAAAGGCTGTTTTATTTGCTCGGCTGTATAAGGGAATGTGCTGGTCACAGCTTAGTAAAGCCATAAATCTGAAACGCTTTCTGCATTGAATGCGACGTCTTCTCTCAGTATAGAAAGATACAGCTGAATATGACAGCTCAGAAACTCTTTCTGCTACGATTAGTTTGTCATGCAGGAGCACTCAGACACAATCCACAGGCAATGCAAACAAAAATTCACTCTATATGCACAGAGCACTGATGTTAGTAAATAAATTAAGCAATTCATACGAAAAACCTTTGAGATTTGAGACGACACTAAAAAGGAAGCAGTGAACCCAAATAATTAAATTTAACCATAAAATAAACAGGTGTATTTGTGACTTGGTAGGTAGGTATACTGTTATACCGTATAATTGCATATACGCGCTTCTCCATCTGGTAAGCATTTCTGAAATTTTTTAGGTGGACATATGGTAACTCCATTTTTTTAGAGGGCATATGGTAAATCCATCATTTCAGAGGTGAATATATGCTACACCTGTGTATACACACTACTGTACCTCTGAGACAAAACATGTAATCATGACAATGTAGAGCTCACACCACAAACAGGTAAACATTTGGGTATTAGCATTTTATAGGACAGCCACTGAATGGTTCATTTAGAAATTATAACAACTTGACAAATTTATTCTAATCAGCAATACCCTCATAACACATTATAATGCATTCATAAAGCATTATAAACATGGCTATTAATATGTATAAAAAGGAATAACACATTACAGACATGTTTATTATGCATTATGACTGCTCTGTGAAGCTCTCATCTGTAATGCACTATAAATACCTTCATTATGCATTATACTGACTTTGCTGAGAGCATTTATAATGTATAGTAATTATGGCTATAATGTGTTTTGCCTTGTTATAAATATTTATAGCCGTGTTTATAATACTTTATGAATGTATTACAATGCATTATGAAGGTCTCTAAAATGCAGTTATGACTGCTTTAAGTAAAGTCACCAACGTATTTTAAGCACCCAGCTTTTATTGGCTGTACAACTGTGATCTTCACAAAAAAATCCTTACCTGTGATCAGGTACTGGTATTTGTGTATGTCAAACTTGACTCCGCATAAACTTTCAGAGGCATCAGTGTAGACGTGCTGAACGTGCTGTATCTTCTCAAAACCTTTGTACATCTGCAGAATGGCAGCGTGATGAATTAGCATTGATTCATAGGCTGTTGTTAAAGTAAACAGATGCAGCAGTGATGAAGCATCGACATGACAAGAGGAAACGGTTGTAAAAGGTATTTCTGTCACCCATGTCAAACAATCCCATTATATGACAGTAAAAGGATTAAAATGCGCTGAGAGAATATTTTGATCTGATGTCGGCGAGCCTTTCAACTTTATACCATCTGTTGAGCACTAGTCTTGCACATTTTGTGCCTTGTTGATTTTTAGGACCCCTCATTTACGCCACCCTCTTGGCTGCGGAATTACATGCAGTCGGGAAACAGAGGGTGACCTGGGATCGTGTTTCACGTGTGTCATGTGACCAGAGGGCTCGCAGGGAGACACAGACTGCCGATGATGTAACGTCCTCAGAAAACGTGACATGCACGGAGCAATTAAGGCCAGCTCCTTCTCGTGCAAAGACAAACACGGTCCCTGATTAAAAACAGCCCCCCTAACGGGGCGTGCCTCTTTATTTTTCTCCAGGCCTGTTCTGTGGCCGTTTGTTCCCGGGAAGCAGTCATGCGGCGCAGAGAACATTCCTCGTTTTGGAGTGAGAGGGCCACCTACTTTCATCTGCTTCACTGTGTAGCGCATGGTCCCGAAAGGTCCGTCCTTTAGAAGCTTCTTTCCCACCACCTTGGCCCGGATCACTGTGGGTAACCAATAGGCATCAATGTGAGACGTGTGCGTTTGTGTATCATCACGCCAGTAAACAGCATTTGTTCCTTGGTGGCTCCACACGGCCTTCAAACCCGAGATCGCAAGGTTTTACTCAGCCTCCATCCTCAAGGACAGGAGTACCTAAATCATTTCTTCTACAAGTTCTTCAACTCTGTCTGAACTTAATGGTTACCAGCTTTTTTTCTCCTGGCAGTAGCAGACTTTGTCTTCTTAATACATGACAGAAAGTCGCTGACAGGAGAAGAATACACACCGCCTGTTAAATAAATTTTGAGTTTTGGAGGGCTGCCAGGTCTATAACGCACCAGGGCAAACATAAAACCTTGGAAAATAACATTTGAGAGGGTTTAAACAAAGTTAGGAAATTGCCTGTAGACCGTCACTGGGAGAAACCTGCACAAAAGCCCCGTTAAGTCCGATTCCGTCGCATCGCATGATGTCTGGCAGTCAGCCAACAGGCGATTCATGCTGGCAGCTTTCGAGGAGCCCATAAGTTGTAGGAACCAGGATTTTATCGTTTCTGAGTGAAAACGTACAGTAACAAGCTGTCAATGATGTGAGGGCTGTGGGTCTTATATGGTGTTTGTTTATCAAATGAAGCCAAATATGCTGAATGTGAGCACTGGCACTAGAAGGATCTAGAAGCAAACAAACAGCACAGGGAAAGCCTAGCAGAAACCTCGGCGTGGCCCGGTGAACAAACAAACAGCAGCTCGAACCAGCAGCATGTGACACGGCCACATGGTATGCAGCTGTGTCCCGCCTCCCCTGGGAAAAGCTGCTGCTTCTCTGCTCTGAGCCGGCCAATCGCACGCAAGCTGGCCAGGAGGGCTCGGCCTATCGGGAGACTTTTTGGCCAACGGAATGCTAGAACACTCGGCCATTTTCTCCAGAACTGCCACCACTGTGCCACACAGATAACCGTGGCTTATCTATGCACGTAGCTGTGGCCTCACAATAGCAGCGGATCATTCTAGAATTCCAAAGGTCTCTGCTTACACACATTTGGATTTTTCACTGACCCAAAGAATTGTATTGGACTTTTGACACACAATCACACAAGAATGCAAAGCAGTTTTATTAACCCTATCCATTCATGAACTGCATTGTCAGACAAATTAGTGTCAATCAATTGATAATTACATTGGTATTGAGAAAAAATATACAAGGTAACATGCTAATGGATATATTCCATAGGAAGTCTGGCAATTGCGTAGGCTTTCTTTTGGGGAAAACAGAGGCATATGATTTATATTGGCATAATTAGTGCCACAAGGATGCTGATTTGCCAAGAATACAGATCAAGGTTCATGAGCACAAATGCCTTTGGCAATCATATAACCATCATACAAATACATTAACGGAAGTCTCGTAGTGTTTTAGGTCTGTGAGGCCTAAGACAAAATGGCAGATCCACTACAGAATTTGTCCTTTAGAATTGTCCCGAAGTGTCCCGTTTGCAGTTTGAGCATGTTTCCCGGGGATAAAGGACTATCAGACGCCGAGGGAAGGAAAGAGAAACATCTTCGTAAATCCATGGAAAAAGTTCCATGAGGCTGGAAATTAATCACGGAAGGAAACCACAGAAAAAAAAGCAACCAAAATATTTCAAGAATGTAAGAAAAGCAGTTCATATCCTCATACTATACTTGCAGTCTTGACAACAGGCCAAATTCTCGGTGTCACCTTCATTACCCAATGTAGCTACCATAAGAAAAACTATTTCTTTATTATTGAAATGCTAATACAGCATTGTCAATGGGTAGAAGTAAACAAGAATGATGTGTATTCCACATCACACCCCTCACCAACAGTGCACAATCAATCATAGCTGAGCATTTCTGCTCTTCCTCCTCTGAGTGGCACTCTGGGCTGTAATGTAAATTCCGGACCAGGATGCACATTACAAAGCCAGCGTTTGTTCAAAGCTGTCTCTTAGCGACGGGGTCATTCTGCACGCATATTCTGAATCCAAAGATTCCGTCTCCATAATTCAGGGACGTAATGAGTCCTGTGCGTCTGAGGTGCATTGGGAGATGAAGTTATTGCAGTATCAGCATGTCTCATATACCGTGTAACCAGGACCCGTTAATCTAATCTAATTGGCACAAATTTAGGAATGTCTAATCAGGTGCCCTATAGGGTCTCTTCAGAAGAACAGGTTAATAACTTTTAAAGCTGACACTGGAGTCTGATGATGCGTTTGTTTTATATTTCTTGATCATTGCTAAGTCTCCAAAGCTGATATTAAAAAAAAAAAAAAAAAGTTAAAAAAGACAGAATACAAACTGGCTTGGACTCGTCCTTCTTCTGTGTGGTTGCTAGCTTCCGTTTGGTAGCTGCCCGGATACGGCGGCACAGCGAGCGCCTTGCAGCACAAAGGCCTTCCTCGTCATTCCGCTCACACGCCGGTGCCCTCGTCCATCGGTCATCCCCGGCTGCCCTAACCCATGGGGAAGGAGCCGAGAGTGGGGTCGTTCCTGCCCGCTCCCGTCCCTCCGGAGAGATCCGCTTGGCCTCCAAGGCGAAATTCATCCCCAGACCCCCGCTTTCCGTGGCTCTGATCTCAGCCCTCACATTACGCGGCGAAGCCAACGTGTCTGCTCAGAGAGGACAGCCAACGTTACAGGATGGCTACCCTAATCCCCTACTTTAAGTTTTACCCTCTGGCCTATTTGTGGGAGTTGAAACCCCAAGTGAAGTAAACACTAATCCCATGAATTAAAACAGCCGGGGAAAAAAAAACAGCCCTTTCCTTTACTTCAATGGCTCGTTCTGTAAGGTTCCGTTTGATTCAAAATTGCAGCTAATGGGTCGCCTCAAAAAGACTAAGGTTCTTCTAAATTTCTTCAGAACGCAGCAGAGTAATTAGGCGAAAATCAATGTGCCTCTTGTTGTCCATAAATGCAAAGGAATTAGCTAAGGGATATATATGATTAAACAGGCTGAACCACACAAAAGTTGATGCCTTTCCTCTTGTGATGTTTATCCAGTTTGTGCTTCACAGACCAGGAGAGCTTCCTCTTGCTGATGTAGAGGAACGTGGCCTTCATTGCGTCTGCTGCATGCCAGAGGATTGTAGGTTAAAAATAAAATGCCTGAAGCACATTTCACCGTTCTAGAGGGATGTGAAAGGGATTGTCGGAGTTGTCTTTGGTTATCGACGTTAAACCGTCAGCTTGATCCCTTTTGGTCGGTGGCAGCCAACTGCTGATTTGAAATGTGCCTGAACTTTGCCCAGAACTTTATGGGAAGTGTGTTGTCAGAGGGGCAGTGATTTTTCCCAACCTTCCCCTCAGTATTCAACATTAAAATTGTTTGTCACCAAGATTATCTCAGCTACCCGTCAGTGTAGCTTCCACAGAGGACCCATCCCACAGCACTGGAACTTAATGAAACACATATGAATATTTGGATCTTTGGGAATACAAAAAATAAATTGAATTGCTTAATGCCTGAGGAAAATGTGACACCATATATAACATTTCACAGCATGGGAATTAATTAGTGATTTTTCTTTTCGGGCATTAATATTTGTATGAACATGCCCTGGCATGTTCAGGTCTGATAGGGGGAAAACTACCCTGAAAGGAAACTTTGGTGCCACTTGGAACTCAGTTGGTTAGATTTCATACATCCAGGTCAAAAACTGTGTCTTGAGCCCAGTGCCGCTCCTTAGCAATAGAATTAACTAGATTGAGGAATCTGGAGCCCTGACTGACTATATCAGATACATCTAAACCAGAAAGAAAATGTGACCATTACTTGCAATGAAACATGGTTCATATTCTCATATTACACTTGCAGAGCTTTGGTAGGTCAACAGGTCAAACACTTTGTCACCTTCATTACACAATGCAGCTGCCGTAAGAAAACTATTTTTGTTTATTGTTGAAAGCTTATTACAGCCGTGTAAACATGTATTCTGCTGTCTTTAATGCTCTAAACATAGCATCATTTAAATAAAGAATTATAAACCACTCACCCCAGTTTACCATGGGTCAGCGTTTCTTGGAGCAGAAATGAACATTAGCGTGTTTGCGTCTTCGAGTGCTACGTGCTACTTGTATTGGATCATTCCCAAGACCCCCCCACTGAGGAAATGTTAGTCAGCACAGCCTTTTGCTGACAGTCCCCCTGCCTCTCCTCCGAATATCTGCAAAGTTTTCTGCTGTTCTTATTTCCCTGAAGGAGCCCCATACCCCAAACGGTATTTTGTCACGCCGAATTATGCTGTGATCCTTCACCCATTAAACAACTCATAGCTTCTAGCTATTACACATATTCCAGCTATTAAAATGCCACTCTAATGACCTAACATCATTTAAATGTTTATACTTGGGCTGGTTTAAAGGCATGTCTTGATAAGTGGTTCGGTAAGATAAAGGAGGTTTTTGGGAAGTATAAAGAATCAGATCTGCATGAACTTACAAAGAGTGGTCACATGGGCACCAAGTTAAGCGAACGGCCAACCAAGGAACACAATCTGTTTGTTATTCATTACGAAACTCCCCCGAAATCCCAGGCAGGTCATGCCAAGCCCATCTGAGAAGCAGACCGTGTATGAAATATGTGATGACATCAATTTAGAAAATAATACAATTATAGAATTATAGTGATTATCAACTAAACTGTGCAAAATACTTATTTTTCACTCTGTGAAATCTTCCTTAAATCTAATTTAAATATATGATTTATCTTATTAAAAGAAATGGAGGAATGCAAACACTCTTAAGAGGACAGTAGGGTTTGCACCTGTGTTTCTCGCACAGTCTGAAATACTCTGTAGTGACGGTCTTATTTATTAGCCCCGAAGGCTATTGAGTAACCTCTATACACGGAGGTTACGTGCCCTCACTTTAAAGGGACAGTAACAAAAAACAGGGCAGCTACTGTCTGCCAGCTCTGTTTTATTGCTCAGCAGACAGTAACTGCCATGAAAAACAACCCTAGCGGAGGCTGGTTTCCATGGATACCGCTACCTCTTCCTGTCAATCAAAGCGGGGGGGGGGATGCCTCCTGTCCTTTCTCTGGAAAACTGGCATTCACAGTATACAATATAATACTTAAAAGTATTATTTACTTTACATCAAATATTTCAGATGTTATAGCTGGACTGTAACTTTCTTAACCTTGAAAACTTGATTTGAATATCTGCAGAATACGTTTATTTGACGGACTTTACGTTAGGTGATGCGCACTTTTCCCAAAACAAAAGTTATGCGATAGTTATATACCATATACGTGTGTGTTTATTGTGCAAAGCGTTCCTGCATATATGAAATATATATAGTAGTGCATTATAGTATATTGACACTACACATAAAGCAACATGTTAAATATATATAAAACAGAAGTTAAATAACTTGTGCAAAAGCTATTTAAGTGAAAGTGATTAATGTATTAAGCCCCAACGTAGTTTTGAGCATGCAGCTAAAGAACCTAATAGATATATAATGTTTTCCACCTTGGGACACTGGTTTTGCTACGCGCACCGTGTGATCGGCGCCTGTTTCTTACCTATATCGGAGTTGCAGTATGCATCCTGCGGGTGGGATAAGAGGCAGGAGCAGGCGTCCGCAAAGCGACTGACATGCAGGCTGCCGAGCAGCAACACGCAGAAGAGCGCCTGGTATAGCTGCTGCATCCTCCTGGCCATCCTATGTATGTGCAAAAGCCTTTGGATTTATTTGAGAGGAGGACTTACACGCCACAGTTAGGATCTCTCTTACTTGCCCTGCCTCGGTTTGCGCAGACTGGGATCGGTCCTCGATGTGCGATCGCAGCCACTGGGAAATTAGTTATAGTGCGCGGAAGGCGAACACCTCCCACAGCCAATTTATGGCCAGCGGCGGCTGAACCAATAGGGACGCCCGACGGGGACGTTTAAATAACAGCTGCATGACATATTGGCACCGACTTTACCAGCCCGCGGCTTTTTAATTCTATTTTTATCCCTTTTTCCTTTCTTTCCCGCATTTTTTCATCCGAGTTAAGCAATCATATGTAAACACGCCACGAGGCAACGTGATGTAACGGCAGCCTCTACAATGAGTAACTTGAATGAAGTTGATTTATTATTATTGAATGTATTAAATTACGTGTCAGTGATGTAATGAGTTTTTTAAAAATACTCCTTTAAGAACTATGAGCCCTTGTGTAAGTCAGCATAGCTTTAAGGAGCGTTTAAAATTGCGTGCGTTGTGCTAAATACATTACATAAGGCATTAACACAATGGTCTTAGATGTTTGAAAATTTCCCCTGGACCCTATGGATTAAATGGTTCAAAAACTGGTTGTATAACTTGTAATCAATGTATGTGAGAAGTAGGTTTGCCTTGTCTGCTTATTGGGCAAGTTCATGGTGGAAACTAGAATTTCTACTAAATTTATACAAGAGAAACAAAATGGTTTTGCATCTTTTAGACACATAGGGCAAGAAGCTTTTTCACAAAGAGAATAAAAGTTCTAATCATTGGGTCGCTAGTGCCGATGTTCAGTGGCCTTGTGTGGTAGATATACAGCACAGGCATGTAGATTTACATGCAGTGATCATATAAGCAGGTAAGATCATTTGGGAAAAAGTATGAATGGAGTAGCAGTGAAGTTATATCCAGGGCATTCCTCTGCCTAGAAGACGAAGGTGCAGATATCAGATATCCCAGCCTGAGTACTTGTACAAAACAATAACATTACTGCTCCATGTACAGATGTCCTCCCCAGCCTGAGTACCTGTACGAAACAATAACATTACTGCTCCATGTACAGATGTCCTCCCCAGCCTGAGTACCTGTACGAAACAATAACATTACTGCTCCATGTACAGATGTCCTCCCCAGCCTGAGTACCTGTACAAAACAATAACATTACTGCTCCGTGTAAAGATTTCCTCCCCAGCCTGAGTACCTGTACAAAACAATAACATTACTGCTCCATGTACAGATGTCCTCCCCAGCCTGAGTACCTGTACAAAACAATAACATTACTGCTCCGTGTAAAGATGTCCTCCCCAGCCTGAGTACCTGTACGAAACAATAACATTACTGCTCCGTTTAAAGATGTCCTCCCCAGCCTGAGTACCTGTACGAAACAATAACATTACTGCTCCGTGTAAAGATTTCCTCCCCAGCCTGAGTACCTGTACGAAACAATAACATTACTGCTCCGTGTAAAGATGTCCTCCCCAGCCTGAGTACCTGTACGAAACAATAACATTACTGCTCCGTGTAAAGATTTCCTCCCCAGCCTGAGTACCTGTACGAAACAATAACATTACTGCTCCGTCTAAAGATGTCCTCCCCAGCCTGAGTACCTGTACGAAACAATAACATTACTGCTCCGTCTAAAGATGTCCTCCCCAGCCTGAGTACCTGTACGAAACAATAACATTACTGCTCCGTTTAAAGATGTCCTCCCCAGCCTGAGTACCTGTACGAAACAATAACATTACTGCTCCGTCTAAAGATGTCCTCCCCAGCCTGAGTACCTGTACGAAACAATAACATTACTGCTCCGTCTAAAGATGTCCTCCCCAGCCTGAGTACCTGTACGAAACAATAACATTACTGCTCCGTTTAAAGATGTCCTCCCCAGCCTGAGTACCTGTACGAAACAATAACATTACTGCTCCGTGTAAAGATGTCCTCCCCAGCCTGAGTACCTGTACGAAACAATAACATTACTGCTCCGTGTAAAGATGTCCTCCCCACCCTGAGTACCTGTACGAAACAATAACATTACTGCTCCGTTTAAAGATGTCCTCCCCAGCCTGAGTACCTGTACGAAACAATAACATTACTGCTCCGTCTAAAGATGTCCTCCCCAGCCTGAGTACCTGTACGAAACAATAACATTACTGCTCCGTCTAAAGATGTCCTCCCCAGCCTGAGTACCTGTACGAAACAGTAACATTACTGCTCCGTTTAAAGATGTCCTCCCCAGCCTGAGTACCTGTACGAAACAATAACATTACTGCTCCGTGTAAAGATGTCCTCCCCAGCCTGAGTACCTGTACGAAACAATAACATTACTGCTCCGTGTAAAGATGTCCTCCCCAGCCTGAGTACCTGTACGAAACAATAACATTACTGCTCCGTGTAAAGATGTCCTCCCCAGCCTGAGTACAATAACATTACTGCTCCATTGTACTGGGGGGAGGATGCTTGTGTGTATCAGGGAAACTCAGGGCTTTGCTACCTGGAGTTTTTAACTCCTGTCAGGGTTACCTGTGTCAAACAAGTCTTAGCAGATGAGACCTCACACTGATACACAGAAACTGACACCAATCCGTTTAACAAAATGGGCAAAATTTTCTTCAGTCGTTCTTTATGATATGTAGTATTTACTTAAAACATAAACATATCGCACGTGATCTGTCTTTTGTGGTGCTGGTTAAGGTTTATGCTGTTCCTTTGGTTACTTTATTATAAGATTATGGGCTAAAAACGATGTTAATTTGATGATTGCCAAAACCCGGTTACATACAGTATACTGTGCAAAAGACTCAGAGAAAATGCTTAAGCCTATTTATCTAAGTAGCAAGTAAATATTTGCTCAGAAAAAATAGTTTGTCTTTAACATTAGAACATATGCACATTAACAGTAACAATAAAAAAATGAAGAATTTCTGTTCTCCACAGTCACAGACACTGATATCTTGTTGGATGGCTAGATGAACGCCGCTTCAGTTCCCAAACCTCCCCTCAGGGGCACCTCAGCCATTCCATGTATTTGTTAAATTTCACCTCCAGCCCAATTAATTAATCAACGTAATTAGATAAATATGGATTAGTCATACAAGATTGGATAGCTAAGCCCAAAAGCACATTGGTTTCTTGAATGGTTGCTGCAAATACTGGAGTGATTTTAGGAGAGGCTTTGAGATGGCCAAGCTGATGCACTTTGACATAATATCATAGGTTTACACTAACATTTAAAAACCATTTTTTTACCGCCTAAGACTTTTGCACAGCATTGTATTGTGTGCACACCCACATTCGCTTTTGATTTTTCCTTCTTCCTCCTTTTCATGTGATCTCTCCCTTTCATATTCCTCACCTTCCCTTGGTTTTCTCCCAACCCCCTTGATCCAGTCATTTTCTTACTGTCCAGGTACAATGGGGAAGCCTTTGGTGAGTGAGCTCACTTCATTAACGCGAGACTCACGTGGAATCGTATGGGGATCATATGGATCCTCTCTACTCTGCGTATAGTCACGGTGCGGGACCGTAACGTCCGAGCGATCCAGCCAGCCCCTGGAAGAGGCCATTGCCTGGCAGGAGGTGTCTGATGCTTGCCTGGCAACGGCCAAGCGAGTGACAGGGATGAGTCAGAGGAAATATCTTTCAGCTGACTAGCTAAGTGCCGTGAAGATAATGGCCAACGGAATGAAAGCAGCCGCTCTGCCAACAGTGGGCACAGCTAGCTGGACAGGCTGGTCTGATTCGCAGTGTGTTTATTGGCAAAGCTCCCCACAGGGGGGACTGAAAAATAACTCCTGTTGTGTTTTTATTAATAGATCATTTAGGAACACATGGGATTTCTAATATGTAATAGTAATATTCATCAGTACAGTTTTATTTACTTGTACATAAGTGGCATGGAGGCTCACTGGATAACCCTGTGGCCTCTTGTGTGTGTGTGTGTGTGTGTGTGTGCATGTTTGTGCATGCATTTGTGTGTGTGTTCATGTTTGTGTGCATGTTTGTGCGTGCATGTGTTTGTGTGTGTGTACAGTATGTGTGTGTGCATGTTTGAATGAGCGGTCCCCATAAGGATATGTATACCCTACATGTGCGTGTGTGTGTGTGTGTGTGATTTGCGGGTCAGCCCAGGTTTCCTGTTCAGCAGCTCGCAGTGACTCTCCCCCCCTAGCTGTGAAGGGGCTCCTGTCCTGCAAACCCGTCTGGTGTCCTGAGCTTCCCAGGATGGGCTCCAGGCTTAGAGCACAATGCCGCCAATATTACACATAGCAATATCATTTTTAATTTACTTATGATTTTTAAAAGTTATTTTTATTGTTGTTCATGCATACATATTTAAGTAACAGACATCTGATAAGCAGCCAACTCAATAGAAATAGAGATTGCTTGTTAAAATATAATTAAATGGTCTTACAGGGGTCTACAGAGTTGTCCCTTATATAAACAAATTGTGCTTACAAACTTGAACTTTGCCATGATTCCGTGATTCAGCCGTTCTAAATCAGGATGCTTGAGTGTCTAATGAGGAGGGTTAGGTAAAAACATCACTTTACTTTTACTTCTAAAACATCCATCCATATGTCAAACAAACACAACAATGAATGTCAGCTTTTTGTCCTCCTTAGTTACCCTAAATAAAGAAGTCACTCTCTAACTTCACTCAGAGGAACGACATTAGGGTTTGTAATTACTGCTATTGTACAGGGTTAACGTCTTTCATTAGAAAAGTGTAAAGTTAGGCTCGTCGTGCTTTTTAGTAACTGTTCCTCGTGACGTATCTATACAAACTAGACCACTGTGTAGAAACTGCACCCAATGTGAGAACCTTGTATCTTGTACAGCCTCCTATTTTGTAGAATAGTGTTAATTTCCTAGGGACCCGGGTCTGCCCAGGAGTACAGCAGGAGCTGTGAAGGTGATATGGACGATAAATCTATCTTTGAGAAGCTCCCGGGACGTGATAACAAATCAGTGTTTCATCCCTGCTGTGGCCTCATGTGGAAACAGCAAGAAGAATGTGGAAGATGGTAATGAGGGTAGCAAAGCGGTTTTCCTTACAGCGCTGAGACAGGTCTCTGGACCAAAAGATTCGTACATCATTGAGGACAAGACATGTTTAAGGGTTAATTTAGGCATCACGAGAAGCCTGATTAGCAGAAGCAGAGCTCCCCACATGATTGACTCAACCTGGTTAGTGAAGCTGCCCCCCCCCCCCTCCTTTGGGTATGGATCTGGAAAAAAATGTAAATCATCAAGTGAAGGACTTACCAATCAGAATCAAACTCCCAAACAACTGCTGATAGAGCTGATGCTGGCTTATGGAAATGCGGGTCTCATATAAACATTGTTCATGTAAGATTTTTATCTGCATTAATAATGCTAGTCTGTAGGTCCGATTTCGGGCCAGCTTCATAGAGGTTTGAGTGTTCTGAGTCCCTCTCCTCGATCCAAAGCCGTGTGGTCTAGGTGAAGTGATGTCTTACCTGTCCTGGGTGTTTAAATGACTCTGACTTTACTTCCAGAATGAGTCCTGCCTTAGGAGTTACATATCAAGGCAGTCATGCACTGACTGCTGTACTGGCTTTAAAAAATTTCTGTAATAATTAATACTGTTCAGTTGGCCTGAGATAGTATAACCAGTCATGAATTGACAGTCAGAAGCAGGGATGCTGACACTCCCAAAGGTGTTTCTTTCTTGCTTGTAGATAAAATAAGTAGAAACCATTTGCAAAATGACAGCTATAGAATGAACGTTGTAATGAAATTCTTGTGCACTCTTGATTTGCATTGATAAGTGATAAATTTTATATTACATTTATCACCGGCTCATGTGAAATTATGTGGGCAGAAGTGGAACAAATTTAATAAAATTTAAGAATTCATTTGATGGCAATAATTGAGGCAAGTGGTGAACGAAATAGCAGATTATACAGACCAATACAGCATTCTTATTAAATGCTTGATCGGCTTTGTGTGGTTGCTGACGGTGAAATGAGCTACCAACTCATGTCTGGTCATCAGACTCCCTCTCCACACGGCAAATGGCCAATTTAAGATGAACTGTTTCTGTTTTGCGATAAGAATGCCTAAAATGAGCTAAATTATCTGCCATTGCAGTAAGAAAATTATACTTGGTAAGATTTGCTAAAATAAGACAATATGCCTAAATGCAAGCAAATTAACCTTATTCATAAGATGTGCTGTTTCTCAGTTTATTAATTAAATTAGAATTTTATCTAAATATAAGAAAATTGTACTTGCTTAGATACTAGCCTGATGCCTCTTTATGTTCCCCGAATGGTCTTATGTTGCACTTTTGGTCATTGAATAGTCATATTATGATCTTGTTTTGTTAGAAGTTGTTGTGTAGCCCCTGCTCCAGTACTAGTTACACTTGAAATTGGGCATTGGTTGGAAGCTTTTCCTAGCTGCATTTATGCAAAGTCGACTCCTTGACAGTTTGTATATTTGTAATGTACTAATTGTCTCACTTGTATGTCGCTGTGGACAAAAGGCACTTGCTAAATATGTAAAATGTGAATAATGTAAAATGTAATAACATCAGTCAACGAATCAAGTTTTAATTTGGTTAGCAGACACCTGGTGGGAATGCACACAGAATTTTGTGATTCATGTACAATGACGATAAAGATATTCTATTCTATTCTATTCTATTCTATTCTAACTTAACAGTCTTGGTGAATCCAGGCTGTGTTCTGTCAGTGTCGCAAACATCTGTAGGCGGTTCTGATCCGGTTAAGTTTTATGGCCACAAAATCTACATGTTGCATGAAGGGTTTTACTGGAAGAGACTGGAAACAATCGTCATGTTTTACGGTTTATGTGTTTACTATGGCCTGGGATAGTTGGGTGGTGACTTACTAACTTTCAGACCAGTGCCGGTCAAATACATTTTCCGCTCACTTCAGTTTTACAGGCACTAGAAAAACGAGGCCGCAGTTGTATAAACGTCTCAGGATTAAATTCTGACATGAAAGCGTAAGACTAAACACTTTTGTTTATGCAGTGCGGTGATTTAAGAAGTCCGGGGGTTGGTTTATTTCTACAGTCGAGCTGCGACTTCGTAACTCAAATAACCGAAGAGTAGAAACGTAACAGCGGCAGGGTGGACAGCTCCCCCACTCACCCAGGCCTTCAATTCGTTTTCGGTTCAGCTGGCATAAGAAGATGGCTTCAGATAAATCTACCAGGTCCATCTAGCGCAAGTCACCGTCAAAATGAATTCCGGCCTTCGCCTTTCTCCTTCGCCTTTCTCCTGGAAGTCAATCAGCCATGAGACACATGTGCTCAGCCCTGTAGAGTCATATCAACAAGACATGATCCCCTGTCCCTTGGGAAAGGGATGACTGAAGAGGGTCATTTTGAAGGGTTTCGGGAGAGGGGAATGGGCAGGAGGAAGCCAGAACCAAGCAGGGAAATAAGATGGGCTGAGGATCAGGTGCGATACATGGGGTCATAAGATCTGGGCATGGAGTCTGTTGGCCGAGAGACGAACAGAAGATTGTATAATTATATGTATAATTGTAAACAAACTAGATGGAGGAGGAAGGTGGAGCTTGTCAAATGACTCCAGCCTACTCCATACCCTCCCCCGCTTTACATGTGCATGGAGTTTGCAGGTTAAGAAGCAGCCTGGTTGAGGAGGAACCGACTGAAAATAGCAGCACATCCACAACAATACATCTACATCCACCAACCACAGCAGCTCTGTGTGGACTCTCCCATCGGAGAGCATAATTAGCTGGGGTGAGGCACAGTCAGCATGTCTCCCTTTAACACTGCATTTACATTTATTTATTTGGCAGACTTACAGGCGAGGCAGATAATATATCGCAAGCATAGAGCTGTCAGAGAGCCAACTAGGCTAAGCGCGGCTAGGCTAAGCTTCACATGAGTGACCAGTAGCAAATGTAAGTAGCATAGACGTAAGAGCTATGTAGTATGTACAAACATAGGAATAAAACAGTTACACAAATGAGAAGTGGAACACTAACAGCATTCAGGGTATACAGGAGAGTGCCTAAGGTATCCTGGAGCAGGACTGCAGCGTACAGCTAGCAGAAACGTTCCCAGAATGGATGAGTCTTGAGGTCTTGAAAGTTGAGAGTGAATCAGATGTGGTTTGGTACATCAACTAAGTTTCATTGAGTTGTTGTGATGAGTGATACTTATTTCGTTTTGTTTTGTCTCGATTTGATCTGTTATGCTTGATGAGAATGTCGTAACCTATGTATATTTCGGGATAATAGAACAACAGAATCTGATATGAAAAGCCATGCCAGATTTCACTGTCCTGAGGGTAATTGTGCTGAAAAGCGTGTCCTATTTAAAAGGCATGGGCACAATTCTGATTATGAGATGATAATGGAAGCCGCAGCCACTGACTCATTATTTTACATTTATAAGCAGTGACAGACAGCCGTGGAGCTGGATTCCACACGTTTATAGGCAGTGGCAAGAAATTACTGTAAATGTGCTAAACCACATTTTCCCAGTCTCCAGCTGCTGTTTCACCCCCAGTTCTCCCATAAAGAAGATTTAGCATGATTGAGATAACAGCGTATACAAAGAAATAAAGTCTCCACAAAGAGGAAACATATAAACCTGGGATTTTGAAAATTATTCTTTGAAAAAAAAAAAAGCCTATTTCAGGAAACTGGGTACTATATAGCTTCTTTTTATTGTGTACGCTTAGAGGGATAAATGCAAAAGATATAAAAATTATTTAAAAATCAAAAAATTTTATAAACTTGTATTAGACAGAGATTTATGTTTCTGGCGGTTGCCCGTTAATTGAAAATAATATTAGCCTGTTGGTCTGAAATGCACATTGAAGGTGTTTTCTCGGGGTCAGACACATTAATGAGTCCTGCCGCCACAGGCTGTGGGCAAGTGGAAGTGGCCCAGGAGCCGGAATGTTCCCAAATGTCATAACAACATTTCATAACCACATCTCTCTTCCAAACTGAGGTGTGATCAGTTATACCACTGCAGAATTATAAACCGCCATGCTGAAAAGAGACATTTTTTTTGTCTTAGCCTTCATTTCTCTTTATTTCTACGATTAGCAAACGTTTCTTTCTTAATCCATGGTAGCTTACGTACCTTACGAGTTGGATGAAGAGCATATAACTGAATTTTACAGGGGAGTCTTGAATATGTCAGCCTCTGTAAGCGATCACCATTAATGGTGCCGGCCAACTAGCATATCACTCTTTCCGAACCAGAAGTGGGATCTTGAAACCAGACTCCTTTTATATCGTCAGATTAAATGAAAGAAGTGATTTGTAGATCCCTGTTTCAGGCAATTCGATCAGGATCATTCGTCATAACTACAGTATATGTGTATATATAATAGTAAATATTTTTTATTTATGCTCAGTAAACTATGAATTTTCCAGTAAATTACTAGAAAATTCTATATTTGCCTGGTACAGTTATTAAGATTGTTTCCACAAAATAGAAGATCAGAATCTCATAATCAGAAGCCTAGGGCATAGGGTACCTGTAGATGCATGAAGATCTGCTCTGACTTAAGAATATTCATAATATAATCAAACATGCTCAGTTATAATCTCTTTCTGAAGTATCGTTGCTGTCGATTTGTTACAAGACTTTTTAAAGGGTGAATTTCAAAGCGTCAGGTTGTGATCTGGGCCAGGAAATGATCTAATTGTTATTATTATTTTGCTCTTGGATTTGTCCAAATCCAGCCGCGTTAGTACACAGTGAAATGGTGTGAGATGATTTCACTTTGTAAAGATTTAGGTTACCTTGCCAGCGGCGCTTCCCTCAGAG
This sequence comes from Paramormyrops kingsleyae, assembly GCF_048594095.1. Classification (NCBI taxonomy): domain Eukaryota; kingdom Metazoa; phylum Chordata; class Actinopteri; order Osteoglossiformes; family Mormyridae; genus Paramormyrops; species Paramormyrops kingsleyae. The sequence goes on from NC_132799.1 coordinate 35,121,043, forward strand.
AGGATGTTGAAACTTTTTCCTTTTTCAGCCTTCCATGCCCGAAGGGCGAACTTTATTCGTCTGAGGAAATCGATTTAGCTGATGAAGCGCTTCGCCATTCGATGGGAATGATATTTCAGAGCAGAGGGAGTGTTTGGTCTTTCTGTTGTTGTTTATAAGGAGCTTCACGAATTTCCACAATTTCAAGCTTAGAGATTTGCTCATTTCAAGTGAGAAAGATGCTGGAGACCTGTTTCCTCTCCAGAGCACCTGTGCAAGGGCACCTTAATCACAAATATGTGGTCGTTGCCTTACTTCAAGTGAATGCCCAACATGGTTGGTGACAGACTCTTCCTCATGCATTGTGGCTGGATGGACACTGACTTCTGTTACACTTATAATATGTGTTTAACTTCATTAATCCTCTCGCAGCCCTGGTGCTCATTGATCAGAGGGAAGGCTGAGGTAACAGCCAGACCTCTATCAACGGAGGGTGCAACCATCTGTTCCCAGGATGACTAACTGACCAGTGGAGAAGTAGATTTGTTTCGTATCAACCTGAGCATTTTATCAAAACGAGTATCACATCACTGCTGGCAAAGACTTACATACAACAATCTGTTACTGTATTTTTCAAAATGCGTTATGCGGGCATAAATGCAGACCTGTGCCTTTTCCAGGACTTGCAGAGACTTCTTTGGATTCAGAAGGTAACCAAAATGTTAAAGCTCCCTATTAAAAGAAACTGCCTTTTTTGTCAAATTAATAGTCAGGAAGAGTGTAGTGTTTTCCTCATATCTGGTCCTGGTCAGAAGATTTCTCTAAATGCAAAAAGTGTGGCATAACAGCGAGTGATGTCAATGAGGAATTCTTATTAATTTTGTGTCCTGGCATCATGCAGTAAACAGAATCTATGGAAGAAGTCACCCCATGTGCTTAGTCATTCTTTACGCTTATTAATGAGACACCGTTACACATCAAACATTGCAAATGAAGCCTTAATGGAAGCTTTTGAATGATGGCGTTTTGCTGCCCTGTGAATTGTGTCATTCATAGAAAATGTTCTGCCCTGAAAGGAAAACAAATAAAAACATTCCTGAAAAAAAAATCCTGAAATTAATATTTTGCACAAGAAGGATTCCAGGATTCCTGCCTAAGTTAACATTAAGGGGAAACTGCTTTGAAAGTATCTGGGTACTGACAGAAGCTCTGTGGAAGAAAAAAAAATGTAGTTTTTATTTCTGTAGTAATTAGGGGGTTTTGCATGTGGTTTGAAATACTTTTGATCTTTTTGATTTATTTAGTTTTACTTGTCTTAAAATGATAGTTATAACCATGTTTATTTACTTCTATGGTCACAGGGACCATTGAAATCCTGACCAGTTTATCTTATTTTCACTCTTCAACATGGAACGGTGTTGCACTGAAAATATTTTATATTAGCTAAAAATATAATACCTAAGTAGTAAGTAAATAAAACTGCACATGCATATATTGAACTAAAGTAAGTTTTTCCTCAGAACTAATGAAGAGCCCAATAATTTTTGCCATAATGCCAGTGTCACCAGTAACCCGTCTCCCTCTCCCTTACTGGTTTGCTGAGTCAAATAAAGTCGCATTCGGACCATGTTCACCTCCTTCATGGCTTCTCACTATGTGCTCCAGGTGAAGTACATGTTAATTCTGCAGCCTGCCTTCAGCAATACTTACCTTTGTATTTATATACTATATATAAATGATGACTACAGTTCTTGCTTTGCCTGGCTGATTTGTTTCTAAGGAGAAGTAGAGGTGATCCTACTGAAGGTATTCTGCCTAAGATGACATGAGGACTTTTATTCATAAGGCATTTAAGGATTAGGTAAGCTAGTGCAAAGTCTAGCCTAAAACGTAAATCATATAGGTGGGCATCATTTATACATAGTATATTACTATAGATCATAAATCATATTAATACAAAGCTTCATATAGATGTCTCTGTTAGACACTGAATCAAATTGAATAGTTTTTTTTGTTTCAGATAACTGTAAAACCCAAATTTTTCATAGAAATTTTTCATTGCATTTAATGATGTTCCTTTTTTATGAAGGGGGACCTTGACTTTGAATGAATGAACCGGAGATACATTTATATGCTGCTTTTCAAGACACCCAAAGCACTTTACAGAGGCAATGAAGAGCCACTTCAACCCCCAACACTGTGTAGCCCCCACCTGGATGATGTGACAGCTGCCATTCTGCAGCAGTACGATCACCACACAGTAGCTAAGGTGGTGAAGGGGCAGGAGAGAATTCACCAATCAGATATAGGGATGATTAGAAGGCTAGATCTGATAGGGCCACAGTGGGCAGTTTTAACCAGGAGATCAGGGTGCCAAACCCTAATTCTTTAACACATGCTGCTTATTGAAACACTGGTCTTTGACTCTGATAAATTCCCAGATTTGGGAATGCATGCCAGATTCCTTGTAAAATCTCATCCTGCCCCCCAGGGGTCAAGGGTCAGAAGGCTGTGATGTACAGTCACTCAGTACCTCTCCAGGTCATTACTGTACACACAGTTCACTCTGGCTTCATGGGGTCACCTTCCAGAAGCAATTTCTCAGTATATCGGTGCCTGAGGCTAAATTGCTGTCAAGCAAACCCATCTGACCATGTCACTGCATGGATAATTTTATACTTTTCTGTTACGCTTCCATATGGAGTCTATCATCTAGTCTCTCTGTGATGATTATTGATCAGTGATCATTAACTTCAATTTGTATTTTTACTAGGCTCTCCTTTTATTTCTGTACAGATAAACTGCACTTTCTGACAAATGTATTGAGGAGGGTGTTATATAAAACAAAATAATTCAGTTGAAGTGAATAACACACATTCATACTGCTTATTTTTCATTCTTTCTTATATCTTTGCCGTTTACCTTTTCAGGCAGACCAATCCTGGCTTTTGGGCCCAGTCATTAATCAAAATGCTGTTTCTGTACATTTAATGTTATAACAAATAAATTATAATACTAATATTTATATCAAGAAACTAATTCAGAAATGATCTTCTGTTCCATTTCTGAGATTTATGACTTGATATACACCTTTAATACTTGTTCTTTTGTTTCCAGCCATGTTTCAAAATTCAGCTTTAGGATTTATACTAATAGTGCCACTATGTCACAGTTTTAATGGCTCTCATAAGGTCACCCCATATGACTGGCACTGTACAAACAGCCAAAGGTCACCCCATATGACTGGCACTGTACAAACAGCCAAAGGTCACCCCATATGACTGGCACTGTACAAACAGCCAAAGGTCACCCTGGGCGACTGGCACCATACGAACAACCAAAGGTCACTCTGGGCGACTGGCACTGTGCGAACAGTTAAAGGTCACCCTGGGAGACTGGCACTGTGTGAACAGTTAAAGGTCACCCTGAGTCACTGGCACTGTGCGCACAGTTAAAGGTCACCCTGAGTTATGACTTAGACAGTGTGACTTGGCACACCATCTCTCCGATTTGACTCTCCCTGCTGGCCCCTGGAGAATGGGCTCCTCCTTTGAGTCTGGTCCCTCCCAAAGTTTCTTCCTTCTAGGGAGTTTTTCCTTGCCACTGTCACCTATGGCTTACTCACTGGGGGCTTTGGGTGGGGATGCTGTAAAGCGCTTTGAGACGATGTAATGTGATAACGCGCTATACAAAAATAAATTTGTTGTTGTTGTAAAGGTCACCCCATATGACTGGCACCATATGAACAATTAAAGGTCACCCCATGTGACTGGCACCGTACGAACAGCCAAAGGTCACCCCATGTGACCATGTCATGGAACAGTATCTCCGTGTTTTTTTCATTACAAAAATACATGAACATAGTGATAACTGCCGTTATTTACATTTTAATCATTTTCAGATCTCCTCGTCTTCCTTCCCGGTGGTGGTGAAGATGGGCCATGCGCACGCCGGCATCGGCAAGGTAAGACCCCGAAGCCAAGGCGTGCCCCAATGATGTCACTCCCCCACCTCCTGGGTTCGAGCAGCAGGCACAGCATGCATGACCTCAGCCCTGGACGGCTGCCGAACCGTGACATCACTCTCTGTACAAGCTGGGCGTGAGGATACCGACGAGATATCACAGTAAACACAGCATCGGGTGCATGTCACCGCACACGCCCCCCGCCCTCAAATCATGTAGGCTCCAAGGGGGGGTGTGGAGCACACCAGAAGAGCAAGCAAAGTATTCTTAGCCATTTCATATTTTAATATTCCCTGATTTATGTCTGTGATCTACAGGCATTGTACAGAGAAATATATCCATCCATCCATCCATTGTCCAACCCGCTTATCCTACTGGGTCACGGGGGGTCCGGAGCCTATCCCGGAAGCAACGGGCACGAGGCAGGGAACAACCCTGGACGGGGGGCCAGCCCATCGCAGGAAATATATCCTCCACTTGATTTATTGGTGGGCAGCAAGCTTAGATTGTTCATCGCAGTGGTGGACAGATGTACACATAAACAAAAACAGCGCTGACTTCTGCCACAGCGCCCTGATTCGGATCTAGATACGATTGGCCCCCAGTCTGTTTAGGTGAGAGGCTACGGGCTGTGGAGGTGCGGAGGTGGAGGTCGTCCGCAGGCCCCCAGGAACAGCAGGCTTTACACAAACAAATGGGTGGGAAAGCCTGAGCGCTTTTGAAGTAGAGAGCCAGCGGAAACTGAACCAACCCGAGTCTTTATTATGTATTTGGGGGGGGGGGGGGCAGAGGAAAGGGGAGAACCGCATCATTCTGAATAAACAAGTGAAGAAATTAAATCTAAAGACCACCCGCACACAGAGAAGCCATATCAAATGAGACAGATGTATACATAAATGCACAATCACCCAACTCGATTGGATGATCGATTCAAATCATGTACCATTTATTGCCATCAGAGCTATATAACAGGTACATAGTGAGATGAAATTTCGTACCTTCTGGTCCCTGGTGTAACATGCAGAAAACAAACAGGACATGTGTAACAGACAGCATAAGGTGCAGTGATGGACAACATCATTTACAACATATAGTGTAATAGATAAGTGGAAAACAGTGGGAATAAACCTGGGTACATATAGTAAATACTCAGACTCTGTGGCACAAGGTTCTGTGGATTTTCATCCAGCTTTACTGAATCACACTTTGGCTGTTATTAGCACTGTAGGGTCACAGGTTGGGGGTTCATATCCCACATGCCACGCCCATGTGGCTCTCTTCTGGCCACTCAGTGGTTCAAAAATCAAGAGGGATTTTTTTTTTTAGAATTTTTTTAAAATGTAATTTTCTGTGCCTGTCCTGTGAGGGACTAGCATCATGTCCAAGGTGTCCCCTGCCTTGTCCTTTGTGCGTCCTGGGCTCGAGGCTCTCTTTGACCTTTCTCCTGAATAGTGGTTATGGAGGATGGATGTATTTTCTCCTCTAAATTAGGAGATACTGTAACAGATCACCACTTGGTAATTGGGTAACAAGTTCCAGACCTGTATAAATGTAACTTCCTAAGTAGCACATAAGGATTATACCTTCAGATGCTAAATGATACTTAATTCTTTCAACTGTTTTTTACAGTGCTTGAGAATTTTATAGCAAAGGGCCAAGGCAAATATTTTTGTATGACTTCTGTGCTCTGATTTTATTTACAATTAGGTTTTTTGAGAGTTTATGGACACATATAAATACAGGCAAGAAGAAAATCATTGACGCAGTTTCAGGATTTAAAGCAGCACAGATCAATCTGTGTGTATAATTCTGGTAGAATGTGTTTAACGCACAAAGAACATGACTTTGTGTAACTCATGACGTTCTTTCAAAGCTTAAGAATTGCATTTTTATAATTGTGTCTGGGGCCAAGCATTAATTTTCCTGCTTCTAATCCAGTTTAGGACAATGCTTCAAAGACGAACTGTGCTGTCTCATTTCCTGTTCGTGATCCTTTTTGTGTCACTGTCAAAGCGAACACAAATAGCGTTTTAATAGTTTCCTAAACTAATAGTGCATTAGAATTTCTCCAGCCTCTTTCTCAAATTTCCACGCCAGATCAAAGTCGAGAACCGTGAGGACTTCCAGGACGTAACCAGTGTGGTGGCATTGGCGAGAACGTACGCGACCACCGAGTCCTATGTCGACTCCAAGTATGACATCAGGATCCAGAAGATCGGCACCAATTACAAGGCCTACATGTAAGGATCAAATGGCTGCTATTTCAGCGTCTGTCCCTTGAACTCGACACAGCTGTGTGAAAGCATAACAGTTTGCAGAGTGGAATAAAAGGGGGCTGCACACATCAGTTAGTCATCTGGGTTGAACCCCCAGTCCCCCACCCAGGCCCATTTTAATTTAGCCGAATATCTGTTTGACTCATCAAATCCACTTTGCCCTTATCTTGATTCTCTGGAAATGAATGAAGCCACAATTTTTCCTCTAATACAAAAGAAAGTTGAGTGCATACATACTTAGTGGTCACTTTATTAATTCACTAGTACCTGGTAGGACCCAATTTTCCTGCAGAACCTCTGTTAGGGTTGACAAGTTCTGCATTCAGAGAAGCTATTTTGCACACCACTACTTAGACATTGTTCTTGCACTAGTGACCTTCCTGTTAGCTCTGACGAAGCCGACCACTCTTCTCTGATGATGTCACACCATCCCCTGTAAACTCCTGACACTCTTGTGTGTGAAAATCTCAGGAGGGTGGCTGTTTCTGGGATACTGGAGCCATCATGCTTGACTCCAATAATCACACAACAACCAAAATCCTTCAAAATAGGTGGCGTAGCTATCATAGTGCTTACGAAAACAATACGTGAACCTCTGTAGCCCACCTGCATGCTGTGGTTGTTTAGTTGCTACCACATAATGGCACCAAACACATGTTCGGAGGATTTTCTGTTAAGAAACGGGTGGGGCAGTGGTGGCCTAATGGTTAGGGAAGCCTGTGTGTGACTGGAAGGTTGTTGGTTCAAGTCCCTGACCACTGAGGTACCCCAAGCACAATACTGCCCCCATGTCCCTCGGGGCTAAATAATAGTTACCCCCTTCTATGTCACATATGGGTTAAATGCAGAGGACACATTTTGCTGTGGTGTCAAAAATGACAATTAAGCACTTTCACTGTTACCTAACAAACTTACCACTGAGTGTATAATTGGACTGAACATGTATTTTTGTTACATGTAACTTTTTTTTTGACCATGTTTGAAGAGTCTCATCCCACTTGATAAAATGTAACGTTTCTCATCAGTGTTGATTAACTCACTACAGAAGCTTCCCCAGCCCTGCCTGAATTGGTTCGAATCCCTTACGTACTATTCCCATAATTGATCGTTAAAATAATGTACAGTGTCTGATCACTTATCGCAGCTTAAGCAAAAGCTGTGTTGACCTGCATGTTGCCCCACCTTCAAACGATGTGAGGTGGACATTCACCAGGTACGCTTAAACTTGGCGAATGCGAACAGTTGGTTTTCATCACGAGATGAAGTTGCTTTGGATTGCTTTCTTTGGGTTGCCTCCTAAAATGTGTATCTATCAGACAAGATTAAGCTGCAGTTAGGGCCTTGGCTTACATTGAGATTGTATATCAGCTACGATTAGACTGGGCACCGAGCTGAAGAACCAACGTAACATTACTCACTGTTCCTGGACTCTTTCCTTCATTATCTTGGTTCTGGTAAAAATAACAGCAGAGAGTAATACTCTGTTTCCAATCACCATGATTAAATATATATATATATATATAAAAGTTATGGACTGTCGGAGATTCAGATATGTGTACAATTAACATTGTGATCCTCAACTGGATGAGCAGAGAAGAAGATGCGCAGAAAGGACCTTTAGCAGAAAAGAAGGATCATTCTGTAAAGTTTTTCTACTGGTTAGATTTTTAAACATTTCTCATGCCTTTTTCAGGAGAACGTCCATCTCTGGCAACTGGAAAGCCAACACGGGCTCCGCCATGCTGGAGCAGATAGCGATGACAGACAGGTCAGCGATGCCATCGTCTGCCACAGGAGCAGTTCAGTCCGTTTTAAGGCCATACTGCAGTGTCTATTCTCAGGCTTCACCTTTTCGTGGATTATCACTAAATGAATCTTACTTCTGTATGTTCTACATATTTCTTCATTAAGGATTGTAATTTTTTTATTGGACCCACAATTTTCAACATCCCAATAAATATATATTTAATACTTTTCTTCTTTGAGTTCCATAGAAAATGGGCATTGCTAGTACTACAACAAATATTTGAACAATTTGAATATAAAAATGATTTAAGAAGACAAACCCGCGTTTTAGTAATTGGTTAGTATTCAAAATTCATGTGCAGTTCATATTCTGACCATAATATGGTGCCAGTACAACTCTTCTCGCAAGTAACACACACATAACACACGAGTAGCTAAACAGAAAAGATGATGGGTTCGAGTCAGCACGGTGCTCCTGGCAGTGCTCGAGGGTGCCAAAAGATCCCTGAAGAATGGGTACATTTTCAAAATGTCAGTAGCGACAATGTTGTGCAAAAATTCAAATAATCGGGAAAAAAATTCAATTTAATATTCAAAGGTGAAAATACCTGGTAGTTGCATCGCTAGACATTAATAAGACAGGTGACTGATGCGTGGGCACATTGCTTGGATGCAGGTACCGCTTGTGGGTGGACTCCTGCGCTGAGATGTTCGGAGGTCTGGACATCTGCGCGGTGAAAGCCGTCCATGGGAAAGACGGCAAGGACTACATCATCGAGGTCTGTTTGCTTTCTCCTCAAAGTCTATATTTAGTCCGGTGTAGATGTGCGGTTCGAGCTGGCTGATTCCCGTGGTCTCCTACGTTACCTGCATGTCATCCCATTCTGACATCGACATGCCGTGCTACCTGCTGATCCACTGTGCCCCCTATCTGTAGTCTTATGAACTACATGCCATGGTCTCATTGTATATTTCATTATAGGAAGGGCTCAGTGGATAGAACCACATAATGTGGGTATTTAATAGGATATCGGCCAGAATTGGGCCACAGCAGGGGAACATGCAACGGAGGGAAAAGGAAATATGGTCAAAAGAACTATCGATATAGAACTATCGATGCAGAACTATTGATATACAGCCACACCAGCCCCTAAACACACACACACACAAAGGGACATGCCCAATAAGATACACAGATGTGCGTCACTGGCTCTCTCACTACAACAGCTGGCAAAACTTTTTGGTTTGTGTTGTTGGGAGTAACAGAAAACACATGAGATATATAAACAAAACTCTGGGAATGAAAGATAACTGCAACAATGCAGATAATAGCCCTGTCTCAGCCCCTACTCACATTCATCTTAGTGACGATGTTCTGTGTTTGTGAAATCTCCCATACAGAACAAATAAATGCTTAGGTTTTATGTGAACCCTGCACTTAAATCTTTCTCAAACACAATAAAATTGACTGTGTGTAGCTCTAAAGTCCAGCTGTATGCTCAGTATTGCTGATCAGTGTGTACAGTTTTATGAATGACTTCCTCCCTTATTGAGTGTCATGGGTGCTTATATGACAGCAGCATCATTCATATTTATACTGTCCATCCATATTAGAACCACTTAGGCTAGTAAGGGTCACGCGCTGGATGGGATGTCAGTCCATTAGAGGACAGAGCAAAGGCACGATGGATAAATCAGAGACTTCAGTAAACCTGAGTGTCTTTGGGATACCAGAAGAAACCCCACATGATATGGGGAGAACACACAAACAGCAAACAGATTCGAACCCGCAACCCTAGAGGGTGAGGCAGTAGTCCTTTCCACTAAGCTACCGTGCCACCTTGCGCTTGGCTCATTTCTCCAATATTCATGACCACTTACCACACAGGCAGCATGGAGCACTGTAGCTTAAATCAGTAAGAGGATGTGGAAGCCCTGCAATGTAATTCCTGCCGAAATACTTTTACAAGCTTGGCCTTAATTAGTTATGAATTCAGGTATTCAGGCAATAGTTTGGACAGATCTGGTCCCTAGACAGTAACATTACCTACAGCAATACCTGACTGGGGTCTGACTGGCTCAGTTTTATAAAATCAAAAAACTTGAGTAGACAGGGTGTGTGTGTGTGCAGGTCAGCTGTGGGCAAAAAAAGATCAGACATGACCACAGAAGTCATTCATATGTTGACAGAAAACCGAGATCAAATAATGCCTCAATTGAAAGACTGAATGTGTATCCAAATGAGATCCCTAAATTCATATCCAAATGGGATCCCTGAATGTGTATCCAAATGAGATCCCTAAATTCATATCCAAATGGGATCCCTGAATGTGTATCCAAATGAGATCCCTAAATTCATATCCAAATGGGATCCCTGAATGTGTATCCAAATGAGATCCCTAAATTCATATCCAAATGGGATCCCTGAATGTGTATCCAAATGAGATCCCTAAATTAATATCCAAATGGGATCCCTGAATGTGTATCCAAATGAGATCCCTAAATTCATATCCAAATGGGATCCCTGAATGTGTATCCAAATGAGATCCCTAAATTAATATCCAAATGGGATCCCTGAATGTGTATCCAAATGAGATCCCTAAATTCATATGAAAATGGGATCCCTGAATGTGTATCCAAATGGGATCCCTAAATTCATATCCAAATGGAATCCCTGAATGTGTATCCAAATGAGATCCCTAAATTAATATCCAAATGGGATCCCTGAATGTGTATCCAAATGAGATCCCTAAATTCATATGCAAATGGGATCCCTGAATGTGTATCCAAATGAGATCCCTAAATTCATATCCAAATGGGATCCCTGAATGTGTATCCAAATGAGATCCCTAAATTCATATCCAAATGGGATCCCTGAATGTGTATCCAAATGAGATCCCTAAATTCATATCCAAATGGGATCCCTGAATGTGTATCCAAATGAGATCCCTAATTTCATATCCAAATGGGATCCCTGAATGTGTATCCAAATGAGATCCCTAAATTCATATCCAAATGGGATCCCTGAATGTGTATCCAAATGAGATCCCTAATTTCATATCCAAATGGGATCCCTGAATGTGTATCCAAATGAGATCCCTAAATTCATATCCAAATTGGATCCCTGAATGTGTATCCAAATGAGATCCCTAAATTCATATCCAAATGGGATCCCTGAATGTGTATCCAAATGAGATCCCTAAATTCATATCCAAATGGGATCCCTGAATGTGTATCCAAATGAGATCCCTAAATTCATATCCAAATGGGATCCCTGAATGTGTATCCAAATGAGATCCCTAAATTCATATCCAAATGGGATCCCTGAATGTGTATCCAAATGAGATCCCTAAAGTCATATCCAAATGGGATCCCTGAATGTGTATCCAAATGAGATCCCTAAAGTCATATCCAAATGGGATCCCTGAATGTGTATCCAAATGAGATCCCTAAATTCATATCCAAATGGGATCCCTGAATGTGTATCCAAATGAGATCCCTAAATTCATATCCAAATGGGATCCCTGAATGTGTATCCAAATGAGATCCCTAAAGTCATATCCAAATGGGATCCCTGAATGTGTATCCAAATGAGATCCCTAAAGTCATATCCAAATGGGATCCCTGAATGTGTATCCAAATGAGATCCCTAAATTCATATCCAAATGGGATCCCTGAATGTGTATCCAAATGAGATCCCTAAATTCATATCAAAATGGGATCCCTGAATGTGTATCCAAACGAGGAAACCTCACAAGAACACAGGGAGAACATGCAATCTTAACACACATGGAGCCATGGCAGAGACTCTTACCCGGGTCCCAGAGGTGTGAGGCAGCAGTGCTAACCGCCCTGACTTGTACTTAACAGGTACATTGGTACTATATCGCACATTACGGGTCATTAAGTGATGATGTCATGTTTACAGTACGCCACAACCCTGAACTGGCTAAGTGGTATGGGATGGATGGATTGATTGATGTATTGATTTACACTATGTGTACATACTGTGGTCCATCTCTGACCACATCTAACTTGCATATAATTTTCTACATATAAAGTACAACTTTGTCATACATGGGCTTAGGAATCTGGAGGTTGGACGGGGGAACCCATGTACCCCCCAATATTTAATTTGCATTCTTCCCCTCAATAAACAGACCTCTGTGATTAAATAATTTAGCAGGGCACCCTCCCCCCCCCCACTGTGTCAAACTTTCTACTACTCTGTTGTAGTCATATACAGTACTGTGTTTTTGAAAAGCACACCCAGTCATTGCTGTCAATAAATACATGCCCAATATTTCCCTCTAGTGGCCATACTGCAGCAATGCCATAAAAATAAAAAAGATGGCTGAAAACACACTAAAGGAAACTTTTGTTGAATTTCTGTACTATTCATTCCCTAAGTGCAACATTTTTGCTTCATTGCGACTACATTATCCTGCCAGGGTGTGCTCATGTCTCGTACCCTATGTTGTCTGGGTTTCGGTTACACACCTGACCAGGGGTCACCAACATGGTGCCCGCAGGCACCAAGATGCCCCCAAGGACCACATGAGTCGCCCGTGGACCTGTTCTAAAAATAGCATGACTCACCAGTGAGCGGCATCTAAAATTTTATCCTGTTGCTATTCTTCTTTAATCACATTTGCATTTATATAGATTTGAAATTGACAATGTCTAAAAAAACCATTTAAAACACGTTTATTATATATGAAGTTTAGATGAGTTTAAGAGGGCGTTTCAAACTGGCAGCCCTTGGTATGGCTCAGTACCTGTGAAGTAGCTCTCAGTTTCAAAAAGGCTGGTGATCCCTGCACCTGACCCTGTAGCAGATCAGCAGTTTTTAGGACGTATGCATTGTTACAACATTATTACAATGAATGCATTTTCATTTCTTGCGCTATTTAGATATTACTGTCAGACTGTTCATTAATAGGAAGACTGCATTCTTTTCTAGCTAATTAGCTTTGCACTTTATTAATTTAGCAGTTGCTTTTATTGAGAAAGCAGGGTCAGTTGACCCCTAGAGCAGTTGGGCATTAAGGGCCTCGCCAACCCTGGGATTTAAACCAACAACATTCTGATCACAACCACAGTGTCTGTGACTCACTGAGCCACACATGCCCTCATAGTCAGCTACATAGTGTCCCTGGATCACCCACAGTGTTTTATATGACGTCCCATGGACTGGTGTCGTGTTTAGGGTGTACCCCTGTGTGCCTGTGCTGCTTGGGATTGGCTCCAGGCCCCCCCTGGCCAGGATATGTGGTTGCAAGAGGAGGTTAAAAACTATTTCAGACTGCAGGGAACCAGAAAAGTCAACTGTACTTGTGAATAATGCATAAACAATAACTCATGAAAGAGTAGCGATGCTAAGCTGTAATTTAAGCAATGTGTGTCTGCAAATAATGGATGATTAATGGAACTTGGAAGAGGAACACTCAGATTTTAGGGTAATAGATGGCATACTGTTATAGGATGGGATAAGTAGAAAAAAAGTTTCCAGTTCCAGGTCCAAGACGGACCCGGCTGCTGTAGCCATGAGCAAATCGCTCAACCCAAATCGCTTCTATTAAACATCCACATGACAAACGGATAACAAAATATCCTGCCCTTGTGTCTAGGTGATGGACAGCTCCATGCCATTGGTAGGGGAGCACGTGGAGGAGGACAGACAACTGATCGCGGAGCTGGTGGTCAACAAAATGGCCGCCCTGTTGACGGACTCCTCGTCATCACCTCTGGCCTCAGCCAAGGTCTCCGCCTTCACCTCCTCATTGTCATGCGTCCCGGGTGCCTTACAGGGGAAGCAGCTTTGCCAAGACCCACAGAGATAAGATTAAGTTATCTATGGCATATTTACTCATGGGCATGAGAATGACGCTCACCAAAAGGGGGCGTCACGCACATAACGAACCATCAAGTGTGGCTGGATTAATTTATCAGGAAACGTTACAGCAGGCATATTATCTCATTTAGAGATAAAGATAACTGGCGACGGCTGCTTTGAGCTAAATTCAGCCTTTGTGGAAATCAGCTTGTAGGAAGATGAGGTTTGATGTCATTCTCAAGTGCAATGGTCACGTGTCTCCTCCAGGGCCAGGTACCACAGACGACCCAGCCCAGAAGAGCCCAAGGTAAGCTGCCAATGCTCTACCTCCAGCTGAACCTAGCCACACGGGTCCCTTAGACAGGAAGCTCCCACAAACACCACCTGACTCCCGTCAGAAGAATGCATGGAGGGAGCCGTCTTGGAAAGAGGTTGTTGAGTGTTATCAAAACCTTGGAGACTCCTGAACTGGAAAATTTGCTGCTGTAACAGACAAAACATCTGGCTGTGTGATAGTGGATATATTGTCCTCGGAAATGAATATAAAACTTCCCAAAAGGCCATCGCATAATGACTTAGAAACAGTCAGAGATGGTAGATGTTTTCTGTTGGGAAATTAGTTAGCTGAATCATTAAAATTGTTTAGTCAAATGGAATGATTTTATAAATCTGGTTTACTAAGTCTGTGATAACCCTTAAAGCAGTTTTAGATACTGTAGAAAAGGGTAAATGCTTTGCGTTTTGGCAAAGATGTAACCATCTGAGATCGTCTGAGGTGTAGCTGTGGTAATAAGCTGGTTATCCGAGTTCTGCTCAAATGCTAAATGCCTGTATAAACGTTGGTACTCTGCAGCTTGTGATGTCACGTTTGCTGCCTCTACATGCTGATGTGTGTCATTTCCTTGCAGGTGCCCTTTGGTCGGCCTCCAGTAACCCTTCACCGTCAGCCCAGGGGTCCCCGAAACGAGCCCGATCTGCAACCACCTCGCCCAGCCAGGCTTTCCAGCCTGGGCTTCTCCCTCCTGCATCAGCCAGCCAGAAGCATTTGCCTCAGCTCAAGTATGTCACCGGTTTCTCATGGTTACTGTAGGATCATTTATTTTCATAAATGAAATCGCTTTTTTTAAATAGAATTCACAGCATGGCTGGCTGCCTTTGGGCAAAGCACTTGAAGTACTTGCTGGATGCGACTGTGAAAGATTAAATGAAACCATTTAACTACCTGAAAATCAATCTCATATAGCAGGGATTTTGACGGCTTTTGGAAAGCAGCCAGCCTTGTCTGCCAAAGGACAGAAATATTGTATCAATCGATTACACTTTTTTTTTTTTGTTTTTTTTGCAACAATATTGCCCCATTCATTATATTACACTCTAGGAGATCACGTTGACATGGTTTTGAGTGTCATACATATCATCTGCTCTTTCAGCAGTTCTTACTACGTTTGTTTATGCTAACATCATAAATGTGCTCTGTCAATCTATTGGTGGTTTGAAAAGAATGACCCCCCACCCTGCCTGTCGTTCTCCCAGTAAGTCCCGGTCCCTCACCAACACCCTCAACACCCGGGACTTGCTCCACGACAGCACCACCGAGGACGAGGCCAAGGCCGAGACCATCCGCAGCCTCAGGCAGTCCTTCGCCAGCCTCTTCTCCGACTAGCTCTGCCATCACCGTGGTTACCGGCCATGTCAGCTCCCCCCCCCTGGTCTGAGCATGGCCACCCTTCCTTGACAAGACGGAATACCAAGCGGAGACATACCTTTATGCTTCCTGTTCAGCTCTTCCCCACACAATTTTGACTCTTATTAACATTTTTATTGGCAATATTGACATTTTTCCGATGTTTTCATCATATGACAATTTCATACATTAATGTAAATAAACTCTTTGCAGCCACACTCTGTAGTAAATGCAAATGCAATACATGGGAGGGGGTTTTACAACTGTGCTAAAGAACTGAGTAATATTTCAGCAAATAATAAATGATGTTGTGAGGATTTTTTTAAATAAGGCAAAATCACGGTTTGAACGTGTTTCACGAACTGGACAGGCGTTTACTGCTTCTCTAGGGTTCAAATGCTGGTATTTAACCTCTGACCCACTCCAGATCTACATTTTCTGTACCGCTAATCGGTTTAATCAACTTCAAATTCTTCCATACAATTTTTCATTGCAGTTAAATATTCAATTTTTGAAACAGGTTATTTGTAATAGATACTCAAGTTTTATCATGAATAAATCTACAAGTTTTTTACATTTCAGTGTGATGAAATGGTAATCACTTGTTGAGCACTAAAACTGAAAAAGTCACTCAATGTTTTATGCAATGTCAATTGGTCCTAGCCTCTTTGACAACATTTGTACTCAAACCTTTTTTATCGTCACATAATGAAAGGTGGACGCGCTTAACTCTAATAATCTTTCGACTGGCATGCTGTTCACTTCACTGTAACTGCACTGTACTGACTGCACTATACACTGCAAAAGCCATAAGGTCACTGGCTGTCTAAGGCCTGATCAGACACATACTCATTGCTGTACGTACCACGTACTCCTACTCTGATCATGAGTCATAATGAACTATGTATAACATGTAAACACAGGCATTAAGAGATATATCCTGGTTTTGAGATATATCAAGTTAATTCCTAACATGACGTTTTGTGTTGATGGGGTGCTAAGTAAGAGAGACATTTATCAGTATTTATTTCTTTGTATTTTATATATTTGTATAAATGGAATTCTGAATGCATTTATGTATACTTCTGTAGTGTTTGTGGCTTTGACATTTAATATTGACACATGATATTTAACATAGTATCTATAAAATATGGTAGTACAGATTTCACATCAACCCACTACACTGGCCAATATGGATAGATGATTAATTTGGAGATTTCAGCCAAGCCCTTATCACAGTTACAGTTCTCAAAGAGTTTCTGAGCCATAAAATGTGCTGTAATGTTGAAAATATAGCAGAATGATGAAAGAAATTCCAGAAAATCAACTGGCTTCAGCAGTGCTACCTAAAATCACACAATATAAATATAAAATCCTGCAAATTAAAGCTTTTACAGATTCACCTTTGTAACCTGTAATTGGTTTTCAGTGTTTTGATTTTATTGGTTTGTAATTTGTTCATCAATTAACTGAGGCTGGCAGGACCTTCTTTTCTTGAATCGATTAGACTCCCCTGTATCAACTCATCCTGTGCGATTGCATCTGTCTAAGCTACTGTGAGCTGGTGTATATTTAGGACCACATTTTCACCTAAGTGTGGCATGACTGCTACTTCTGCTGTCTGTAAGATCATCATTAACTTTTCGAGTAAATGTTTGGTGTGTGCCTTGCTCCGTGTACATAAGTGTAACCATAGCGATTTGATTAAAAGGTGTCATTTTTAAAATGACTGTTGTTGAATATACCTGTGGGGATTTTTCTTACATAACAGCTTAGTAATACAGCTAGTAACTGATTTCAGATATGGGGGGTCTGATTCTTTTATACCAATAACTACTATTGCCAAATTTCATCGTAGGCATGTGTGTTTGTGTGTGGTGGGCCAAAGTGTGTATGGACAACAATCCAGGGCTGGTTTTTAATCGACCAGTGCTGCACTGATACTAATACACCTTGTAATATCACACTCAAGTATACTTTTGACCAATATGCCAGCAGACAATTATGCACACACATATAAAAATGTTGTCGTCCCTTTGCTATCACTAGTTGATCCAAAATGTATAATTAACACTTGTTGACTAAAATCAGATATATTGATTGTAGTCTAGCAGTGCCGTATAACATAGCTTTGATTTGACTGGTGAAACAGCTCCTCTGTATTTTCCATTTAAGGTCATTGTTGTGAGGTCTTTTGCCCACAGCCGGATGGTGTTTGTTTGTAATCCTGAATTCCTTTCGTTTGGAACAGCAGTTTATTTGAACTGGCTCTGGGCTGACATCTGGGAGAATGGAAATTGTAATATGCTGGATCTAGTCCACGCCTGACTGTTTCTCCCCCTGGTGGGCTTCACATACTTGAAAATGGGGTAAACTTTGAGTTGAGGAATGAGTGATTCTCGTTGTCCAAGGCTAGCTGAGTGGGGACAGCAGAGCAGGACTGCTGGACAAGGGGAAGTGAGTCATTCAGTTGAGAGGGGGCAGCTTAAAATCACCTTGCCCAGAAACTATGGGTACATTAAAAAAAAAAACTTCTTTAGTGGTTTGTTTTGTCTGAGGAGAATTGAAACCGACATCATGACTGCCGATTATAAAATATTTTTATTTTATTGTGACTGTCTCCTAGAAGGCTACACATGAAAGCAGCCCATCCACTCCTCAGGAGCAAAATACAAGTCTCTTGGCAGGTTTCTCAGCATTAAAAGGCAGCCCAAGTGCACTGTGGGAAAAGGGGCAGCTGTTTTTTTTTTGCATTTCATTCAAAAATCATAACCAGTCATCATGTGTGCCGTCTGACATTTGACTGGCTTTGTCAGGTGACATTCTTCATCATTCCAGCGGCTATTTTTCTCTTGGACTACATTCATGACATCATGCACCTTGGCTCTCTGACACAGAGTGCACTGGAAGGTTATTCAAAAATCCTACAGTGCTGTGGGCATAGACCCTGATCTACACTGTCAGAAAAAAGAGTACCAATTTGTACCTTTGCTGTCACTGAGTAACATTTTTGTATCATTGGGGGTACATTAACATTGTTTATACCTTTGACATGTTCCTCAGAGTCGATATTGGTACATTAAACGGTTCACTTACCTACAGCTAGGGTATAGGCAAACCCTTGAAGGTACAGCCCTAGTGACAAGCAAAGGTACAAAGCCTTTTTTTGGTACCATTTTTTCTAACAGTGTAGTGTGGGACACAAATTCCACTCAACCTTTGAAATTCACAAATCAACTTATAGACAAAATTATAACTGTTCTCTTTCTCTCGCCACATTTTATCTGTGGTTTACTGTGCAATGCGAACTCCCCTCAGTTGTAGGTCATTGGAGAAATTTTTTTCTTTTTTTTTGTAATTGTCATGGTCAAGGTGCACAGCGACGTCATCATCTATATCTGTATTCGGATACTGGACCGGAAGTGGGTGTGGTTTATATTCATATTTTCTAACCTAATATTCATTGGCAATACAATTATTGTGCCTTAACTAACTTTTATGAATTGTCTGAACCATCCCCCCCCTTCAACCGGGGGACACTGAACAATCAGAAGCTGAAAAAAAAAGATTTATAAATCAAAAGATTCTGTTTAACATAGGAAATACAAACAATTTACATTAAACATATACAGAAAAATATCCTTCAATTGAAGGGAATAATCTTACATGATGGGGCATTTGCATTTGTTGATGTTAACGTTAATACAATTCACTAAATATATGAATTACTACTGTATAACTGTAATTACATAACAGCAACACAGCGTCACGTCGCAGGCAAGGACAGAGGCATGCATCGGGGGAAATCCAAAGGGGCTTTACTAAAAGAAACCATAACACAAATCAAAGCACCACGAGGGGTCAAATGGGGAGATGAGGATCGGGCAGGAATACAAGGCACAGGACACAGGAGCACAAGCAGGTAGTAACATTAATGACTGGACTGGGGAGCTCAAGAAAGGGAGGAGATTTATACATCACTAATGAGGGAGCAGGTGAGGGGCAGCTGGAGTGAGTCACATGACAGCTGAAATGAGAGGTAGGACAAATTAGCAAATGGGGAAAGAACAAGGGAGCAGAGATGCAGGGACATGACACACAAGACAAAACCAGTTTTTTTTTTTCAATGTTTCGACTGTTTTTTTATGGAAGGAATTAACACATAGCTAATCAATACATACAGCAAATATGATGTATAGGTTTAGGGGATTGGGTTTGTATTGGAGTTTCAGCTCTCAGCCTGCTGCCTCTTGTGCGCTAGCTTGGTGGGCCGACTACACTACATAACATTCTCTTTTAAATAATTTGTAACAAATTAAATCACTAGTTAGTGGAATCAAAGTCCTGTGTTTCAAACAGAATGGGCATTTATATCTTGTGTCCATCCACAATGATATGAATCGATTTGAAGAAACATTGACATGTCAGTCGTGGAGTTGATTTTTCCCAAATAAGAACGTGACACTTTGGGTAGAACAAATATCTGTTTACAACACATTATCAGTGTGTTTCTCAATAATGCCTTTGTCTCCGGTGCATCCCTAATGGTTACCTAGTTTTTGTCATACCAACAGCTCCAGAGAATCTTGAACTGGGACAGGCAGCACTAACAGTCCAAAGAGCAATTCAGCTAACTCCCACTCCCCCAGCAAAGGAGCCCCAGCTGTCATGACCTGCACGTACGATCCTTGTGTGTGCCACGCCCCCTGATCCTTGTGTGTGCCACGCCCCCTGATCCTCGTGTGTGCCACGCCCCCTGATCCTCGTGTGTGTCACGCCCCCTGATCCTTGTGTGTGCCACGCCCCCTGATCCTCGTGTGTGTCACGCCCCCTGATCCTTGTGTGTGCCACGCCCCCTGATCCTCGTGTGTGTCACGCCCCCTGATCCTTGTGTGTGCCACGCCCCCTGATCCTCGTGTGTGTCACGCCCCCTGATCCTTGTGTGTGCCACGCCCCCTGATCCTCGTGTGTGCCACGCCCCCTGATCCTCATGTGTGCCACGCCCCCTGATCAACCACGTGTGCTCC
The DNA here is from genome assembly GCF_048594095.1 of Paramormyrops kingsleyae. Classification (NCBI taxonomy): domain Eukaryota; kingdom Metazoa; phylum Chordata; class Actinopteri; order Osteoglossiformes; family Mormyridae; genus Paramormyrops; species Paramormyrops kingsleyae. Next base: position 35,141,555 of record NC_132799.1, read on the forward strand.
CCTGATTGTGCCCAGCCGTTTTCCATCAGTCTGATATGTTCTGTGTATTTAGTCTGCGTCTGAAACCCCCAGGTCTGTCATTGATGTTGTTTATCATGCTTCACCCTGCCCTGGCATTTTGTGGAATGAAACCCCTACTTCGCTGCCTTCCTGCCCGCCGGGTGATCATAACACCGGCATTGCCGACAGTCCAAAGAGCACTTTAGGTAACTCCCACTCCCCCAGCAAAGGAGCCTCGGCATTGTTCTGAGGGATTTTACACACACAGGTGTATCAGGGAGTAAGTTTTTATAAGTTACACTGGGGTTACAACCATAGTGTGCAGGAGAACAGTTATTGCAACTCATAGTGTGCAATTGTTTGAATCGATATCTACACTCATGGTGACCCTGTATTGACTTTATAGCTTTATAGATAGATATAAGACTTTCATTTACCATCTATACATGTATGAGTACAGGAACAATTCTTCAGTTTTCTCATATCCATCTTTGCGCTCCTATGAGACACATATACAAGGGATCATGTGCTACAAATTGACAGAATTTGCTATGCATTTTAAATGTGGTTTAGAGCTTCTCCAAGATAATGTATAGTTCCACTATGAAGTTATCATGAAATGGGGACTGCAGGCATTTCTCGATTTTAGGTCCTGGTGTAATTCTCTTTTCCTGCCACCAGAGTGCATCATAACACCAACACACACACACACACACACACACTGGTTTTTGTCTGACATTAAACCAAGAACCAAAATAACTCCCTCTTCTAAACCAAACACTGCTTAATCAACGTAAAATGAATCTTTCTGTCAGTCTGGATCTGTGAAATCCACCAATAAAATGTACCTGTTCCTTTTTAATTTTGATGGACTTCAGTAACTGGTTCTGGTTAGACTTCACCAGCACTCAGGGAGAGCTGGGTGAATTTCAGGTTACCACAGTATAAGGCCAGTTCTTCAGATTGTTCCTGTAAATGAAGTTTCTGTTTTCCATCAAAATAACAATGATAAAATGGGAAAATTTCATCTGAGATAAATTATCATTTTCCCTTCTGAAGACTTGGAAGACTGAAAGATAGATAGATTAACGGATGGATAATGCAATAAAATAAAAAAATAAAATAAAATTAGCCGATTACCTGTGAAGTCTACCTGTGTGGTTGTTTGCTTAGTGATGATCATCTACTGATTGAGATAAGTTGTTACTGTAATTGAGGTCACTTGGCTGGATTTGTGCTTATTTAAATTCTGAGAATCATGCTTGTAGATAAGACCTGTGGAAGTTATTGGACTGAGGTAAAGCACTTAAACTAAATAGGGTTTTTCTTTACTTCTTCTTCTTTCTTTTTTTTTTACAAGAAACCACAGTGGCTACAGTTGTTCAAACACACTTTACTGTTTGTTTATCTCCCGTGTCTCTTGCTGAACTGTGGCTGACCTCTTAAGTTATGCAAATTTTCTCCCACTCGCTGGAAAAACATTGTAAAAAAAAAAAAAAATGGGGGAAGGGGGGGTGTTGAGTTTAGAAGGGATTCCAATCCCACTCCACAATACATTTTTAGGAAAATGGATTCAGTGGGAGGCATAGAAAGAAAAGCAGCTGGATCTGGGTGATCTTTCCGTGACAATTCGTCTCCTGGCTTCTGCCTACCAATTCTGGAATTAATGAAACCCAGCTGATCCTGATCAGACTAATTGACTTGTTTTAAAATGGGCTAACTTTTAGTCATTTGTATATTAGCCACATAAAGGTAGCATAGCTGTGTTTTGTTTTCCACAGAAATCTGTTCATATTGTGATCTTGTTCCTGCAACTTCGTTACATGCTGAACTACTCTCCGCAATTCTGCCATTCTGATAATCAAAGAAAAACAGGAGTACGCAGTCTGAGATCTGTATGCATGAAATAAATGAAAACTATAAATTAACTGAATATGGGGGGGGTGAACCTTCTGCTTGCAGAACACTGCAGCAGGAACAGGTAAGCAGTGTACAGATTCTTCATTTTGCACTTATATTTTTCCATACAAAAGTATTCAGTGTGTGGGAGAGTAAAATATCCTTGGAATGAATCTGTTTCTTTTATCTCTGTCCAGTTAGTTGAAAATGTCACCCCTTTTAAAGGAACTGTAATACTCCAATCAAGTTTTAAAAGCTTACCTCTGATGCTTTAAATATCATTGGCCATTAAAATTTTACTCCTCTGTTTCCGAATGTCATGCTCTGACCTCACCTTCTGTCCTCTTTTTGTGTTCTTTTTTAAGTCTTAGGTTGTCTGCTGTCTAGAATTCTGAACCCAATATGAAGACTAGACTTGCGGCATCTCAGCCTTAATGCTTCGAATACTTGGCTACCCTTATAGAGTTTGGTGTTTCAATGTTCTGATGCTCAGTGACTAATGGCCAGAAAAATTGTTCCAAAATGGGGAATATTTTGAATAATAGTAGAAAATGAAAAGCTAATACAATTTCTCGGTCAGATATATAAAATTAGCCAGCAATTTCCTTCACTATCTCAAAATAAAAACTCCTTGTGCGTTTTTTAAGCAAAGACTGACTGCTTCCCCCGCTATCTTCATAACTAAATCATACCCTTTAGTCTTTGAAATTTCTATTCAATATTCATTCACAAACATTCCAGGGGAGCATAGCAGACAGAGAAAGACGCCCCCAAAGTCCAAGCTGATTCTGACAGATAACCAACTGCAGATGAGTTTAAAGAAGCTGAAGCATGCTTGGGATGAACCATCTTCTCTATTCCTTCCTGTCTTTATGAGGAGGAACATGACCTGCAGTCTTATTGTTTATCTAGCATCTGAGCAGAGATTAGCTTACTGGGTGGTACATTCAAGGTGATCACCCACAGCCCACTGTGAGCAGATGACATCAGCCACCCAGAGGTCAACACCCTGCAGTGTGAGATTCAGACATCCAGGGTGCACACCTCTGTGTGCCTGCTAGACCAGCTGTCATCTATCATGCTCACAGTTTTGTCTGTTGAGGGTAAAATCAAACAAGAAAAACTCCCATTTTCTAATGGGATGTTATTGGAATGACATTAAACTGCATCCGGCCCTGCAAGGGGTCCTCCAACTTGCAGGGGAAAAACTTTGGGGTTGGTGGCAGGATTAGCACTGCAGCCACCATACAATTCTTCACCCACTGACAGGATACTGTTTTGCTCTCCGTGGGAGTAGCTCTGCTACAGGCGCCCATAGGAAGACTGCACACGTCATGAAGGGGATGGAGGAAGCCCTCGGGACACTCATCCTCGGAGGAGTCAAAACCACTGGAGAGCCAAAGGGGGTCAGACCTGTCTGGGATCGGAACTGGTGCAGTGCTGGGGCATTGCTTGCTGCATGGCAGCCCTCGGGCCCTAATCTGAGGCAGTCCATCTGGGGTCTCGTCCCTCTGGCATGATGATCTTCCTCTGCTGTCGGAGGAGCTTCATAAACTTCACATTTCAGGTACGCACTGAGGTACGCAGACTGGGGAGTGGCCAGATCTCTGTAGGAAGGTACACCTATGATTGGTGCGGTCGCTTTGACGGCTGCCATACTTGGGGAGCAGCTGTTGCCGTGGGGGATTGGCTCCTCCTGATGGTGTCCAATGTCACTCCGGGATCCCCCTGAAAGGCCAGCCTGTACAGCAGTACTATGAGCGCTGTGTTCAGTGCAGGCAGAACCTCTGCATTCTTGCCAGTGGATTCTGGGGTTTGTCAGGGGTGTGTTCTTGCTCTCTCTTCAAAGCTTGCATAGACTGGGTGTTGGGCAGGGTTGTGGGGATCAGTGACTGTGGGGCATCTGTTGGTGAGGAAACATTTACCAATCTTGACTTTCCCGACGATCCTGTGATCTTCACAGAGTCAATGGAGGCCCTGATCGGGGTTTTCAAGAGACTGAGCAAGGAGTCTGAATGTCTGGGTTTGCAAGCGTCCTGGATCAAAACCAAGATCCATGCATTTAATGACCCATTGGGTACAGCCATCAGCAGTGTGTTTGTCTTCGGAGGAAATGTCGACCTCACTGAGAGGTTCACTTACCTCAGCAGCTACAGGTGCCACAAAATGGCTGCCCCTTTGCTGTAACCCCCCAACTTGCTCTCATCTGTATGCCGAGCAAGATGGGGCAAAAGAATTTCCCCACAGGGATTAATAAAGTATCACAATTCCATTCTTTATGCTGGACTCGGGGAACTTGGTGTAATTTGTGCAAAGACTCAAATTTCTAATGGAACAGAGAAAAAGTAAAAGGGCAACTGAACTGTTTCACTCCTGTGTCACATTTTCTGCCCAGTGGGTATTGGTATTAGACATGGTGCTGTGGGAAATGGGAAACCAGTGGGACTGGACAGAACATTCAGGAACAAGGTGTGGACAAGGTCCCCTTCACTCCTTAATTAGCCCCTAGAGCCAAAACTTACATGTGGTATTGAGGTTGTGAGGGCTGTCCTCTTCCTTTCTGGGGTTGATGAGATGGCTGTTCCTATGATGAACTTATACTGGAGTAAGACCAGTATGTTTCAGAGCATGTTACAGATGGACTTGGTGAAGGACGGTTGATCCACATAGTGGCCCACAAAAAGGGACTTTGGGGGAAACGTGTGGCTCAGAGGGCTAAGCCTCTGTGCCTATTATTGGAAGGTCACTGGTTTAAGCCCAGCCTCAGCTGGTCTGCGAGCAAGGCTCCCTGAATGCCGCTATAGGTGGCTGCCCTTCGCTGCCAAGCTTGCTCTCACGGAGAGCAGGAGTACGGAAGTGAAAAGAGAATTTCCCCACAGGGATCAGTACTCAAATAAAGAACAGGAAAAAACAAAAAGGACCACGAGGGCTGAAAAGCAAAGCAAGTAAACAACACAGGAGCAACACAGGAACAAGAACAGTGTAATACAGGAACAACCCTAGCAGGACAGTCACTAACACAGGGCAACAACAGCTACAAACACACAATGACTAACTGTGGAAACAGGGCAAGGGCTGGCAAATATATACACATAATGAGGACTTCAATGAGGCAGAGGTGTGGGCTTTTACAGAACACAAATGACTACAAGAAATAGGCATCTCCCAATAACCCTAGACAGTAGAAATGCCTCCCTCATAGCCACACGCTCAGCCCATTAAGCTACATGGCAGCCCAGGGAACAAGAGCAGACACGAGGAACTAACAAACCTGAGAAATAATAAGAGACAAGATGACCAGCGACACCCATTGGCCAAATGGAGAAATGACACATGGACCAGGGCAGGACAGGGACTTATCCTGACAGAGTGTGGATTTATAACCTACAGAAGACTGTCAGAGGGATATAGTCAAGAACCCCACAACGCTGCATAGGTCAAGCAGGTAAAGAAAATGGATGGATGGAAAAAAGCATTAATGAGGAAAAGAATGTGTGTTTTCTACCTGTCAACTTATGGCTACAAAATTGTTACCTCTGTGAGAATCTTTAACAGAATGTTGTTGAAAAAGTCCTTTTATCCTGTCTATTATGGGATATCCTGGTCTGTCAATGGAAGCTGCTCACCCAACCAATCAATCAGGTGTTGATGGGTCACAATAAAACATGCAATTAGAACAAGATCAGCTTCCTCACAAAAAACATCTGCATACTACACTGGGGCTTTTGGCAGAACCTGCCATGCTGAGCTTCAGGACCCCTGGACAGGGAATCCTCAACCCCACCAACTGACCAGACCTGGAAGACCTACCAGAAGCTACGGCTCCTCTTGCTCTCCTTGCGTGTCATAACCGTTGTGTTTTTGTAGATCTTACAGACACAGATGCTGTATATACTAAGAAAAAAGCAGTCCATCCTTAATGCCGCAGTCATAACTGATATACATCCAGGTGAACGAGCGACAGCAGCACAGACAAGAAGAAAACGATCCACTACTGATCGGCTCTTGCTGATTAGCTTCCCGCTAAAACGAAGTTCAGGGGCAAAAGCTGCTCCATCCGGTGATGGGGAAAAAAAATTCATTGAGAATCAGATAAAGGGGAAACCTGCCGGAAGTCCATGTATAGTTAGGGAGATAAAACTTAGCAAGAAACGAAATATAACGGCTTAGTTCTGGGTCATTAATGCTGGAGAGAGGCACAGTGTGCTGTGGACCTCAGCATATTAACTCCAGGAAAAGAGAAATAATTTTGAAATGTCTCCTTGAGTTTTTCATTTCATTACAGTTATAATTATTTAGAACGCTATCCCCAGCAGTATCAAAGTTCAGAAACTCAATTTTACCTATTTTACCTCAATTTTAAATTACTAAACTAAAACCAATCAAACAGGAATCAAATCAGTCATGCCCATTAGTTTCTTTAAGATATTAAGCACAGTGCACTTTAATGTTTTGACACTACAACTTTGCTGTATATTAGCTTTGTGCCCGTCTTTGTATTATCTGTCCAGGCACTGCGGATGAGATTTAGCTTTCTAGCTAACTCTGGCACTGTTATTAACTATGCATTGTCCCTGTGAAATAAATAAGTAAATAAATGTAAATAATAAATCACTGAGATGCAGGCCTCTCCCATGTTATCTAGGGAGCTCAGGACCCTCAGAGGACATCAGTCATGTGTGAATAAGATTAAAGACTGCCCCCCCCCCCTCCCACCCACCCACCCCCTCAGTGAGCAGTCCTGACGGTGCTGGCATGGCCTCCAGCCAACTGGCTGCTCAGAACGGCGTGAGCGTGCGACAGTAGGGGGGGAAATGCAAAGCGAAAGAGCGACAAGGAGGTGAGTCCCAGGCCCAGAGCCCCCCATCCATGATAATTATCACCTGGGGGGCCAGCAGCATCTTGTACACACATTCCTGCTCCCGTATCTTAGGTCCCATCGAACTGTCACGCCTTCTGCCGCCATGGTCCTCAGAATCCAGGGCTGCCCGTAAGCTGCCTGACAGGATAAATAAAGAGCTGCCCCTATTAACTCCTGCTTCATTTTACCTTTCACTCTAGACTGTCCGATGGGAGTCAGGACAGCCAACTAGCAAACAATTTCAAGATTAGACCGTTAAACTAAATTTGGATGCATCTATCGCTTCTACATGGCATATCGGCACTCAAACACATGCAATCTCATGCTGTATGTTGCTTGGGATAGTTTTCAGCATTGGGGCAAAACCCTGTCTTGGATAATCAATTAGAAGATGGATAGATGGTTATTTAGTGTTGGGTATTGTACTATATTTGTTTTGTATGTATTGTATTAACTTGCCACTGTGGTCTGTAGAAAGCATCTAAGAATTTTTTTGTATTTAAAGATGAGAATAATAATACTTTGAACACTCAAAGTGAAAACTAAACTCAAACTAAAGCAGTTATGTAGAATCTACGAAAGCAGACTCCTTTAATGTCTTGTATATCTGCGCATCATTAATGCTTACCCATCATGCACTGCCCCTGAATTCCTCCCGCACTGTGTATGAATATCATGGTGTTGACAGTGAGCTTGCCAAGGGACTTCGCAGTCTAGATTTAATTTCCCCTTTTATCTACCACTCCCAGAACACAAGGGCTCCGCTTCTACAAAATGGAAACATCGGTTCTGATACAATCGAAGGTATTTCGAATCTTCAAGATGCAAGTCCTTGCAAAAATTGAATCAGATATTGACGGTGGTAAATAACAGCACCACAGAGAATGATCAAAATGCAGAAGGGTCAGGGTATGGGTGGAGTATTTTAAATGTCAGAACACTCAAGAGAACAAACAGAATTGTGAGATCAGCCTATAGTTCAGATTTGATCGTTAGACAGCCAAAATATGGTTTTAGGTAAATCGTAACAGATAATGGAAAGTTATGATGAGTACATTCAGCTTAGAAATGCATTTAGGGATAGTTGATAATGTGTAACATTAAATTGACAGTATATGGCTTAATTTAACTATTTAAATGTATCCTATTTTGTCAATTTGAGAAATAATCAGTTTTCAGGTTTTGCAAAGCACATTTTATGTTCAAACAGTTTTCCCCCTTGTAGCCACGGAAAGACATTATATAAATACTCATTTCAGATGTAAAAAAAGAGACATACATATTTTTATAAGTGAATTTACAAAAGTCAGACCTGGTCTGTATTTGGACAGAAAAATTCCAGGGGGTGAAACAGGGAGTCATACTGGAGGACATTCAGCATAGTGTGACTGGAGGCCAATGGCCAGGTTTAACAATCTTGTTACCAAAATGTATTTCCATGTGGGGGTCCCTGTGCTGCCAGGGTCACACGTACTGCCAAAGCTGGTGAATGGGGCTGTGAGTAGCTCAATGGTTAAGGTATCTGTGGCCACACCCAGAAGCTCATGGGTTTGATTCCCTTGGTGGGCAGAGTAATGATATCACCTTTTAGCCTATGAACAAGGCCCTTCTCTAGAAATGCTGCCTGATTTTTGCTTGTGTGTCGCTTTGGACAAAAGCGAATGCTAAGAAAATGTATACTGTAAAGAAATAAGAGGTTTTAATGAAAATGTCACATATGATTAGCATTATTTAGTAACACTTTACTTAAGGCCATGTTTTTATTAATTTATAAACACATTCTTAACAAATAATAATGCGTTCACAAAGCATTATAAACATTTATAAAAAGGCATAACACATTATAACCGTGTGTATTACGCATTATGAATGCTTTATGAAGCTCTCATCTATAATGCACTATAGATACCTTTATAATGCATTAGAATGGTTGGTATAAGCATTGAAGATGTTTTATACTGCATTATAAAGGTATCTATAGTGCATTATAGATGAGAGCTTCATAAGGCAGTCATAATGCCTAATAAACATGGCTATAATGTGTTATTCCTTTTTATAAATGTTTATAGCCATGTTTATAATGCTTTATGAATGCTTTATCATGCATTATGAATGTGTTTATGCATTACTAAAAACGTAAATAAAACATAAAACATAAACCCTAAATCAGGGGTCTCAAACTCCAGTCCTGGTGGGCCGGAGCCCTGTGTAGCTTAGTTCTTTCCCTATTCCACCACAAATGATTCAGCTCAAGAGCTGTGCGGTAATTATCACAAGGAGTTGAATCAGGTGTGTTAAATGAGGGTAAACCAAAAACTGTGTAGGGCTCCGGCCCCCCAGGACTGGAGTTTGAGACCCCTGATATTATTTTACCATACAGCCATTCTCCCTACTGCAGCTGTTTTTGCGGAGTATGTAACTTGGGTTTAAAGTGCTTTATAGCTCTCCTTCCCTTCCCAAGGGCACATGACATTGTTTCTGTGAACCAACCTGGAAAAAAACACCTCACTCCCACTTAAAAACTGCAAAGACCTTGGTCACCATGGCAATAGTAACGCCTCACAAAGCACAAAGTCGCCCTGCCTCGTCGGAGAAGTGCTTGTGTACTTTGCATGGGGGTTACATATATGGAAGTGTCCTCCTGCTTTCATTCTGCGAGCCTTCAGATCTCACTGAGGTTACCTGCTAATCACTTTGTGCCGTCAGGCTCTGCCATCCTTTGTGTTGTTTGGCACTGTAACGCTACCAAACTGGGGGCTCCAGACTGAAAAAATCCTTGCAGGCGGCTAGAATGAATTTGCTAAGACCCTCGAGCTCAAAACCAGAACAACTCATGGTCTAAATATCCACTTGCTGTTTGGTTTAAAAATTCTTCCTGAGACTGCGGCCGTCTGCTAAACACACAAATATAATAAAAATCAAATGTCCCTGCTTTCCTTCATTTTTCTTATTTTCAGCTTTTTTTTTAACCCTAGAATCCAAGAAGATTTTTAAAACTAACATTTAATAAAGGTGGTATGAAAGATTTGAGTTTTGTTAGATTTAAGCGTGAGGTTAAGGCGTGGGTTGAACTGAATTCTGCCAACCGATAAAACACATTTCTTTCCTGTAACTGATATGAAACATAAGGGCGATTTAAGAGCAGCGAAACTGCAGCGAGAAGCAAATTCATATTTGCTCTTTCAAAAATGAAACGTCGCAATGAAAACATTCCATTTCCCGCAAGATTTGAGGAGTAACACAGGAGCCGCCGAGCATCCAGGTATATTAAATTATCATAACAGCCATGAATCCTCTTCTTCTGAGCTGCAGCCCAACCCTCAATTATACAGTAAGTTCAAGGCTGAAGCTCTACTCCTCTCCCCTGCACTGACTTTAGGTCTGGCCGCGGGGGAGAAATATATCAAGCAGCCGGGAGCTGTTGGTGGGGGGGGGGGGGGGCTCTGGGGATGTGAGGAATCCGCTGGGAGTTGGGAAGCCTGCGCGCTGGTCACAGCTGGGAGGACAGGAAGGCAGTCGGATGCCGGCACATCAGCCAAAACCGTTACTAAAGACGTTTTTTATGATGACAGCAGGAAGTCAGTATCAAAAGCAACCTGGGAGCCTGTGATGTCAATAACATGCTACTACACTCTCACTTCATACGCCACCGTTATTGAGTTTGCTACCTACTACACCACGTAGATCTCAGAGAATCCGTCAAATGTGCATATCATGTATGTTAGGAAGATAATCGCTCCCAACTGTTTTAGCCCCCACTGAGTAGGGGCAGAGGAGGTGCTCTGGTCGGAAACCACAGGGTATTTCGGGAGGTCCCCTTGTAATTAGCTGCCCTCAGACAGGGCGCTCCCTTGTCCCTCCCAGGCCCTGAGTAAAATTCACCTCCCCCCCAGCTGTGTTGGAAGGAAGGCTTTGAAACTCAACCTTCTGACGCCCGGTTTCCTGCACAGACCCCTAAATACCGTGAACAATGGTGTGATACCCACTCCTATTGAGCCAATCAGCTGCCAGTCATGGGGGTGGGACTTGAAAATCATGCCCCTGCAGGGACAGTCTTCAGTCCATAAATCATGACCCATTTCCCTTTTTTTCTCAGTACCATGTATTCTTTTGTCCGTTTTGCATTTCAGATGGTGGATTATAGTGGTTCTGGAAGCCCAAGAGTCTGAAATTAAATGAAATTTTATAGCAACATATTTCATTTAATGATTATATTGGATTGGGTACAAGGTTTGTAAATACATTTCATGCATCTTTTTGCGGAAAAAGCATAGACACAAAGTGTTGTAAGGCTTCTGCAAATGGGACAGGTCTCCGAACATTTCAAGGTCCGAGATGCTATCTGGAATCACAGGGCACACTGATGCCTTTTTCCTGTACACTCACATTGGTAGAATTATTTCTTGTTTTGTTTTATTCCCACAATGTCCAAATTGAAATGACAAGAATACATTTTTACTGAATTGAATAATGTGCATAACAAAGAGAATTTCACATCAGCCAGCAATAGGTTTGGTAGCACAGGGATGAATTTCTACACATTCTGCATACTTTAGGCTAAGGGTACTAAACTGGCAGACTCCGGTCTGAACCGATACTGAACCATCTCCCCATCCCCCCCAGCTCGATGTACCGCCCACCAGTCAGTGTAATCTACCTAACCCACCCCCCCGGAAAATCTGATTGGGAGCAGTCGACCTTGGCATTGTGTCTCTAACAGAATTTGGACCTCAGGGAAAAATAATTGAATACCCCTGGGCTCTGTGTCGTCAGGTTATGAATGATGAGGCGAATCTGTCACTATTTACATTACTGATTCAAACAGGTTATATGGACCAGGTTGAGCTGCATTTGGGAAAAAGCCTGTGAATTGTTGTCTTTGTTTAAGGATTTGAATGTAGTTTTGTGGTATAATGCTGTAGTATCATATTCAGTCGTCTTTTGCAGTACCATTGCTGCCCCCCCCCCCTCCTCTTTTGTGGCATAATCTATCCACATCCATTCGCTCTATATTAATAAGCACAATAAAAACAATTGAACATGACAGCCCTGTTTGTTGTTTAATAAAACTTTCACTGAATATTTGCTTCTCATGCCTTACAGTGTAGCCAGTAATCTTCAAGGATAGTGATGATTACCATCAAGAAAAAAAACAGAATTGCCAGAAACACCATTGAGTGCTGATAGATCGACTTGGCTTAACGATAAAGAGATATTCTGAGATATTTGTATGTGTATTAAAAAAATTGTTCTTAACACAACAGTACACACAGATGGCTCTGCAGAAACACATCAGTGATAGGACACTTTGTTTCCTGAAGTCTGGGGCTACTGAAGAGCCATAATTCGACCCCCGACGCATAACCATCTCACTGGTAAACACGCGGCTGCACGCCAAGTCTCCCGACTGCGAAACGAAACCTTTTGAATCCTGAGATGCAGCTGAGTAATGCTTTATTTGATCTGCTCTCGTTTCATCTGAGTCGACACGAAAGCCACGCCGGAGGGCCTTTCAGACCAAACGGAGATGAATGAGCTCCCCGAAACTCAGAATAAGCATTGAGACACTGCTCCGAGAATGGGCGGTCTTTAGAAGCTGCTGCGCAGCGAAGATCAAATCAGTGCAAAGCAAATTATGGACATGACATGTAGGAATAAGATGTTACCCTCTGCCCAAAGCGAACCTTTAAAACGCGTGTGTAGCTTCAGACTAGCAACAGGCTGAGCTAAATAAACACAGGCTGAAATGGAACTTGCCAGTTACTGAAGGCAAAATGCTGTTCCAAAGAGATCTGAATGCTACCCATCGGGAAGGAAGACTTTGTTCCCGTGATCCCTCTGAACTGGGTGATAAAGATGAAAACACAATGGCTGTCCCACTGTAGCGGCAATGGAAAACCCTGTAGGCTAAGAACATCAGAGTCCCAGCCGTGATCTATTCAGATAGTTTGTAGTAGAGTCCCAGACGTTAAATAAACCCAACGTTTGATGCAGAACCAAGCACGAACATGGCATACAGACAACAGGCTATAAAGACGTTCCTCGCCCCAGCATAAGGCAGTGTCCCGCACACCATAGTGAGCGCCATCCTCAGCTTTGACGGTTAAAGTGCTTTACGTTCCTCAAAGTCCATCTGTGGCGCCCCCTAGCTGCTGATCTTGGTGAGCATCTTGTTGATGGCCTGCTTGACGTGGGTGGTAGAGCTGCGGCGACGGGTCTTGCCCTGCACCATGCGGCGCCGCCTCACCTCGCGGCACAGCTCCAGGAAGGCCTCGCTGACGCAGCCCTCGCCCGTGCAGGCCGAGCACTCGTAGAAGGCACAGGCCAGCTCAGCCGCCAGCCGCTCGCCCTCCTCTGTGCTCACCTGCCGGGCGTGCTCTAGGTCGGCCTTGTTAGCCACTAGGGCCAGGATGACACTCTTGGGCTTCCTGACCTCATCCAGCAGGCCCTTGAGCGGTGGCACCTCCTCAAAGCTGCCCCTATCGGTGATGTCATAGACAATGATGAAGCCGTCGCCCCAGCGCACGTGGCCCTCCCTCTGCAGCATATCCTCCTTGGGACAGGGGATAACAAATTGTTAGCAGCTAGCCAATCAACATTCGCAATACCACCTGCTCCTAACTAGTGCTGACCAATAAAAATTAAGCTTATTGCTTGCTAATAAACAGTGTTATGACGCATTATATAATAATGCCACATTACGTAATAACTCGACAAAATGTAACAAATTTTCATCATATTATGCAATGTTATTACATATAATACGTTGTCACAAACCATGTAACAATGCATTATTTAATAAGACCACATTATGTAATAACAAAATGTTACAAATGTATAGATCATATTATAATTTTATATTGTAAAATTTCTCTATTATTATTTTCATCATCATCATTATTATTATTATCATTCAGTTTGCTACATTCTGTCAAGTAATTAAATAATGTGGCATTATTACATAATTTATTGTTACAGAATCTATGAAATCTTAGTTTAAAAGACAATAACTACTGACCAAAACACAAATAAACAGAAATAAGCTTAGGCACCATCAATAAAAAAAAAAGTTAAATCAATATTATTTATGTGTAGCTATGAAGTAAGCATTGTTAGGGATCATCTTCCTATCAAAATACACGAAGTAACGTCCGTTAGAGCTGACCTGTCCTGCTGTGTCTAAGATCTCCATGTTGACAACTTCATCATCAATGTTTGCTTGATGGCGATACGTTGACTCTGAGAAAATAAAAAGCATTGGCTGTTTAATGCAAGTCAACCAGTTCACTTGTGAACGATGTGAAAGCTGCCTGTTTATCAAATAGCTTAGTAACTTCATAACTGCCTTAAGGCAGCAAAATATCCCAAGAAATGAACGACTTGGCTCCGTATCTAAAGACTGACAGGTTGGATGCTGAAGGTGTGATGGACAGCTGTATATAAATCTGCTTTGGTTGCTCTAATTAGACTTTTTAAGAACTCTTCATACTTTCCAAAATTCCAGACAACATAAGTAAGTTTCTTCCAAGCTGAACTATTCTCAGAAGTAATATTAATTGTTTCTTTGGCTCGGATAGAAATATAAAACCTTACTGTCATGCACATTTATAGTATGCAATCTTGATCATTTCCAAAAACGTACTAATCACAACAGCATTAACTCTTGATTTACAGATTCTGCCTTTTGACTTTATTGGGAGTAAAATTTAGCTCGATTACATTTTATCCCACAATCTACCCTTCTTCACTATCCTGAGTAAGCTGTCACAGGATGAGTATCCTTGATGAGTAGTTTTCTAAAAGCCCTATCTGTTGAATATGTACTCATGCAAATAAATCCTGATGTAAACAGCCTGGCTGTTTAAGGTATTTAATTTCCCGAGTGTTTTTATAACATCTCATGAAATGCCCCGCCCAGCCACCCACCCCTTTAAGAACCCCCAGGGGTGTCGCAAGTGAATACAAGTCGGGGATCCTTAAATACCTCCTGATCTCTGAACTGACGCACATTTACTGTACACGTCATCCATAGATTCCCCAAGTGGCCAGGAAGGAGATTTTCTGCATGTTTGTACAAGGCAGAAGATTGATGTTTGCTAACAGCCCTGCAGGGGAATTGATTTATTGAGCCCCACTTTTCATGGAATCAAGCTTGGGGGGGCAGCCCCCCCACCTAGAATGGAGCTGCAGGCGAGGTCCCATTTGAGTGACCGACACTCCGCCCACGTCCTCACTGATCTACCCATACGCTGGGAGATAAACACCCATATTTTTCCTAACACGGAATATTTCAGCCCTTATCAGTGGCATCGCTGTGCCTTGTGCTGACACCCTCTAGACATAGAAGAGGCTGCTTTTCAGGGGCAGAGAGTTCATTCATTTATACTGCTGGAAAAAGGAAACCTGGCCAAAAGAGGCAGAATCTCACTGAAGTTGCTGATGCTGCAGTTGCAGACCTCACTGAAGTTCCCCATCATGATGCAATAGGTCTGATTAATGTAATCAATGACAAACTGTACACTGGACTTTTCCTCTTATTGTACTCACTGCTCTGGTTTTATTGGCCAGATGTTCTGGGGAAGAGTGATTCCCAAATAAAATCTCCCTCTGGTAAGTGATCCTCTGCATTCCCCCTAATAAGAAGTACCTCATTCCACCATAACAATTCGACCACTTAAACAAGTCACTCGCATATGCACCATATTAAATGCCTCCATTAAGCTCCACCTAGACAGTTCCGGATCACTGCAGTAGGGAAACTCAATATTCTCCCTATTGCCATCAACGGCACCAAACATCTTCATATGGAGAACCATCTTGCTTGTTCCGCACATTTCCAATACTGAAGAAGCAGACATTTTTCAGTGGGTGTCTGGCTTGATCTACTACTTCTGATATCATAAACGCTGAAGGTTGTGCGGAGGCAGGGCAAAAGGGGTTTGCTCCTCAAACCAAGGTATGAAACCTCTTATGGTACCTTTGCCCTCGGCTTCAGCTGCTTCAGGTAGCATCCAGTTTAAAAGGTAATAACACTGAATTTACAAGCCACTGCATCGTCACTGGCTACCCTCTGCAGATCTGGATGTAGCTTTGAAGACTTTTTAAGTGTGACGTGCTTCAGAATGCCGGGATCTACACTCACATTCCACGCTGGCTTTCTTGCGTGGTTGGCCACGCCTGGTTCTGGCCGGGACACATCCTTTTGAAAGTCAAAAAGTCTCACTGATGTTCTGTAATGCTAAACTATCTGCTGCTGGTGTCATAATAAAATAGCATTCGTGCCATTTCAAATTGCAGACATGGTCTGCACTATGTCTCTCTTCACAGGGGCTTGGGAAGACGGGGGAAGAAGTGGAAGGTAAAGGAGGAATGAGTTCTAGTTCTAGTGTTGGATGATGGAAAAATGGATGGAAAGAGTATCAGTATCCGGACCAAAATGAGATCTGAACCACAAATATGTATCATAAACATGAACTGGAATACACCCAAGGAGTTATATCGCATTTTATATCACACTTTTTCCAAACTGAAAGTTAGAGTTACCGAAAGAATTTCAGTGTCCTTATTGTGTTGACTTTGTATGTTTCAGCAGTTAAACTGACCATGCTATCAAACTTCCGTTTGCGTGTCACAGAAATTTACTGTCAAATCTGGCCTTCGATCTATATTAAATATGAAAGGCTGTATATCTCCCTCCCTGGCATAACACTGAAGGCACACAATTCATCCGACAATCCCCAAGTCCCAGACGGACCTGCCAGTCTGCGTCTGTAATTAGGATGGAGTCACTTTAGCGATGTTGGCAGATAAAGTGAATGGGGATGTGTTTAGGCGAACAAAGGGGAGCGAGGTGGGGGGGGGGGGATGGGGGTATCAGGACTCTCACTCCCACCACTGATATGCCCACTGGGATGGGGACTACAATAGGGCCCCTCATGCCATGTGCCAGTGTGTCTTACCGAGGGTGGGGTCATATTCCCAGATGAAACGCTTGGTCAGGAATCTCACTACCAGAGCTGGAGAGAGAGAGAGAGAGAGAGAGAGAGAGAGAGAGAGAGAGATCTGTCAATGAAGTCAGAGACATTGAGTGCACATTACAGTAGAGTTGTTACCCAATTCCCCATGTTCACAGTGATAAACGTACTGTTAGGACAGGTCACCTTTTTGTGTCTCTTTAGTGGAATTTGAATTCAAAACCTATATAATTATAAGACTGTTGTCTGTATAGTAGCTCGCATCCCATAATTCTTTCAGATGGACGCTGTAAGCTTAGCATTTCATAGATATTAACAAGATAGGACAAAACCAGATGAGGGTGGTGCTGTTACCTCCGACGTGTGTGTGTGTGCGTGTGCGTGTGTGTGTGTGTGTGTGTGTGTGTGTGTGTGGTCCAGTTTCCTGGTCCCCATATGGGAAAACTCTATTTTATAAAAATCTGTGATTGCAATGAAAACACTAAAAATGCTCTTGTATTTTGTTTGGTTACTTATGGTCTTGGTTATGGCTGGGTAGGGGTTAAGGTTGTCATAGTTAGCGTTAGCATTTTTCCCATAGAAATGAATGAGCGGTCCCCAAAAAAATATGATTACACAACTGTGTGTGTGTGTGTGTGAGTATGAACACTCTGGCTTCCCCCTGCAGTTAAGCTAATCAGTGAGACTACATTGCCCATGGTGTGTGTGTGTGTGTGTGTGTGTGTGTGTGTATGAACACTCTGGCTTCCCCCTGCAGTTAAGCTAATCAGTGTGACTACATTGCCCATGGTGTGTGTGCGTGTGTGTGTGTGTGTGTGTGTGTGTGTATGAACACTCTGGCTTCCCCCTGCAGTTAAGCTAATCAATGTGACTACATTGCCCATGGTGTGTGTGTGTGTGTGTGTGTGTGCCCTGAGATGGGCTTCAGCCTTGTACCTATGACTGCTTGAGACAGGCTATGGACCCCCTCACAGGACTGACCAGTATAAGAGGTTATAAAATGGATGGATGGTATCTGGTTAACTAAACCCTTAACTTCACAAACCACAATGGTTAGCATGCTGAGAAAATGCAGTAATTTTCCATAAACATGTTCTAATATTTCCATATTTAGCATAATCAAAAAATGCAGATGAATTAACCATGTGATTACAAAACAGCAAGTAAAATACCAGGCAGCTTGATTCTGACTGAATCACATCCAGAGATTCGTGATACAGTGAGTACGGTAATATTTTCCATTCTTTGCTCAAAAGCCACTCGCCTTCTGATCTTGAAACATGCAACAAACAGCCACTTGATTATAAACCTGGC
This sequence comes from Paramormyrops kingsleyae, assembly GCF_048594095.1. NCBI lineage: Eukaryota > Metazoa > Chordata > Actinopteri > Osteoglossiformes > Mormyridae > Paramormyrops > Paramormyrops kingsleyae. Next base: position 35,159,603 of record NC_132799.1, read on the forward strand.
TATTTAAAGTCTGTCCACTAGCAACATCACCGAAAGTCCTAGTAGCCCAGAGTCACAGATACATCGCAAATACCGGGTCTTCTGCAATCACTCTATACACCTCGTCTACTGTAAATCAAAGCCATGTTGTCCATTTTGTAATAACATCAATGACAGCTGGATTCATTTCCACACACAAAAAAAGAGGCATTAAAATTTTTATTAGCCTCTTCATCTAAAATGTCCACAGATCTAAAGCATTTGTGAAAAATCTGTTTTTTCGTGATGGCAAACAGATCGTCGGGACGGGAGTGATTTTATCTGCACCCTTTGCATGAGTCAGACAGCAGTAACTTACAGTTGCAGTGCTTTGTAACTTAACCCAGCTAAGTTGTACAACTACATATAACCGATCTTTCTTCATCAGAAACATAACAAACTTGCTCTCAATACAATTGGTCATAGGCAGAGTTGGGTAATTCCGGTGCAGAGAGTAAAAGTCCAGACCAAGATTTAGTTTCAACCAACCAGTAGAGTAGATAGAGTCACAGTCACAGAGTACTGAACTGGTTGGTTGAAACTAAATCTTGGTCTGGACTTTTACTCTCAGGAGCTGAACTACTCACCACTGGTCATAAGTGTGCAGATGGTCTTGCTCCCTGACCTAACCCCAACCCCAAGATATCCACACCCTCCCTAGGTTTTACAGTGTTAATCTCGCCATGGAAAAATCTAGTTTTTCTGACTAATAATGCAATTATTACAATCCAGGTAATGTTGAGCCATATACTTCAACATGGACCCAGTACATTTTTGAAAGTTTGACAGTTTCTTGCAGACCTGTGGGTTTTTCCACATCTTCCCAAGAAACGCAGGTTTGTTCAGGACTAAGTCATTTATCAGCCCACAGAGGGACAGCATCGCTTATTTAGCCTTCCATTAGCTTGTAAAACAAAAGGTCATGACAAATGGACGGCCGCATTCCTGGGAGGAGAGCTGTGTCAGCATGCATTATGGGTCCTACAGTCACATGGTCACGGTTTGCTGCTGTGTGAATCACTGCCATGACTATTTTAATAGCTGCCTGTCAAGTGCCTGAATGACTCCTAATAGCCCTGAACAACCTGCTCCATGCTCAGAAGCTAACCGCTAACTGAGTGTAGCAAAGTCGCTTGACTACTGAAAGAGACAATGAGGTTGGGAGAATGCATTCCTTTTGAAATAGAAAGACCATTCATACCCACTGTTTTTCTTTCTAGTAATTAGCCTCACTGACAGGGGCGCCGTAAAGGGGGGAAGTTAAGATGATTCCAAAGGCCCCTGAGTGACAGGGGCCCTAAAAAATTTGAAATATAATTGGACTGGTCTGGGTTGGGGGCCCAATATGATATGCTTTTATGGGACCCAAAATCTGAAGCTGCTCCCCAGCTCACTGAACATTATTATTCTGGATGTTTGTCTCTAACAGATTTCATTTCACCCATTCACATCTCTCCAGACTTCATGGCTGTTATTAAGAGGCAAACAGCCACATCGAGTATGACGACTGCAGCAGGTGAATGGGCCCATTAGGTCTTCAGGTAAACTGCGCGCGAACGACTTGAGGCTTAAGGATTTGCTGGAGAAACAGCATCACTTCCACCGACGGCCCCTTCGCTCTCTGGAAGGCGCCAGATGACTCGTTTGGTAAAGATTTCTATAACCTACTGCATATTTTTGCATGTTTATTTAAGTTGTCCTTCAACAAACAAAGAGAAAAAAACAGAATATTCACACCAATTTAGTTAGCATGCACAAAAATAAAGCCAAGTCACGCAGCCGTAAATCGAGTCCAAAATTGCATCTCGTTAAACTCATAATGGACAACAAGTTTTCCTGGACACATCTGAAGTGACGGCTCATTGGAAAAGCAGTTTTTTAATCTCCAGATGAAACTGGTTACTGTAAGCACTTCTAAACGTCAGCGGGAATGTTTATATCTGGAATAATGTCCAGCCTTGTGCGCGCACATACACACACACACACACACACACACACAGCCCAGGTGATCGCTGGAAGGGACTGCGAGCTCCCAGCATGTTTTGCACTCGCACGCATCGACACACGGCATCTTGCCACACACACCACAGCTGCCCAAGTCAGCAGCCTGCGTGCATCAGGCTCCCATTGTGACCGAGGGCCAATTATCTTCTGGCAAAGTGGGAAAATGAAACGATCAGTTAACGGGAAAATCTGTTCTCTGGGCCCGTCTGGTTCCATTGTGCCTGACGGGCAAACAGGGAAAATAACCATTATGAACTGATTCAAAAAGACATTCTTTATGGTAATGAAAACGTGCGTTCAGTTCATGCCACACAAAGATATGTTAGGAGTGAGATAATTACATCGTAGAATGCAGCAGTATTCTGATATACTGACCAGGGGCCGTGATTAACTCTTTACCACCTCCTAAGTATCACTGCACAGGAATGCTGCCCTGAAAAACATAGGCTTCATATGTTCTAACATCTGACCAACGTGTTAATGCACTGCCTATGTTCAGTGTTATTAAAAGTTTTGCAAATCTGCAGGGAACTTCTGGGTTTCTTTTCATAAAGTCTATGTTTCCATGTTGCCTCTTTCACTACAGTACCCCAAAATAGAGCCGTGAAAACTGCAACATTAATTCAGCTGCAGAGTCCGTTCTGCCACAATCTAACCAAAGCCACAACCGGACTCAGTGTAAACATATGAGTCACTCACTTCCTCTGAGCTCTGGGGGTCAGATTTTCATGTCACAATATCTGCTTCTGGTGAAAATCTTCCCAGACCCCCCATCCATCAGTGGACGGTCTCTTCCGCTGGGGTCAAATTACTGTTCCCTTGGCAACGAATATCCCATTAACTAAAACCAATTTGAGGAATATAAGCAATGAAACAAATGAATGGAAATGCAATTAAGACCAAACCGCGAATCCAGGAGACGGTCTTATCACAAACAGTCAGCTCATATTCACAGAGATCTGCCACAATAAGATTGTTTTTTATTTACAGTGGTACCTCGATCGGTTCTCGAACTTAATCCGTTCCGGACTCCGGATCAAATCCTAAAAAGTTCGAGTTCTGATCGAATTTTTCCCATAAGAAATAATGGAAAACCAATTGATTTAAATATGTTTTTTAGCATTTAAACACAAAATGAACATGATAAAACAAGAAGAGCATTTTTTCTTAGTTAATGGCTTCCAAAACGATAAAGATCTTATCCCAACATTACCCCTGTCCTGCCCCGATCGTCCGCTCCTTCCGTGTGCCACGCCCCCTCGTTAACCTCGTGTGGGATCCCCATGTGATCAGCTGTTTCTGGTTGTTGTCATTAGTGCCTTCGACTTGCTTACAGCGCTGGCTTAAAGCAACGCATTCTGATCCTGACGCAATGCATTACGGTTAGATGCATTGCGGCCTCTCACCCGGCTGTACAAACTGGCACCGTCTCCGTGACGACACACCTTTGCCCTTATTGGCTGAAGAGTTTAGTTACACGCATGACGTTTGTATCCCAGGCAGTTCCGATGCGTAATCTGCTATTTCTCCCGATTATCAAGTAAAGCAGTGAGAACTGGTTTTCAGTTAATTTACCTGGTAAAATAAAGTTTAAATAAATGACATAAATGCTCTAATAGTACACGTAAGTTAGTGGTTTATTTATTGTTAGTTACTGTAATGTTGCGCTGCTTTATTTGGTTGATCGTCCAGTCTGTGAAGAAGGCATTCAAGTAAGAATTGCATTGTAGTATGACTCATTTCCTGGCGCATACAGTTTATATTAGGTTAGCGTTCACGGTTCGACTCTTGATATTCATATCGAGTTCTAGGTCAAACTGGTTTGTTCGACTTGCAAGAAATTCGAGTTCTAGTGAGTTCGAGAGCCGAGGTACCACTGTATTTCCAAATGTTCTTCCTGATGAGATAATGAGTGTATTTGCTAGCTGTTACTAATCAAGGCAAGTGCAAGTAACCAGGGAACCTAACCAGCTGCTATGGGTCAGCAGGATGCTGGTAGCACGTACTGCTACTAAACAGGAGTCTTATCCTTCGCATCTTGGTAATTAAGTAAATAAACGTACCAGACAGATCAATTTCCTTCTCTGCTCAAAAACCTCTAAAATAAGAGACCATTAGTTTGCCACAAAGCCTCATCTATGTCATAATATTTATACAAGAGCTCTGGAAGCAGATGCGCGTGGTAAACACACCAGGAGACTCGGGAGAGTATGCAAAATCGCCAGCGTACAGCTTCAGTAAAGGCATCTCGCTCTTATGGAAGGGCAAAGATCACCGATACCCTCCCCTGTAATTTTATCAAGTGCTCGAGCTCACAGTCTCTGCCGTAGATACCAGTGACTAGGTGCAGCATACTGGCAGTTATTTTGAGTGAAACAGATGCTCAAATATGCCTTCCTAGAGACAGGTAGCCCAAGCTCCACAGATAACCTTGGGGGATTGGCCTTTTGTCTGATTGTGTACTATTTTTAACATTCTTCGAGTGAGCTCTCGGCCAATTGTGCAATTTCACCTTCCTGTGATTGCGAAATAATTAACATATCAATCCACTGCAGAGATAATATAATTGCTGAGATTTGGGCACTGTGCTGAGTGCATAGAGCTTGGCTATACGGTGCATAGAGCACGGTGCTGCAAGCTGAAATCCCCCTTACTTTACATCTGGGGTATCAGAGCAGACTTTACAGCCCCGTAGAGGCTTTTAAAAGCTGCTCGGTACAGTATCATATGGGATTACAGCACAAGGCATGTGATCACTGCTGGCTCCATATTGTGGATATTGGATGCAGTTTTGAGCAGTACTGTAAAATTTGCTTCGGGTTGGATGGAGAACAGAGCAACAGAACACAGGGACGGGAGGACAGAACAGCAGGAAGGACCGTGAGCGAAAGTGGATTTGGCATCAGGTGGGGCAAACAAACACAGAGACAGATTTTTGAGAAAACAAGAACTGAAAGAAAGTCCTATGGTCACCTGACTCATACCCCCACCCCCCTGCCACCCTACAGCCTCACAATAACAGCAAAAACTTTTTGGCAGGGCTCAGGGGAGGAAAGTGTGCATCAAACTACAAACGTTCTGCTTAACAGTATTTTTCCTGTCTGTTCTTTGTTAAAGAAACCATCAAAAAGTCTGACATGTAGAGCAGCAATACAGGCTTGATGTATTATGTATATTGCGTGATGGGAAATGGGAAAAAAACACAATCCACTTAACCGCTCAATTCTTTTTTTTTTGTTGTATGCGGAGGATTGATGTAACATCTGTTTTCTGTATGTCTCTGTACCTCACAGCAGCCCACAGATAAAGATCATTTTCCATGAAGATGAGGAATGGCGGAGAGGCTGAGATGTGTTTCCGCGAGTCTCCCCTAAGGAAAGACCACGGCTGCCCAGTTTCTTTAGACGGCCACCTTGTATCAATGTGAAACAACGGCATGAGGACAAGCCCAATCCACCTGGCCCCTCTAGGTGTTATAGATCTAGGATACCTTTCCGTGTATAATATCACAGCTTTCTAAAGGACCACGCCTCATTCTCCTGGCTTTAGGGCGGCCTTGGGTTTCCGATATGACACAGAATACTGTGACGCGATAAACTTTGTGTAATTAATCCCAGTAATTAATCCCAGCATGAGTGTTACCTCTGTTGCATAAGAATGTTATATAGGACATGCATTTCTGCAGTGACTGAATCATAGAATCGCTCTCTAAATCTTCCCATGAAAGTCCTTTCAAAATGATTCATGGACACCATTATTAAATGGGGTGACTTATATAAAGGACTCATATAAAGGAGGTAATGTCATGGTTTGGCTACATGAAAAAACTGCCTCACCTGAAGTCTACAAAAAGGAAGCGTCAGATGCATAGTATCGGAAACTGCTGCCTGCATACAAATCAGCTGTTATATTTTAATTCATTATATGAAAACACTGTGAAGCTCAGCAGAACAGAAAAAACAACAGGATCCATTTAGTTAGGAATTGCATTAATACTGAAAAGTACATGAAATTCAAGCAACTAGAGCGATCATTGAATATTAGTTTTGTGAGTATTAGATGGATAGTCAGTGTAGAAAACCATTTTTCACTAAACCAGATTGAGCGATTCTGGAAAGTTCCCTTTGAATGGACATCAACCAGAGCATTCACTACAAACCGCTGAAAAAATTAATGAAAGCATATTTCTTAAAAAATGTATATTGGAGTGTCATTAAATACTGGGAGACTTCCCGTTCTTTCAAAGGCAAAGAAAGGTCTTTAAAAGACAAAGGAAAACTATGACTCATCTGGGGAAGACCGACCTGAAATGGTCAAGGAAGGGTGAGCACGAAAACGTCTACACCAAAACAGACCGGCCTCCAACGGCATGTGAAAGCTCTTTAAGGAAATATAGTAAAAGGCGAAAGAAATTAATGCAAATATGGTGCATAAAACCAGGCAGCCTTTGATGTTTAAATTCTCCTATAAGGTGGATAATGGATGGATCTTCCATCACTCTTCTTCATTAATGCCTGTAACTGGGGTGATTCTATCATTTTTGAAGGTGGGGGGGGGGTATAAGAGGGGCCATAATTCATACAGAAGGACCAACCAGTTATATTGTTCATATTGGTAACAGGAGAGGAGGCACTGTGTTGACCAATCAGCATTCAGCTAGGGCTAGTGTCCCTGTGGCCCCGCCCCTGCCTGCACCCCTGCCCTGTTGGGTAACCCCAGTCAGCTGGGGTGCTAATGTCCCTCCCTACATGTGGTGTATTTCGCAGTTTTTCCAGTCCAGCCCCCTTTTGCAAATGAGTTCCATAATTTTTATCACATGATCCGGGTTAAATTAAGGTGGTCTTTAACAGCTTAAACATTATTCATTTTACCGATTCATAGACTGACCACCTCAGAAACAGCTAAACCAGTACAGGGACACATGGACTTGGAGCCGATCCCAGTGAGCATATGGCAGCGGGCAGGGGCACCGCCCGGCACAGGATGCCAGCTCACTGCAGGGCACACAATACTTAGAGATGCCAACTCACTGACTCGCATACCTATGGACTACAGGAAGACAGCAGTGTAACCAGAGGAGATTCCACAGACAGGGCAGCATCTGAACCTCCTTTGATGCAACAATGGAGTCTTCCCAGAAACGTCATTAAAAAGAAGAATTCAAACAGCACCTTTGAAAGTATCCGATGGGATTATGTTTGATCTGTTAAAAGGAAAAGCCTCTGTCAGTTCTGGTCAACTCAACTGAGCAGTTACTCCTCTCTGTTTGGTCACCACTTGATAGTAAACAGTTAAAGGGGCCAGTTTGTGCATGAAATTCTGTTTGTGCAATGACTATGACAATAGAATAGAATAGAATAGAATAGAATAGAATAGAATAGAATGTGTTTATTGCCACATAACCTGGTTGGAAACTGTGTTTGCTACATTTCTGCTACATGTTCATACAATGGCATGCTTTAAGAAGGATGTGTAATATGTGTGATGTATCATGCCATTTGTTGTATGTAGGGTGATATGAACATAGCAGGGCTATCTTGCCAGTTTGATCTGCTGAGGATCACACGACGTCTGAGATGCAGCGACACCACAAGATCCAGCAGTCAGTTCTGGTGCCTGCTATAGTGGCTTTATGTTCTGTCCCCCCTTAAACTCAGCTTCCAAGGTAAAGTACAAAAAAAAAATGTGCTGAAAGTCTGTTGATCCATTGAAGGGTACGCAGCCGTCATCTAAAGATCTTATCTCGGAATTTTGGGAACAATCACCAAGTAAACACCTTGAATGGCCGATAATGCTGTCTGAGTCAAAGCCCACATCCGAATGATTCAGTGTGGACACGGGAGGGGGGGCACGTCTCTTTCCAGACATGGGGGGCATGTCTCTTTCCATCTCTGTTTATGCCAGAGCATCTGTCCCCAGTTTGACTGGATTAGTAACACAGGGATTTATAAACGACATTAGGACTGTAAATAATGCCAAGTGCTGAACATAACTGCGAATTTGTTCCAAGCCATACAATGCTGTTCTCATTTCTGCTGCGTGGTGATGCAGTCTTTCATGTCTGCTGTCCTTATTCCAGTGTTTTTCACGACCTCTCCAGGACAAGCGTGGCCCGGTCCATCAGCGGTACTCAGCAAAATGAACATTGTTGGAAAAGCAGTAACTGATGTTCTTTACAACCACAATAAGACTATAAACATTTGCCAGGCCCCTCGTTTTCTCATTCTCATGTGCCAAAATCTCTCCTCCCATCCATCCTAATTCCTAAATCCAGCCAACCAACCAGAAAAGCAGTCAAAGCTCTTAAAGTAAAAAAAATGGACAGGGCAGCAAATCAGTGAGGAAGCTCATAGAGAGGACAAAAAAAACAAAAGGAGAATTTAATTCTCAACTGAACAATTTCCTGCAGAAAACAGGATTCTTGTATCAGCTCTTCCTGTTGTCAGCCAATATCCCTGCAGCTGTGTGGTCTGTGCCGCATATTTGTGGTCACTGATAAATGGTCATTGTCTTAACAAGCATGGAAGGGGAGACTGATGGTACCATGTCTCACTTCCACACTAACTGTGACAACTGGTTTGTGCTTAGTTTACATTTTTCTAATGCCAAGAAATTTGATTTATTAGCAAAAACACACACAAAATGAACAGCGGTGATCACTGGTAAACAATCAAGTGTGTGTGTGTGTGTGTTGTGTGTGTGTGTGTCAGAGAGAGAGAGAGAGAGCGGGTATACCTTACCTTATGGGGACACAATGTCCCCACAATGTGATGAATACCCGTTTTTCACTCAATCTAACAAAAATCTGTGACTGCAATGAAAAACCTAAAAATGGAAAAACTTTTGCATTTCGCTTGGTTACTTATGGTCATGGTTAAGGTTCATAGTTAGCGTTATCATTTTTCCCATAGAAATGAATGAGCAGTCCCCATAAAGATATGTTTACCCGACATGTATGTGTATGTGTGTGTGTATGTGTGCGTGCGAGCGGGTGCGTGTGTGTGTGTGTGTGTGTGTGTGTGTGTGTGTGTGTGTTTTAATGATTCTACATGAGAGCAGACTGCCGGTTACTTGACAGCTGTGAACAAAACTGTTTACAGCAACATCTGGGTACAATGAATTTGATTTGTTAAAGAGACCAGTTACTAACAGAGAATTTGGAGGCTTGTCCTTCAGCACACAGGCTGCATGGGATTCATACTGGGTAGACATATTGGTGCAATTAATATTTAGCTAAAGCTTGCCCCCAAAAATCAAATGACAAAACACCACAGGTTTAAAATATCTGAACACTTCTGGTTAAACATATGTTCATAATGGCTGTACAGCTGGCACTATGTATAATTTATTAACCTGAAGGTGAAATAGACAAATAAAAATCATATCAAGTAATTTAAAATACTATGCAGAAATCTATTTCTGCAGAAATCTCGGGAGATTACTCCCAAGAACTTCACTGGTTAAAATATGTACGATAAACACACCTGTGTATTTACTGACTTTTTATTCTGAGATGTCCTATAGAATTTCTAATGGTTTCTAGTTCGCAAAAATGCAAAAAAAAAAACAAATAGATATCCTAGATATAAAATTATGATGCTGATAATAAATAAAAATACCTGGCTGCTAATTTTGCACCAGGAGAAGGACGTTCGGTTCATTCTGTGTCAACTTAACCCACCTCAGGGAAAAAAACATTAGCCATTGCAAACAGGCAAACAGACAAGTGCTATAATTCTGGATTTCAGAAGCTTAACCCCCAGAGCTGGACTGGGATTCAGAATCGGCCCTGGACTTTCCGCCATATAGGCCGCCACACATTCAGCCGTGGAAAGAAATGTGACCACTCTATATTTAAAAACTAATCTACATTTTTAAATACTGGTTAATCGTAGTTCTGCTGGCAGAAGGCTATGCTGAGCAGCAGGTTGCTTCCAGGATTAAAGTTTCTGAGACAGCAGTTCACAAGAATAAGGTGAAGCAGGAGATACTGGGCACGACCAGAAACCAGCCAGGCAGAGGGCGGAAGTGACTTTCTAATGCCAGAGATGACCGTCGACTTATCCATCAGGGCTGCACGATTCTGAAAAAACTGTGAATCGCGGTTCCGTTGCTTAGAATTGAGATCACGATGCACTGCTAGGATGCCTTGTATCAGGCTCCTAGAAGCAGGACTGCAGTTCCATGAAGCAAGGAAGAAGCCCTTCATTGATGAGCAGTAGAGAAGAACCAGGCTGTAGTTTGCAATATATATATATGGGTGGGTGTCCCCCATGACAGGTTTTGCCCCTCACACAGCTTACCAGATAAGGCTTACCTTATATAATCACATGTGACTGATGCCCCATAATAAACAATAACATTGTCCCTGATTTTCACTTTTCTTATTTTGCTCATAATTATTTTTGCTATATTTCAGACAATGTTCTTGAAGTACCCTTTCGATAACCCTGCTCATTAATTTTCATTAACAATATTCTGCATAATTAGGTGAAATCAAGGACAATTTGTACTTTTAAATGATAAACAGCTTTAAAGTATTTGGAGACCAAGGTTGCTTTTCCAGTGAAGCATGTTTACCAGGATCAATGTTTTAATTAAACTCTTGCCAAATTAAACATGCTAAGTTGAAAAGGTTGCAGACTGATTTCCTGTTTTTTAAGTGTTTCCATCAACATAACCCAGGATGTCACTCTTGTCACAAGTAGAATGAAATACAGGAAAAGCCAGATCACTACTCTTCATTTGTTTATTTTGAAAATATAAATGTCACATTTGACGCACCATCGTCATTACCTGGGAAGCAATTCAATATCTAGTAGTATTTCTACCAGTTACTCTCTCTAACATAAGCAGAGAAAAACACCACGGAATGAAAGTCCTTAGTTATTTATATCCACTGCCGTCTCCCTGCAGTTGTGCTCAGGTTACTGATTCAGTCTTTTTCATTGTACTTAATACTATTCAACCTTTCTACACTGCTGGGCTTTTAATTGCCAACCACTGGGGTCTACACACCAAGTGGAGAATTTCTCCCAAATTTTAGCATATGTTACTGTGATTTACATGGAGTTTGAATGTCCTTATAAATGCCATATTCTAAGGCTCATAGACAGGGGCTGGAAGAGGTATGGATACCCTGGCAGCTTCACCACTTGATTGTTATTCAGTACCAGCAGATATTGGGAGGTGTCAGTACTCGTACTGTGTACTAGTGAGTACTAGCCCACTTCAAGTACTATATAATAGATCTTACTAGGGCTTTACATTCCAAATAAAGGATGCAAGTACATAGCAGCAGTAATAGCAGTTGTATCAACTGCAAAACCAAAATCAATTAACCAAAATCAAAAATAAATCGCTTTTTAATTAGGGGTAATGTGTGATTCCACCAGTGAAGATGCTATGCCTGTGATTGGAAGGTTGCTGGTTTGAACCCCAGGGTTGGCAGAGCCGTGTTAGGCCCCTGAGCAAAGCCCTTAACCCCCCCCCCCCCCACATTGATAATGGGGATGTCCACTTTCTCAAAAATGTACACTGCAAGAAAGCCTCTGCTAAATGCTTGAAACATTCTTAAAAAGAGGAGCATGGCTCACGTTCCACAGTGTTGATGTTACAGGAAGCACGTCGCGATCCAGCCTACCTGATTTTCCCACGCCGGCCTTGCCGAACACAGCCAGCTTCACCTCTGCGCTCTTCGCCATATCGGCCACACGCCGGAGTCGCGTTAGGCGGGTCACGTAGCAGAGGCACGGGTCCCGGGAGTGACGCTGCGGGTTCGGTTCAGAGCCTCATCACCTGGACTCCGAGGCGGCAAATCTAAGGGGACGTTTGCAGGAATATCATTATGCATGACACACGACTGGCGCTGCTGAGTTATGGCCGTTTACTACTAATGCTTTGCAGGAGCAGGGAAACCAAAGCCATTAACAACCATGTAGGCAACATGAGAGCACACACTACATGGAATTCTGCACATAAACGAACACATATGCCAGCTCTGTTTCACATCTACACAGTTCTGGGATAAGAACTGGTCAATGAAATTCTAAACATATTAACATACCAAAACACATAACTCCTCAAGGAACCTCAAACTGCCCCCTAGGGGTACAATTCAGAATGACGGCGCTGTCATTGTGCCATGCACACAGTAATGTGAATATGTCAATTTTCTTCTAATGAGCATGTCTGTTACTGTTTCTCCAAGTAATTTGTGTATAAATCCCATATTTATTTTGTTTTTGGACTGGAAATGCAGTTGGAAGGTGGGTGGATAGATTGAAGGATGATGGATGGATGGATGGATGGATGGATGGATGGGCTGTTGAACGAAAAACCTAGTACTTATCCCCAACTATTATGTGAGATATTATGGTAATATCTCACTGTAAAACATTAACCTCATAATTGTTCCTTTTTATTGATGCGTTAATGACATGAAATGACATCAGATGTTCAGGTGACTCTGTGTTTACAAGAGTGCAGCTGCCAGTCAGAGAGATCTATGCAGCGCTTGGCTTGGACCTATAATCCAGGGAAGCACTTCCATGGCAACTGATCTATTATTACCACATGTGGTAATGTTACGAGAAAAGTCACACAAACCCAGCACGACTACACTGTAGCATCAGGTTCTGGTTGTGAGTCGTGTGTTTATTTTCCCACAGGTGGCAGAGCTCAGTAATACCCTCAGCTCCTCTCTGCTGTCAGCTGCTGCATGGCGGAAAGAGGGCATGGCGAGATTGGTGCGGCGCCGGGGTACTGCCGCCTCATTTCTACCAAGTCCGACACCCACAAGCAACAGGTTTCTGAAATACGCTCGCGTCAGTGATGCTCCTATAGACGCGGGAAGGTGTTTTGAATTCAGGGAGCTGAAAGTCGGAATGACCAATAGACCTCACGGTAGCTTTCAGTGGTGTCTTCTTGGAAAAATAATCATAAAGTCGCCAATGAACTATTGATATAACAATAACGTTATGTATTTCTTTGATTAAAAAAAACAAACTGCAGGCATGCTGTCCTACATAATTCTTACACTGCATTACCACCAACAACCAGAGGGGGTGCTGAAGCACCCTCAGCACCCTTACTTCCAGCGCTACTGGATGCTCCTGTTGCTAAGGCGATTGATTGGCCGAAGAAGGCTTCGGATAGTCACTACAGACTCTCCACATCTGGAGAACCAGCACAGAGTTTGACCTCCAGGTCACTTATGCATCCTGCAGACTGTAAGACCCTGGGATGCTGTGTCCTGTAACGTTATTGTCAGCCTTGTGCGGAAGAGGCTTACCGAGGAGCCCCATAATCCAACTGTCTCTTCGAGAAGGATCAGACAAACAAACTGCTTTTATATAAACAGGGATTCATCAGCTCAAGTGGACATAAGTGCCCAAATGAAGCTCAGCTATGAGAACTTCATAAGCGACTCCAGGGAATCGTTTGAGGTACTCTGTCTGTCAGAGTTTCTGCCAGTGCTTGATTTACCCGTTCTGAAGCGCATGATCTTCAAACTTTTGGCGGCAGTTTTCTTATTTATTAATTATAAGGAATTAGACCTTCCATACTCCTGCGTGATTAAAGACAGCTGAATGTTATACTTGTTGTTTGTTGTCATTCTTATCATTTTTGGGCTCCAAAGCTGGTGCATTTGGCAGTGCATTCGTTCATACTGGTTATAGGTTTCTGGTGTCTGTAAGTGTAATACTTGGCAGCTCTGGTAAGACAAGTTCTATTGCCTGTCTACTCAGTACTGCTCAAGGTTCATGTGGCGCCCAAGGCAAGCTTCACCGCCAGCGCCTCCCGCCCAAGACAGTATAATTTGCTTGCTAAGTCGCCGCCTCTTCAGAAGATGGCGCCCTAGGCAGCTGCCTATATCGCTTAATATACACTGGATGGAATACGATTAGTGGAAATTACCCTACTTAAACGAGCGGACTAAGGAAGAAGCAAGCGTTCGATTTTGAGTGCAGTCAGACAGCCAAACATTCAAGGAATGTAGTTAAATGAAACGGTTGAATTTTGTGTCGCAACAGTTAACATGAGATAACATTTTATTCATATTTTATATATTTTAAAGTACAAGTATATAGACGCGTTTTTAACTAGAAGGTATAGTAGGTATTTTAGGTGGCCTGGCTCCGCTAAAGTTGTTGGCTTTTCTATCACATTCTCAAGATCCGTTCAGCGATAAATGCATTAACGGCGACAGGAAGAGAAAATGTTCATTACTCATTTTATGATTTTCGCTACCAGAAATGACGATTGACGACTGCAGTTCTGAACGTTTTTTAATAACTTGCTCAAGCTTATACGATAAACTTCTAAAGCGAGCCTGTTCATGTAAATGCTTATAAATGCGTGTCTCTGGAAGTCACCGACAGCTCAGAATACGCCAGCGTGGTGCAGAATCAGTGCCTGACACAAAACTGATTTTCTCTACACTGGACATTTCTAACATCTGTTTTCCCCAATGTGTTTTTTTTCTATATTCTTTCGGTCAGACTTGTTTCCAGCTATTTCATACAATTGTAGGTTACAATATTAAAAGCGTACAGATACAGGCTACTTTGGCATTTCGGGTTTTTGAAAGTAAGACCGCCGAAGTCGCACTTTGACTAGAAATGGAATTCATATAATATTCTCAAGAGTGAGAAACAGCTGTATAAAACATATTGAGATATTTACTTTTGTAAATGTCATTCAGATTACTGCTTCCATTTCATAATCTTGTAACAGACAAATATCTTGTTAGGCTATTTAAATCTGAAGTCTCTCTCACACACACACATAAACCTAAATGTAAACATTCATTAATATCTATCCTAAATGTAAACATGCATTTCAATTTATTTAGATTGAGAGTCATTCTAGGAAAGTTACCAATAATAAGAAAGTAACCGAACATCATAATACGGCATCATAGGTACTGATTCCTGACCAATGCCACACTGACAGATTAAGGCAGAGCAATAAGACAAAAACATAGACGGCAGTGCAGTTCGTATGAAACTGAAAATGTGTTCTCACCCAAGTTTAAATCGAGATTTAGAAAAGAAAAAAGAAATCCGGTTCACTGGGCGGAATCGGCGTTCATTGATAAACGCTGCTTTACGCGAAATGCGTAGCGCTGCCAGATGCGGAGGCAGCGCAGTGCTGGTTCCGTGAGAGGATCGCGTCTGCTTACTGTCCGATCGGTGCCGACTGAACTGCGGCACCATCCTCCGAAAAGGGACTCAAGGTTAGTGCTAATATGCGGACTGGAGTACACACCGGCATCCAGACTCTGCTGTTCAAACTATAGCAGTCGGCTTTGCCTTTTGATCTCCCTGCCTTGCCATTAACAACATGTTGTTGCAATAAAGTTGAATGTAATAGACAGTTTTTCCACAATCAACACTGAATCTGATATCCAGTAGGCTATTGCAAAACCAGACTCAATTTCCGTCCAATATTGTGGTTCGGTGTTCCGATCCAAAATGTCAGAGTTTGATTTATCTAGAGGGAATGCACTCTTGGGCAGTTTATCAAAATATTAAATATGAAAATATTGATCCTTTGATTCCAAATTTGAGGAAAATTCAACAGGCACTTGCTTCGATATTTGTCAAAAGATTAATCTAATGTACAGATTTTACTGACTGGACTTTTGGCAGCCATTCGTTTAATTTATTTTCGAAGTTTATTCTTTTCATAAAAGGAGATGAAGGTAGATCATCTCGTTTAATATTCTGCATTAATTTCACCACGAAAAATAAAACGTTAACAGCCTCAGTGCATCGGACCATGGTTAGTGGCGCAGATAGGATTTTTGAATTGGGGGGTACCAAAGATATTGTTTCCTTATGCAAAGACGGCAGATGCTGTTTTTTCGTCCTGCAAGTGGGGGGACGGACGGATTGAGGTCACTCTGAATCTGAAGGGGACCCATCCCATCCGTCCCTGGTGGTAACTGCGCGCCTGACCATGGGTAAGATAACACGAAGGCCCCTGTATTTATTAATCTGCTAGTGTAATCTGAAATAATCAAATCCGCAGGGAATTCCGTTAATTGAGAGGAGTCTGTGTCTATTTACAGTTATTGTTGTAATTTGCAACCCCCCCAGACACACACTCAAATTCAAAGTATTGGACTAAGGATGACGTGAGGCAATGCGAAAAAGGACTGTTTGCTTAGAAATCGGTGAAATTATGAGACTATGTACAGCGCACATTAGACAGAACTGAAATTTATACTGGCTGAAGCAGGGGCGTGGCTGCGCTGTTATAGCAGCTCAAGACTAAGGACAAGCCAAGCAACACAACGCTGGAAGCAATAAATGCGTATTTTCCTCTATAATTATAGATAATACGTTTATATTGTCACGCTATATTTCTCTGGATATATTTATCTAAAGGGCACGCGCATAGTTTGATTTTATATTTTTGCCCATGCATAGTCTGAATATTTATTTGGCATATGTACCCAGAGTAACTATACAAAACGACATTTTAAGAAACTTCTTAATATTTATAACGGTACACATGACAAGCTCCATTTAAAATATCGCCCTCGGAATATAGGCACAACAGACACCCTCCGCCCCTGAGGAAATGTAAATGAAGGATCTCTTAAAGGTCACAAATTATAAACAGCCCACGTAAAATGCCACCTTCAAAATGAGAAACGGTGTTTTTATTAAGTTAAAAAGAGCAGGAAACAAGGAATGGAAAACAAGGATTGTGATGATATATGGCTTATTTTTGGGTGGCACCAGGGGAAGAACTGCTCATCTGGTATACCGAAGCATTTTCCCAGTGGGCCAACTGGTATGTAGTCTGGCAAAATTTATCATGGGGGGGTGCTGAACTTAAATCCCAGCCCAGCCTCTCCGGTGACACGATGGCTCAGTGGTTCACACTGTTCCCTTAAACCCTCACGCCTGGGGATCTGAATCCCACATCCTGTGTAGCCTGTGTGAGTTTGAATCCCATTTTTCCTGCAGGTTTCCTTCAGGTACTCCAGTTTCCTCCAACAGACCAAAGACATGTTGTGAGGCTACCTGCTCTAAGCTCCAGCTGTCCCCTAACCCCCACATGGATAATACTGTTTTTCCCCAGTTAATAACTGTCTCTGATAGCTGTAGGAAAGAAATTCTCCATTTCTTGTCCATCTTGCACTTCTCCAAGCAGGCACATGGCCAGCCACCATGATGGGGGGTGTTTAGAAAAGTCCAGAGGCATCTCTTCTAGACAGAAGTGTGCTCAATTTTCATTTGTACTATGGATGAAGTTATGGAAATGCTGACATTAGTATTAGACAATAATACACTGCATGGCCAAAAAAGTCACCTGCATTTAGTTTTGATGATTGTGCACATTCGTCATGGTATTGTATGTCATAGGATTATGCTACATCTCAACATTTATTTTTACCCAGATATGCATTCATTTCTCGTCAAGATCTTGTATTGACGATAGGTGAGTTGAACCACTCTGTAGTCTTCTTCACCACGTGCCAGACTTTCAATGGGGTTAAGGTCAAGACCCTGTGGTGGCCAATTCATGTGTGAAAATGATTCCTCATGCTCCTTGAGCCAATTTTTCACAGTTCGAGCCCGATGAATCTTGGGAATATGCCCATCCCTTTAGGAATGAAAAAATCCATTGATGGCATAACCTGGCCATTCAGTAGATTCAGGTACTCAGCTGACTTTATTGCTGAACATAAGAACATAAGAACTATACAAACGAGAGGAGGCCATTCGGCCCATCGAGCGCGCTTGGGGAGAACTTAACTAATGGCTCAGAGTTGTTAAAATCTTATCTAGCTCTGATTTAAAGGAACCCAAGGATTCAGCTTGCACTACGTTATCAGGAAGACTATTCCATACTCTGACTACACGCTGTGTAAAGAAGTGCTTCCTTAAATCCAGTTTGAAATGTTCTCCCGCTAATTTCCACCTATGGCCACGAGTTCTTGTATTTGAACTAATGCTGAAGTAACTATTCGGTTGAACAGCATCCAAACCTGTTAGAATCTTATAGACCTGGATCATGTCCCCCCTCAGTCTCCTTTGCTTGAGGCTGAACAGATTTAGCTCAAATAACCTTTCCTCGTATGACATTCCTCTAAGACCAGGAATCATTCTTGTGGCCCTACGCTGCACCTTTTCTAAGGCCGCTATGTCCTTTTTAAGATATGGTGACCAAACCTGTACACAATATTCTAGGTGAGGTCTCACAAAGGAATTGTATAATCTTAGCATTACCTCCCTTGACTTAAACTCCACACACCTGGAGATATACCCCAACATCCTATTGGCCTTTTTTATTGCTTCCCCGCACTGGCGAGAATGAGACATGGAAGCATCAACATACACACCAAGGTCTTTCTCATAATCAGCTACCTTTATTTCAGTAGGTCCCATAAAATACCTGTACTTTATATTTCTGCTCCCTACATGGAGTACCTTACATTTGTCTATGTTAAATTTCATCTGCCAGGTGTCAGCCCAGTCACTAATTAAATTAAGATCCCGCTGTAGCTGCTGAGCCGCTAGTTCAGTATCTGCTACACCACCCACCTTGGTGTCATCTGCAAATTTCACCAGTTTACTGTATATATTGGTGTCTATATCATTTATGTAAATTAGGAACAAAAGTGGTCCTAAAATTGAACCCTGCGGTACCCCACTATGAACGCAGGCCCACTGTGACATTGTGCCTCTTATAACTACTCGCTGCTTCCTATCTGTTAACCAGTTATCAATGCAGGTCACTACAGTTCCTAAAAAGCCTTTTGGAAATCTAAGTAGATGACATCATAGGCCTTCTTATCATCAACTTCCTGAGTAGCTTCCTCAAAAAACTCCAACAGATTTGTTAAACAGGATCTACCTCTCCTAAATCCATGCTGGCTATCCCTCAAAATGTTATTTGAGTCCAGGTAATCTACCATTTTCTCTTTGATTATAGCCTCCATAACTTTACCAGTTATACAAGTTAGACTGATTGGCCTATAGTTTGACAAATTACTTCTATCCCCTTTTTTGAAAATGGGCGTTATGTTGGCATGCTTCCAATCAGAAGGTACCACACCTTCAGATAAGGATAAGGATTTTTGAAACAAAAATACTGAGTTCTAGTAATGATCCAGTGATTGGCTCTTGAGTACTTGCTGATTTAAATTCAAACTGTGACTTTTTTTTTATTGCCCGGGTAGTTGTATTAGCTTAAGTTTGAAAAAAAGAAAACTATTACTAGTTTATGGAAGCCAGATGTCACCCCCCCCCCCCCCTCCCCCTCAGTATCACTATAATCGCTTTCTGGGGTCAGATGTTTCCATAACAGCAATATCTGCCCTGCTTCATATGAAAGAGACAAGCTGGTTCTGTTCAGTGATGTTTTGTGCTAAATGGGCGCTGTCCCTTCAGGTGGTAAATACCGAAAGGTTCACAAAGTACGGCAACAAATTCTGGGTAGCATGCAGTACGAGATCTAGGTAAACATGGATTGCATAAGTCCGTACTGGAAAAAATATCTGGACCCGGAGAAGAGATTCAGGGCCTGCAGCGGGTGTGTCACATGACTAACGGACTGCAAGGCTGTGACTTAATGTTGGGGAAAGTCTTTACCTGCCGTCAGCTCGGAGCTGAGCTCCAAAGAGACGCTGACAATGCCAGGAACAGCGAGGGAGCGCGAGCCTGTGTTGAAGATGCCGGACAGAATAGTGAATTCCTCCGGCTCCACTGTCGTGAAAGTGAAGCACTGCTTCTTTCACAGGGACAACAGCATCCTTGTTGTGAGCACAATGCACAAAGGCGCATTTCTGAACGGACAAGATAAGAAGCCACAAATCATCCCGGAATACAATCCCACCAAATTATGCTCAATTACCTGATATTAAATAGAGTATTTGAAATAAGTATTCTCTTGTCTTGTTCTAAGCTAATGGCCAGGTTGGCCAAACTATGGCATATTATTTGATTATTAGACTGTGTTTTTTCCAAAATGCTATAAAGTTTAAATATTTGTAATACATTCATCTTGTATCATGCAGATTTGATACATTATCCGCGATGGTCAAGCAAGAAACAAGAAGTTACATTTAGTCAGGCGGCTCTATTTTAAGATTGCAATTTTAAAGTTTACCACTGGAGGGCGCCCCCAACTCCGACTTGTTTATATAGCTCTGTCTTGTATTACTGTGACATCTTCAGTTAAAACACTCTCGTGAATAAAAACCTGTTCATCTAAAATCTTAGATATATTTTTTTTAATCGTAGGCCATAATATGCAGAGAAGCAAACCTAACGCCTAATAATCACTGTACAGTAGAAATTCTTTACAGTTCTAAGTTACCATTCATCCACTGGAGGGTAGCATAGACTCAAACACAAACTCGACCTCCAGCCAGCTTCCATAGCTGATTACCTATTACATTGAGCTTGGAGCCGATCCCAAGTAGCACAAAGCACAAAGGAGAGGACAACCTGGACAGGATTCCAATCCGTCACAGTTAAACAAGAATCCTACGCTGGGTTTTACATTTTCCCAAAAACCTACCGATGCACGCTAATATCGGCAGTACGGATCAGACATTTAACATACAATTTGTCATGATTTCGTAAAAATTTTAACATATAAACTATACTTTTTGTTGCCTGTTTTATAATTTATTACGAGTTTCACTGGAAAACAGTAGGCTACTACGTTGCAGGACAGCTGCAGTAACACATTTAAACTGCCAAGGATTGAAATACATCCAGCAACATTGGGGCCAAACTCCACTGGCACGGGAAAAAGTCACAGGCAGAAGAAAAAGGGGAAAGCTACGGGAAGTTCATTCAATTCTACACGACGGCTAATTAAACGTTGATAGAGCTCTAGTGTAGGTGGTCGCATTTAGCCTGCTCACCTACTTTTCGTGATTTTCCTGTTTCCGTTCAAAATGCACGGGCATGCCTAGAAGGTGAATTTGTGACCAAATCTATGACACCTCCAACTAAAAAAAAAAAATTAAGGGTGTTTAACAACGTTTATTAATATTTGAGTTAGTTTGTAACTCAGATAGTTTGCGTGATCCAATAAAAAAAAAAAAAACCTATACGTTTTGTATATGAAAGCATCAAAAAGTATTTTAATTTTGTCTTTTTATTTTGTTATTATCAGGACTTGGAACAAGAGAAAAAACGTTATTTTCCCACACAAGCAAATTATAATAATTATTGTTGTTGTTATTCTTGTTATGACTGCCAGAAATTGCTATATAGGTAGCTAACAATAATTGTTATGGCCACAGTAACAGCCTATTTTCCAAGAATTTAAATTTTGCAGTTGACCTCTTATGTGGAGGTTCTGTTTGAATGATCGATCTTGTTAATAACGTTAGGTAAAACAATTCAAAAGTCAACGTAAAACAACTTTTTGAACATTATTAAAGCATCGTTTGTCAGACATCAATCCTGCAAATGCCGGGCAAGAGACCCTGTATTACAGACAGTAACTCACAATGCGGGACAATTTCATGCACGGGGGTAATGCGATATTATGCATGTGTACATGAGCATTTTAGGGAATGTTTTATTTAAATAAAGGATCGGGTATAAAAGCAACAGAGTTTTTCTTTGCCGAAAGTCAGACGAAGCAAATGCACACAGATGAACCCCCTCCCCAGCCTCGCCCTACCCCCACTAGCATGTGCCCGTGCGCTTATGGCTGGTGTTTTTTGTTGGAGCTGCCATGGGGGATTAGGGCGGGGCGTCGGAGGAGGAGAGCGCTGCCTTTCTCTGTGTCAGTCTTGTCCCGAAAGTGATGGGGGGGTGTCATCTCCGCGTCCATCACGCCGACGCCTCTCGGATGCTTGGGTCGCGCCGGATCGCGCATTATTCCGGGCCGAGTGAGAGAATCGGATCGGACTGACGCCGGACGCGGCCCCCATTGCGGCGTATCGCGAAATCGGCACCATTGTGCGCCTGGGGTCGGCGGAGAGGCTGCGCTGCCGGCGGCTCCATGCTGCAGAAAATTCGCCATTGTTTTGATGAATAGGACGACCCAGCAAGACTGAAATCAGAAATTTCCCCCCTCCCCTTTTTCAAACACATCGGCAAGGAGATAAGCAGTTCAATGTTTTCTCACACGGTATTTCTGCTTTGTATCCAGGTAAGATGGGATCGTATTTTGGGTGTGCATGCTCATTTAATCTCTGCCTTTTCAAGTCCGAGCTCCTCGAGTTCATTAAGAAATTTTCGAAGCGTTGAAATCCGCTTTAAAGCATTATTCCCGTGTAATGTAACCCATCTGCGGTATTTCTTCTGAAAAAATAGGTCATTCGGCGTGGTTCCCTTAATGTCTCTGTGATGATACTGAGGTCTGCTTTCACCGATCTATCGAATATATCCGGTTATTATTATTATTGCATACAGCGGTGTAAATGTAAAAGTGTAGCGATGCACAGAGCATTATTATTATCAAACATTGTTCGTGTTACTTTGTCCGCGGGTGTCTTCGGTAGTACCTGGAAGTCCTTGCAAGCCGTCGATGGAGACTGTTTTTCCGCAAAGGAAACAATAAACCTTTTAAATGCCACATATAACAGTCTGTTAATTGGTTTTTGTTTGTGGACTTGTGTGCTGCATAGATCTTAGAAGAAGAAGGTACTACAACTATTTTAAAAGCTTGATTTCACCTTCCTTACAGTTTTGTGCAGCGTTACCAACTATTAGAATAATGTACCCAAAATGTATTAATATGGTGCATGTAATTCCATGTGTATAATATCGTAATAATAGATTTTTTAAAAATCTGTTTCTTCTGATCACTATCCAAAGGTTTCATTGAATCTTAAACACGCGGATCGCTCAGATATACATGATACAAGTCACCAAAACCATTTTTAGCTGAATGTCCATCATTAAAATGGCATACTTTTAAAATGGTAACATGATGGTTTAATATTATAAAAAAAATATATATTTATCCACTGAATTGGTCAGGAACATTATGCTGACGGACTGAAGGTGGCATCCGATTCCCTGGGTCTCTTAAATTACAGTGGAACCATAACCCTGCAGTTACACACCACCTCCTGCTGTGAGAGGTGTTACAGCTGTGGGGGGTGATTGTTAGCCATTGCTCTGACATTACAGTGCTTTAGACCTTAGTCCTAAGGTGCAATACTGCTTAGTTCAAAGCAAAGATATATATATATATATATATATCTTCAGCATGCATTCAGGGTTCAAAGAAATCAGAGGTTTACCGTGTATGTGTGTGTGTCTGTATCCACTGCCCTCATTGTAATGACAAAGCAGATCTGTGTCTGTAAGTCTATAAGTACTAATTATCAGTATTGCAAGCAGGACTAGAACGTTCATTGAAAGCTGGAACCCAAGACTGAGCCTGTACTCCACTAGCATGGAACGTATCTCCCCGTTTCTCGGCTTTTTATGTAAACTGGTCCCACGCTAGTTTCTGTCTATGCCTTTGAGTTCTGCAAACCTTTTGAATCTGAATGCAGCAAAGGTGTGACGATCATGTAGGCGACATAATGCTGCTTTGTACAGAAGTGCCAGCATATCTTTGAATTAATATCCGTATAATTGAATGGAAATCCAAGAATTTTGTTTGCCTTTGACCAAGTCATCACAGTGTTGTGAAGGACTTGGAAGTATAGATGCACATTTCTGGATCACTAAAGTTAAAGTTAACCACTTTTGTCCTCTAGCAGTTTCCTGAGTAAATCCATTACCTTTGTTGAATGTAATTTGCCAGATGTGCACAAGCTGCATACATTTTGCAGGAACATCGATATAGACTTAAGTCTGATGCCAGCAGATATTACCCTGTCTAAGGAAATATAGATACTAATGGCCAATATCATTGGATCAATATCATGGGAGCTTCTAACAGTCTGCAGAACCTTACTAGACAGACATTTAAAACCCTAAAATATTCAGATAGAATGGAAATATATCTGTGTGTAGATGGGCCATGTGACCGTATCCCATCCAGGACACCCATTTCCTTGCCTCCACTTCCTGACTGTGACCTTGTACTGGATAAGCAGTTAGGAAGATGGACGGATGTCCAGTCGGTCACTCTTCCTGCTTCCCCAGTTGCGGTTGGTACTTCCATGCGAGATGGTTCTGAAAGAACACCACACGCAGCCCAGCTCTCTGTGTGCGGTAAAGCTTTGCAAAACCCATTTTGGGTGCCTCTGGATTTATGATGATTATCCAGTGCAGTGAACGCCATTATTCAGCTGATGAGGCTTCTGCCTCTTCATCATCGAAATGCTTTGCACATCCCATTGTGCTCCACTCCAAGGTGACGTTCGATTTTTGGGTTTTGCTTTTTTGCAGATCTGTTTTTTTTTCTAGGCAATTTTTAGAAACGTGTGGTACCCGTTCCTGGTGAGGCACCTTGAGATGATTGATCTGTTTTTTGGGTTTAAATAAATTTGCCCGTTCCTCTGGGAACACACAGATGGCACCTCACCACCTTCTGAAATTTCCCCACCGCTGGAGTTTTGGGCAGTTGATCAGTCAGCAATGCGACTAATGGTATGTCCTCTGGCTGGCGTGCCGTTCATCCTCCTCATCCTCCTCATCCTCCTCCTATCTCTGTTACGTTGGAATACCTAAGCTTAAATGTGACTAACTAGCATCGTACGTGACCAATTTTCAAATCAGACGTATGCTGGCAGTAAGATCAATACAAAGTATAGGCTGATGATTCTGTTGAGTCCTTGGATCAGGCTCATGGCCAGGAATATTTTGTGGGGGGCCGTCAACCCTACTGATAGGTCTCTCTCTAGAATTCGCCAGCGGGGAGGGGGTCTCCCTCTGTATTTAGCAGACATGGCGAAGTCTCTCTCGGAAGATTATGCAGCCTGGGGGGTATTCCCCTTTGTAGATTTCGCTGACTGAGTGACTGGCAAATCTCAAGGGGGGCTCAAAGTTAAATATTTCATACCTGCCTATGTACCTAATAGGTAACAAAAAATATTGGGGGAGGTAGGATCAAACCCGTTATTTTACTACGCGGCTCCGTGCCTGGTTTGGATTGTAATTAGTCACGTCCCTGTATCTCACAGCTCAGAATGTGCTGTAATTTAAACGCTGTCTTCCCTCTGGGTTCTTGTGAGCTCCTGTTCCTGAGGCCGCTCCTGTTCCTGAGGCCGCTCCTGTTCCGACGCTGATGTGATCTTCCGGATCTGTTATTCCAGGCATGGAAGCTGCCTCAGTAGGCTGGTCACTTACCCTGCATGGTATAAGGCAGCCGTGCTCCGTCTGCCTCGTCGGGGATCATTATTTCTCCCAGTGCCTGACAGTCCTTGGCGAGGCTGGGAGCCGTTGGGATGCAGTGGGGGCCAAGCGGGCGGAGGGAGAGCTGCCAGACCCTACCACTGTGTGTGTGTTTTTTTCTTTTTTAACACTGTGTTGTACTCGATCTCGCTTCATGCCAAATTTGGCAGGACGGCAAAATGGGGGTTCAATAGATGGGCAAATGTGGGTTACGGAGAAGGTCAGCGTGGTTGGCCAGTGCACGCTCCCAGAATCCTTTGCACTGAAGCAAAGGATGGACAGCAGGTTAATGGAGATGCTGCAGGACCATACTAAGGGCTAACGTTCCTCAAGGCTCATCTTTGTAACCATGACAATACAATCGAACTTGGCTTTCCTTCGAAAGCTTTGGTAGTTAAAGCTTGCACTTAGACATCTTCCAGGTTCAGTACGGGATCTGTGGAGGTTTGACCCCAAAATGTTACGAGCTACAGTCAGTTAAATGTTGGAGATTGAAGATGATCCAGAGTTTTGTGGTATGAGCTGGATGGAGCTAAGAGAGTGTGGCTGAAGGCAGCATCTCTGTCAGATTTAGCGACATGAGTCTGGGATAAAGCAGGATAAATCTGATAGCATTATAGGCAAATCAGCACAGGAAAGTGAAAGCTAAGCATGTTTTGAGATGGCATGTTGTTCCAGGGGTTTGCTGACAGTACTGCTGAAAATGTACATATTTATGCATACATTTTTGCCCACTGACTCCCCCCCCCCCCCCCAAAAAAAAAAACTAGCTAGTTTTTATTTTATACATAATTTTTTGAACAGCCTCACATCACATGCTAATTTATTTAAAACAAAAAGACAAAAAAACAGAGTCCCTGCTTCCTCTAAAAACAAAAGTCACATGCAGGGACTTCGGAATGTTCTCAATGACGGGCAAACGTCTGTGGGGCCGTCCGTATTCCTAACCCCCGCCTACAGTCCCGCATCATTTTTCTTAGGCTCTGCCTCGGTCGCCTAGGCGATGCCCTGTAAACACCCCGTTGCCCCCACCCCCGAGTGGTTCGTCGAGCACTTGGTTGCTAACTAACTTGAATGATGCCGCAAAATTGCAGTTTTGGATGGTCTGCAATCAGTCTTTATTCCTTCCTGCAAGAGCCACATTTAAGAAGTAAATCGTTACAGTTCACACACACACACACACACACACGAGGGGGGAGGGCTCTTTCATCCAGCAGTCCAGTGTTGAATAAGAACTTTTATTACTTAGGGTTCTGCTTTTGTCTGTTTACCCTGAAAGGGGCTGGGGGTAGATGCAGAAATCTGCTCAGTGTTGGCACATCAATGTGAGACTCTGACTGGGTTGTGGGACTTCATTCTAGCTTTTAGAAAGGGTGTTCAGAATGTAATACTTTGCATTAAAATGAAAATTCAGTTTAAATGAATGAAAAACTACCTCTTCAGTATTTATTTGGGATAAAATTGAACTGCATTAGTTGTTCAGCGCGCAGTATTCTAGCCTTTCTGGTTGTTCATGTTGTAACATCAAAGGGTTACAAATCTGTGGTTAACATAGTAATATTTGTGTAAGACGTACCTGCATATTCCTTTAGGAAAGGCAGCCTGAAAATGTCATGGGTGTGATGAATGGCTATGACCCACAGAAGCTCTAGGAGCAGGTTTTTGGGCTAATTTAGTCATTATCAATTCTGCTTGAGACCCACTCGACTGCAGTATCCTCTCCAAGTAGCCTGACGCGTGATGTTTACCCCTCCAGAACACTGCTTTCCGTATCAGCTGCTGTCTGTTTAGCACACAGGTCCTAAAATAACATGAAATGATATCATAAATTTGTAAGGACTGCTGATTGGATGACTGACGCATTTTTTTTTTCCTGGGAGAGGGTGATGTGCAGATGTTTGGAAAACATGTCTGAGTTCCTGGAGGGATTCTGTCTGTGCCTAGCTGTGACACAGTCACGCTGCCAGCCTGCCATTGTGCTCAGGTGTCCAGGTTTATGTTGTTTTGTGTTTAAATAGGAGGAGGTGTTCTGTGTGTGTCATTTTCTGATGGGACGGTTTGTGGGGAAAACAGATGTCGCATTTATACATCTGCTTTTTAAAAAAATATAATAATAATAAATACAAAACCTTGTTTATCATTAGCTTTGATTTGCTCCTCAATGTTTTCCTTTTGTGGGTATCAATGATTTATTGCATTTAAATGGGAATGAAAGGGTGGTCAAAGTTTCCAAATAGAGAGAAACCATCTAAATCAGGTTTCCCTGAAAGGTGACTGATGCAATCGCTAGAGTCTATTTATATTCTTTTATCTTTTATCTTAAATGCTGTCTTGCATGTCATCTTGGTGGTGCAAAATTCCCTCCCAGACAGTCTAAAGTTCTACTAAATATTATGGGTTCTTAGTTATCTATGAGTGTGTGTGTGTGTGTGTATGTGTGTGTGTGTAGTACACTGTGGAGACCAAATGCCCCTCCAGTGTGATAAAAACCTGTTAGTTTGTCCTTGCGGGGACATTTTTTCAGTCACCACAAGGGAAAACTACATTTTATAAATATCTGTGACTGCAATCAAAACACTAAAATAGGCAAAAGTGTTCTGTTTTGTTTGGTCACTTATGGTTAAGGTTAGGGCTGGGTAGGGGTTAAGGTTGTAATAGTTGGGATTAGGGTTTTGCCCGTAGAAATGAATGGAGAGTCCCCACAAAGATATAGATTGCTTATGTGTATGTGGGTGTGTGTGTGTGTGCTGGGGTGGACAGCAATCCTTTCAAGGGCGTTACCCCTGCTGTGTACCCTGTGTTTTCTGCTTATGCACTACTGTTGCAGTTCATAAATTTGGATATTAATTAGAATCTCGGCTTCTTGATTGTGCTTGAAGAATATCTCATGAAAAATATCAATAAGATTGCTCCTGGGTAGGTTCATGTTAGAGGATATAAAATCACTGATAACTAATATCTTTCATGCCTGTTCTATTTTTATTTTCAAGATAGTTGTTGGGGATCTGATAAAATCTCGACCTCACAATTTAGTGTATGGGGGACAAAAGTCTCATTCTGAATTAAAATGGACGCTTATCTCTCCCTACTCAGTCTTGCTGATTAAATATTGGCTTGCATGCATCTAGGCAGGTGTGACTAATCTTCTGCACAGGAAGAGAGAGGGTATTTTAGATGGTTCTAGGGTTAAACCCAAGCTGAAAACTCTCATATCACTTCTTTTGTGAAATCATAACTTCTTGAGTCCAGTTTCCAAGCTTTGTTACATTAAAAATTCAGGGAATATTCGTTATAATGTGATATAATATGATAGTGCTTTCTTTTTCCATGGAAATCCAACACCATCCACACATCTGAAGAGGAACCGTATGACAGTGAGATCCGTATGACGGAAATATAACCTTGAAGGACGCCACTTTGATCCACTTACCGGAATCTTCCTCCTCTTTGACTGTGTGGTTACAGTTTTGTATGACAAAAATTTGTTGCTCACTGTGTTAAAAGAATTACAGACCTTTCCCCCCATTTAGTACAATGGTATTATTTCTTACGTAGCTAGCAGAGAATTTTCTTTTTATTCTTAAGGCAAATTTATATAGTAGTGTAGTATAGGAGAAATTACTCAGGCATTTCAAACATATTAATCAGAGGCTCAGAGCTGTGAGCCATGCTTTGACACTATTTTAGGACTTGAAGACCCCTGCTCAGTCTCTGTTCAGCTTTGCTGAACACCTGTTCAGTGGGTTACTGATGTTATCAGTTTTATTAAAAGCATTCATTAAAATCTGTTATAAAAATGAAGCACTGAGGTTATATAGCAAGATTTGTAACCTGGAAATAAAGGCCAGATCTGCTGTCGTACCACTAAACGGGATTAAGAAGAATGACACTTTTGCAGTAAGTGGGTGAAATTCCTTTTGGAAAGATGCCTTATTTAAACAGCATTAATGTTTACGAGGCTCTTTAATGCTCATTATGTTTCTCTTTATTGCAGAATTCCTCGTTGCACAAATGTAAGAGAGCATCCAATAGATTGCTTTAAAATTTACCAGCAGGAACTAAAACAAACCAGTTACTGTGGTAACTATCTGGTGGCCTTCTCATTTCCGCAAAGGTCGCTACCTGCCGTCAGATTCTGTGATGATCCCTTTGTAATGATTGTACACCGGGAAGCCTTTTCTCTGTTCAGGTTCCCTGTACTGCTCCTGTGCTCTCGCTGTGATTGATCACTGGGTTTTGAAATTGTTCCGCTGAGGAGCCGTGGGAGTACGATGCAGGGAGCACAGCACCGGTACTGCACCGGGAGATTGCCGATTGCTGCCGTCGACCGCGCTGGCACCAGCCTCAAAAGCGGGTCTGGAGGCCGTGCCTGTAATCGGGGGGTCGCCGATTCAAATCAAATCCCAGGGTGGGCAGACTGATGTCACCGTCAGGCCCCTGAGCGAGACCCTTAACCCCCAACTGCTCCAGGAACTGAGGATAAAAGATTATGCTAAATAAATAGAGTGAATGAATGGTCACTGCCTCCGGGTGTCGTCTCTGTTCCCCAGCACAGAGGGACCTCTCCTGAGTGTCCACTGTGTTCAGGTGGCCCCCAGCTTGCTCGTACCTCTGCCCCCGACTTCCTGTCATGGTAGGAGAATGAGCAAGTGCTCGTGCTAATGTCCGGAGCTGCCGGGGGGAGCCTGATTCTGACCTCACGTGTCCGGCCCTTGGTGGTGTACCCCCCTCTGTCCCAAACGGAGCCCAGCGTACGGCATGCAGATCAGCCGCCCTAAGATGATGCTGAAGGTCATCCTCGTCTTCTGGGACAAGCAGCCTTTCCTTCAGAGGGGAATTCGAGCCTCACTGACTCATCCGAGTTGAGGGTGGAGGGCTGTCTGTGTAAACGCATAGCCCCCGAAGCATGCTGGAGATTCAGAAATGCCTGTAAAACGGCAGCCGTGAAGAGCGAGGGTCTCGCGTTTTTGAGCACCGCCGTGGTGATGATGAACGGGGCTGGCTGGAGCGGCGCCCCCTGCTGGTTGCAGCGCTGATGCAGCACGGCAGGGCCGCCCCATTCCCGTTGCCCTCTACACGTCTTTCCTCCACCTCACACGCCGCTCTTCCGGCAGAGAGGAAGCTCCCCGGCTGACTCGTTGGCGGATGACTGTGCATCTGGCCTCGCAGTGGGGGATTGAGGTGTCTGCTTCCACGTGTTGGGGCATCACTGAGCACTGGGCTTTGTGTCCCTTCTGTATATATTTTGTACGTATTTAGATGTATGGGGAGCCAGACTCATGCATGTACAAAAATGGAACTTATTCTCCATTGACAGAAAAGGCAAAATATTTTGCCGTTTGATCTGAGCTGTTTGTGGCAGCATTTGGGTTGTTTGGGGGGTGGCTCTCGTGCATTTAAATAGATGATTATTCCGAGAAAAGGGATCTTTGTGGGTGATGTTCCGTTGCGGCTTGCTTGGTTTGCCTCTCCTCTCCGGTCATGAAAACGGACCTTTGTTTCCCAAAGACTTTGAAGACAGACCTCTGCTTCCCGAAGACTTTCTTGCCGCTATGAAACAGTAGATAAATTGGCTAAAAATAAATGCTCTGGATGTTGCGTGTGGGGGAACGCCCCGAATAATGAATCGGCCGTCTTTCCTCGTGCGACGCCGGACGGTCCGCCGTCTCGCGATCGATCGCGATAATCCCCCGAGCCGCTTAAAGGCGGGGTGAGAGCGAGCGTCGGGTCTTTACGTCTCAATGCCGCTTGACAGATGGAGGCCAGTGACGGGCGTAGCCGTGCTCTGTGGAGGTCCTGTGTGGCTCGCAGTGCAGAGTCTGACTCACCCGGGTCAGCAAACCGGATAAGTCAGTGACGGATACATACTGACGCTCGCCAAAGGGCACCGGACTGCTGAGGTGATCTGTAGAAACCATATTTCCAGAATATAATGTATTATAATGTAGCTCATAATTGACAGTTAATTACCAGAGAAGCGCTTCTGTTCATCTACGAAAAAAAGACACTTCTAGAATTCGTTATGTGGTATTATTAAATGTCTGTAATATTTGCTCAATAGTACTGGAATAAAAATGTAGGTTTTATATTTTATTCAAAGCTGGCAGGGCATGAAGACAGTACGGCACTGGGAGATAAATGCCTGGATACATACGAATTAATCCTTAATACGCTGTTCATTTAGTGCCGTTGGAGTGACAGTATTTGTTGTTTGTTTTCGTAGTTTTTACAATATATCCGGTTGCCTAAAGGATCATCTGGCTAGACTGAAGATAGTGATTAAGACCGAAATCACTTTCATAAGCTTATTGCAAATGTCAGGCTTATTGAATAAATGAAACCTGTAGAGTGGTCAGACTCAGTGGGTAGGGGGCGGGTGAAAGTATGACTGGTTATTAAGCCCCCCCCCCCCCCCACCTAGCCCCTGGTATCGGATTCCATTTTCTCTCTTTAACCATTTTAATAAAATCCCTTTGTTCTCATCTGAGTTTCTGAGAATCCCACAGCTCTGGTCACCCGTTGGCCTTCTAACCAAATGAGTAAATAAGCCCCCTAAGCTTTTGAGATAGGGAGGATGCATAATGACTCTACAGGCGACAGACCCGTCTGCCCGTCCAACCTGAAGTGCTTTGAGAGGACTTCACATGGCTTCCATGCAGCATTTAGCTGCTGCTCCGTGCCTGATTGGCTTTGCGGTCCAGGCCAGTTTCTTGCATCATGTATCGACCCTGTAATTCACGCAGACCTTTAAGTGTGCCTGTAAATGGTGGATTTGCCCTTTTTATAAAACGCCAGTGTTCTTGTACGGAGCATTTGAAGCTTTTCCTGGGTTAGGCCTGTCAAGTTAACTACTTTTTTTTGGAATATATATTGTCCCAGAAATAATTGCGATATTATTGTCATTTTAAGGCCATTTTATGTCACTGATATAATGATAATGTAATGGCATAATAATGCAAGTACACCCTTTCAAAAACACAACACTCCTTGCCTGTGATCGGCACATGCTCCTCGCCTGTGATCGGCACATACTCCCCGCCTGTGATCGGCACATGCTCCTCGCCTGTGATCGGCACATGCTCCTCGCCTGTGATCTGCGCGCTCCTCGCCTGTGATTGGCACATGCTCCTCGCCTGTGATCGGCGCGCTCCTAGCCTGTGATCTGCGCGCTCCTCGCCTGTGATCTGCTCGCTCCTCGCCTGTGATCGGCACATGCTCCCCGCCTGTGATCGGCACATGCTCCCCGCCTGTGATCGGCACATGCTCCTTGCCTGTGATCGGCACATGCTCCTCGCCTGTGATCGGCACATGCTCCTCGCCTGTGATCAACACATGCTCCTCGCCTGTGATCGGCGCGCTCCTCGCCTGTGATCGGCACATGCTCCTCGCCTGTGATCGGAGCACGTTCCTTGCCTCTTTCATTCTCAAGAATATTCAGACATTGTAATCGGAATGTTAAAAAAATCCTAAATAAATAAAATATAAATAAACCAAAAAATAGCTAAAATGCAAATACAATCTCAGGCTCTGTTTACGAAAAATGGACTAAATATTAAACATTCTTGTGGCCATTGTAGTGGCTAAATATTACATATTCTTGTGGCCTAATCACAGTACTGCATCACTAATAATCCAACATACTACAAATACAACATTCTACAGTAATATAAAAAAAGGAAATATGACTAATGCGATGAGGCATTGTGCCATTTGAAAATTATCACACACATATGCTATGTAATCACAGATATAATTGTGGCACACTTTTAGTCAAAAACACAAATGCCGCCTTAAACCAAGTCAAGTGTTCGTATGAACAAAGGCACAGATGCCTCACCTGGTTGCATCTGCTGCCAAATCTGTATTTTAATTGTCAGGAGGATACTGAGCAAGGAACACCCTCATGTTTCCTTTGTGGGGGTTAGTGCAGGATCTCTCTGGGGTAACAATGTTACCAGCAGTGCTGAACATTCTCTCTCAGCTAGAGCTTGTTGCACAAATGCACATGCACACTTGGCCATTAGAGGAAATCATCTATGATTATCATACCAATACATCAAGGGATCAAATGATATATCAAATGCTTCTTCATGGAGGAACTTGGTCAGCTCTGCATCAGTATGTGCTCTTTTTGGTACCGATACAGCCGGGGTCTGGTGACTTGTGAGTTGGGTTCTCCTGTTCTGGAGCCTCTTCTTCTTGGGTGCTTGAGGTGGCAGAAGTGGCAATTTCAGGTCCAGAAAGTAAAAATCCAGACCAAGATTTTGTTTCAGTCAACCAGTTGAGTACACTGTGACTGTGACTCTTTATGCTCAACTGGTTGGTTGAAAGTAAATCATGGTCTGGATTTTTACTTTCTGGACGTGAAATTGCCACCTCTGGTTCTGAGCCATCGATTTTCAAAGCTGCTTTGCTGCAGCTCTCACCACCGGCACTTTCTCAACTTCCTTCTTCCTCTTTCATGTCCAGCAGCTCTTAAAGAGCTGATGTTTGACATCATCCAAGACCTCTGGATCCTCCATGCTACCGTGATACCCCCTGGGTCCAAGATGCTGGCCTTTTTCAGGAGGTCTTGGATTTCACCCACAAGGTCCCATGGCACGCACTATGCGATCTGTGTCACTGTCCAGACCATGGGAAACAGCCAAGTGGAGTTTGTGTCCAAAGCAACTGAGCCATGACCAGGCACTATGTTACCACTATTGTCTGTAGTTATACAGGCTCATCCAATACCCAGTCTGCTAAAGCAAACTGAAGAGCTTCAGCAAGAGCACTGACAGTATGGGTTTGGGGTGTGTATCAAGTCTCTAAACACTTTGACCACAGAGTCCAGTCAGCAATGATGTAATGTATGGTCAAGCTGTTGTATGGGGTCATATTTGAGCTTGACCACATATCTGTAGTGGCAGAGTAAAAGGAGACGTCTTTTATCTCCTTCAGAATGTCCTCTTTCATTTTGTTGTACAATTCTGGAACGGCAGTTTGCGAGATGTACGTTTTCTTTGGCAATTCCTACTGTTTGTCAAAAGTTGGCAGCATATTTTTAAATGCTGGTTTTTCAGCTGTGGTTAATAACTGCATCTCTTTGGCTATATAGCGCATTATGGCATCTGTGAGCGTGCGCCATTTCGTGCTGTCACGTTTATTTGCACTGTCGGGCAAAGGAATCTGTAAGAGACAACTGTCGCTATGGCCCCTCTCCAAGTCCAACTGCAGTTTTTGTTCCCAGCTAGGAAAACTGAATGGATTGGTTATGTTTTAGATGAGCTTTTAGGTTAGTTGTATTGCCAGTTTTTCATTGCCACTATTTATAAACAAAGTCGACATACCAGCTCATTCATGTTAATGTTATTTCCTCTGTCATTCAGCTTACAGCCAAAATGTTTCCACACTGTGTAGAATGCGGTTTTGAAACTTAACCCATTTGGACTTATTCTTCCAAACTATCTAGCTGGAATTATGCAGTAGTCGGGAAAAATTCCTATTAAAACGTGTACCTAGTAGCCTCGAGGAACGCGTTATCGTCACCCGTCACTGTCCACCGTGTGTGTGGAGGAACTGCCTGATCTGTGCCTGCTACATAAAGTAGACGTCTGCATTCCCACGGGACCCGCGGCAATAGAGTATGACCTGAGATTCATTTTCACTTTTGAATGGGGGAATGGGACAATAGAAATGACTCATGGCAAACCGCAAAAAGAATTCAAATAATTAAGTATTGTGCTAATATTTAATTAATTTTTTATTAAATTTATTTTTTCGTAATTTTATTAAACTGTTATTCATGTTGGATAGTGAACAGCACATTGGGTATAATAATTTTTAATGCACATTAAAAATCCACCCTCCACAGCAACCCACAGGCCAGGAACTGCGGTCAGAAATTAGATAGATGGATGTTTCTCAATCTGCAGTCTGCTGCTGATGCTATATATGAGATATCTGGCTGACATGAGTTTACATTGCATGTAGGAACTCGATGACCAATCAAGGTTTCTCTGAGAGCGAGCAGGATCAGACTTAAAAGGTTTGGGTGCGAGCAGAACAAATTATGACCAGCAGGTAGGTGCCTGACAGAATCTGTATCCTGGGAGTTAAAATTCCATCCTGCGCAGACATCTAACACCGAGAGTGGATGAGAGGGTAGTTAGTGGCATTCTTTGTAAACACGTATGTAAACGCAATTTGCCAATATTGTGGTCAGAAAAATGATCAAGGTTATGTCCATGAATCGTTCAATAAGTCGAATATCGTATATCATCGTGACAGGCCTACCTGGGGTTAATATGAAGCGTTATCTTGCAGACCAGATGCAAGTGTCCCCAGCAGGGTGGGATTTATTGGAAGGCAGCGCTGAGAGCTGAATCGCAGTAATTGGTAAATGGACAATATGGTCCCTTTTAAAGGACGTCACTGAGCCTTGGGCTAAGATCACAAGGTGCTCTACAGTCACAAGATGGCTTTAGGAGGGAATCGTGGATAATGTGATCCGATTTGAGAACTTGCTTATCGTGTTAATTTGAGTGGTATAACTGGCTTGAATTGAAAGGCTTGCTTCTGAATATGATGGTGGTTTAGTGGGGACCTGCACACAGTGCAGGCCAGGAACGGCGGTCAGGAATTAGATAGATGGATGTTTCTCAATCTGCAGTCTGCTGCTGATGCTACATATGAAATATCTGGCTCACATACATTTGCATTGCGTGTAGGAACTCGATGACAAATTACAGTTTCTTATATATCTTTGTCTATTGTGTTGTGTTCTGTTCATGACTAGTATAATCTGCAGTTCGACACTTAAATTTTATTCACCCGAGTGTTCTATTTAGTTTGAGTAGAACATCTATCATCTTTCATGTACATAATTGACTTTGGTTAACAGCTCTGTTTCCTGTCGTTTACCTCTGCTGTGATTTGAGTTAATGCCGGCCTCCATCTTACAGCTTTCTTCGACTTCAGAGCAAACAGAAGCTCTTATTGAGCGGCCGACTTTTATGTGTGTTTGTCCGTCGGCATTTCCTGTAAGGACGTTTTTTCCCCTGCTCTGGCATCTGTTCTGAAGGGACGGCAGAATCGATCGGGATTCTTCGGTTTTGTTCTGCTTCTGTAACAAACATCTTTGGATTGGATGGCAAAACTTGAGTAAAATTATCCATTTCTTATTAAAAGCAAAGGGCTAGCTTTTTGTGCAAGAAAATGAGAAATGTTCATCCTGAAATAAATGAGATCAAAATGGAAATTTAAGTATATCGAGTCCTTCCATTTCCCATATGTATCCAGTGCGTCTGGAGTCTCAGGAATCACAGAGCACCTTGAACGTGATGCCGGTGTAACGCAAGGCAGTTTAGAATATTAAAGATATCAAAGTCAGCATCTAAATAAGCCTGAAATGTTAGTGAAAACATAGCCAGGATGCCTCTGAATCCCAGCCCCTGTGCTGCTTAGAGCGTGTCTGTGAATTTGTAGGGCAATGCACAGCCCCAGCCTGTCAGGGCGCCTGGGAAGGAATCGACGGAGAAGCTTGCGGATCTTCAAAGGTTTCCCCTGACAGATAGCTTCACGTCAAATCATTACCGATTCGCCGAGCTGGGTCCGTCTCCTCAGCGGTAAGCGCGAGCTCCCGTTAATGATGAGAGAGCTGCGCACATGAAAAGCCAGCTTGGGACCCAGGGGACGCAGAGGAGGACTTTTGCAGATCAGAGACGCCGACTGATTGAGTAATTAAATTAATTGCCTGGAATGGAGAAGACGTGAGGAGTAGTAGAGACATGGAGAGGCGGCCATGCTGTCCCTGCTGCCCATCATAGTCTTTTATGATACTTATCTCATTTATTTTAGATAGATAGATAGATTCTTTGTTACTGCCTGATAGCTGCTACCTAGTTCATATATCTTATTTTGTGGAGGCCGGTATGCGTGCTCATGTTGTGTGTCTTCCCCCAACAACGAAATAATACAGCTACTAAAATCAGCATGATCCAATCCCATCTTTGGATTTATAGAACCCCCTTGCATCGGTGTGAAAATGAAAGAATGACACTCTGATCCACCCCCACCCCCAACCTGAGGCAGGTTAGTTTAGTGACATGGTGCTACGGAGCCCGGCTTAATGAGACAGCGCACTTTTTCTCACACGGTGAGAAATGAGCAGTTTTCGGAGCTCAGGTCAGATCAGTATGAATGATGGCGCGTCACCACAGGCGCGTTGTGAAACCCCCAGGCCGCGTCTCTCTGCTTTCTACAAAATAAATCCTGAGCTTTATGAAGGAGATCGAAGGGATTTTTCCCCGGCGTGCATCGCATTAAAGCGGGGCTTCCCGCTTTTTCCCCGTGCGCTGTCGCCATGGAGACGGTGGTCATGGGAGCCAGAGCACCATCAGGACTGGAGTGTCGATATCTACATCTTTGAAGCGATGGGTTGCAATAAGACTGAACGGACCTCGGGGAAAAAGTCATGCGATCGCCGTGAGAGGGGCACCATTTGGGCTTGGGACGCGTCTCACGGTGACAGGGCGACGTGGTGAAGTGCTTTTGGTCAGATGTTAGCCTCAAAAAAGAATATGGCTGAAGCCATGACTCTCACAGCCTCTTATTAAAGTACCATAGCTTAAAAGTAACTCTGAACTGCGCCTGTTAGAATTGAGTGCACAGTGCCTGTGTAGGCTTTAGAGAAGAGTCATCGCAAAGCCTCGCAGTCCCTCACAAGCTTGCAGCTACCGGATTCTGTGTCTGGTGACACTCGTGACTTTTCTGGTGCTTGACTACTGTTACGAGCTGCTACTGACACTATAATGCTTCCAGCATCCGGGAGGCCTGATCCAGCTTAACCTAGACACTTCAGGGTATCCCAAGACGTCCCCGAACACGGCATCTCGTCAAATGGCGCATGCGGCATGTGCTCCGAGCAGAATGGCCTGGCGGAACCACGTGAGCCGAGGATAGAATAGGGACTTTATTTGGGGTCTGTGAGTTGAGAGCACATTAGCAGAATGTGGGGGAGAAACAAATCAAAAGACGATCGCAAGGGGAAACTCGCAGGAAAACACATCGGGCATCAGGGTGAGGAGAGAGGGTGTGGGGTCGGGGGTAGGCATTAGGGGTAAAAATCCATCTCAGATTATTGACAGCTAGGTGCAGGTTAATGAATGGGGTGGGGGCTGGAGGTGAAGCTAATGCTAAGACTCTATGTGGTCTTCGACCTGTACCAGCTCTATGGAGAATAGTTCTTCAATAGCCATACTGGGCCATACTACATAATTTAGCCTCTTTGACATTTTATTTGTTATTTTGCGGTTCGTAAAGGATTGTGAGCCTTAATGAATGTCCATGGCATTTTTAGGGGCAGATAAACAAAAATGATGCACCTCAGGAATTCAGCATTAGGCTTACAATCTTCTTGTTCTTCAGGCAGTAAAAAGAAGATGTGGGGGTATTAAATGCACTGAGCAGGCTTTAGCTGCTTCCCCTGAGGTCTTTCGAAGGTATTTCTCTGCTCGCAGATTTGCCACCTGCCATTTTTCAATCATGCATGACATTTCAAAAGTGGGACTGACCTCTGACCCCTGCGCTTACTGTCTGCTTCCTGCCAAGACCACCTGTTTCCTGGTTCCTTTTGGGAATTTGGTCCAGGCAGAGCAGTAGATAATTGATGATATACAGATGATTTCTCTCATCCAGGTGCTGTACTTCGGATTTATTATTTACTTCCTAATTGACCCTGTGCACTGCCTCACACGTCCAGGCTGTGGACTCAAATTTCGATTTGGGTTTGTGGAGTTTGGCAGTTCTCCACATGTTTACATAGGTTTTCACTCCAGCTTCTCTCGGGAGTGAAATCCCTTTTAGGGTATGTCTGATTTCCCCTTAGTAAATGTGTATTAATCGTCCTGTATTTGACTGGAATCCCATCCAGGGTGTCTGTCGGCATACCCCGTCCTTCCAGGGGTAGGCTCCAGACTCGCCTTAAACCTGAACTGGATATGCACTTCTGGAAAAATGAATTAATGCGGTATCCGTTTACTTCCTGTGGCAGAGAAACTGGAATCTATACTCAGCCTAAGCAGTGCACTCAGTATCTTCCCCTTATTTCCTGTGCCAGTCTGTCAGGCTGAAAAGTGATCGCGAAATTTAGTTTTTCAATAAGATACATTTTTAAAGAACTATCCAATCAGTCGCATTAAAGGTGAATGTGTATACTCGGGTGTATACTTGGTTTAATTTCCCTGGTTTGTGTCATTATCCCGGACACTGAAATGCACACCTTAAAATGAGAGCTGCTTGATGTTTGATGTTAATATTGCCATCTCATCTTATGCATCAGCGTGATAGATGGGTTGAGACAATCAGTAAGTAATGTTAAAATGCAGGAAACGACGCTTGGCAAGCTTTGCAGTTTCGTGATTTTTTTCTTTTCAAGATTTCAAGATACTAGTATGTATTACAAAATCAGCCTCAAGTTCACCGCCGCTGCTTTTGCATAAACTCTGCACGTGCTCCC
This sequence comes from Paramormyrops kingsleyae, assembly GCF_048594095.1. Taxonomy (NCBI): domain Eukaryota; kingdom Metazoa; phylum Chordata; class Actinopteri; order Osteoglossiformes; family Mormyridae; genus Paramormyrops; species Paramormyrops kingsleyae. The sequence goes on from NC_132799.1 coordinate 35,199,410, forward strand.
CGAGCCAGTCATAATCACTTTTGTTTTTGCTGTTTGATGTGCTCATAGTGTGGCATGTTTGTGAGGAATTTAGCAAAAATGAGTAAGGAGAAGAAAAGCGAACAAGAACTGGTCACTAAAAGCCTTCAGCTGTATGGAAATATTTTGTATTCCACAGAGACGATATTGAGCAAAAGCATGTGGTGTCAGAACTGTGTTTCGTCTGTTGGCACAAGTCGTGACAGCACCTTCAACTTATTTGACACACACTATTGCTTTATGAATATTGCATTATTTATCTCAGAAATTTCAAATATCATGATGTGGATTTTTTCCCCAGTATTGTGCAGCCCTACTTAAAGCTCTTCCATTCTTCCTCCGTAGAGCGCTGCCTCCCTCCTCGTCATCGTCAGAGATGAAGGCAGCATCCTCATATCCTTGGAGGCCTCGGACGTGAGGGAAGACACCACTGCATACGCAGTAATAGTGTCTGGCGAGCCCAAGACCCACTTCCTGCAGTTTGACAACCCCAGCGGAGCTGCACCCCATCCTCTGGTCTTCAACGCCTCCTACCACGGACTCTGCTACACGGTCAGCCTCGTGGTCAGCAACGGCACAGCGTGGTCAAAGCCAGGGACTCCTGTTAGCATCCTCACAAGTGAGAAATTGCGTTAGAGTTTGTCCCCTGTCCTGTAACTCTTTGTTACCCCTCTTGCCCCCTGCTGTTCAAAAGGCATTTATGTCCCCAAAAAGTCTCCCTCCTTGCTTCATTTTCATCGTTCCCCCTAGAGCTGTAAAAAAAACGATTATTCTGATAAGCGATTAATCATGTGTAAAACCTGTATTAATCAAGTGTAGAAACTTTACACAGTGTAGAAAATCTCTATTTAAAGTGGCATAGAAACAAAGATCTGCTATTTCTGAATATTTTGCTTGCTGACAATTTTACTTTATACTGTACTGTTTTGATGGTATTTTCCAAAGCAACACAATTTGGGGATGTCCCAGCTAATTTTGTTTCCAGATTTCAAAATACTATGGTGTTTTATTTTACTCTAATACCTCCCAAGCCTAGTAACTACTTCACCCTCCATATCACTACACTGCTTGTGTATGTGTTTGTTGCAATACATCTGCCCTCTGCTGGTCTGCTGGAATATTATTGCTGTACACGTATGCTCTTCACGATTGTCTGCGTCCACAAATGTAGTGTGTACAGATGTGATATGAGCCGTGACAGCACACAGGAAAGTGAAGTATGAACTAAGCTTAACATACCAACGTTAACATCACTAGGTGGTGAGGATCTTATATGCAGTTTACACAGTAAACCGCAAAACTGCTAGTAATCATTGACACAATTCATTGTTGACCTTTTTATTACCCATTATCATTATCAACGTCATTGATTCCTATTCATTGTTAGCCATATTCCTCGTGTTGGCTACAGCCAACTTGCCTTTTCTAGGTGCACTTGTGTTACCTTTGCCTTCATTACTCCTCTGGCAACTCATTTTTGGTGTGTTTTGAGGACCTGCTGTGATTCTACATAACAAACTTCTTGGCTGGAAGTAAGACTAATTTAATTTCCAGGGCCTCTGCCAGTGGACAGCGTGCTCATCCATGACTACAAGCCTTCTCCGGAAACGGGCATCGTTTTTGAGATGAAATATGCAGAGAACAACATTTTCACCAGGGTGAACATCAGTTACCTGGAGAGACAGGAGCATCGGTGGATCCTGTATAAAGGTAGAGCTGCCTTGGGCTGCAGTTGGCACGATGCCTCGGAGGAATAATTAACGTACTTCCTGGCAGTGTTGTTTAATTTAGCATAGCTATGCATAGTATAGCATAGCAAGTGGTTTTGGTCTCAAAGCCGTCTTGATGCGACATTAAATGGCTTTGTGCTATTTAACTCTGTGACAGTACGCTATCTATGCATTCTTTTATGAGTGAGCTTGGTATCATTTCCCTTTTATTTGTTCAGATTTTACCAAGGGGAAAACCGTCTTCAAGCACTGGTTGCCAGGGACCTGCTACACCAACATCACATTCCAACTGGTGTCAGAAGCCACCATCAATAAGAGTGCTGTAGTCCGGCACAGCGGAGTAATCCACCAGCCCACACAGCACAGAACGGGTAGGTTAGACTGTCCCCTCAGGTGCGGAATTAGTCCAAAGTTCAGCTTTCCACCCACTCTGCATAACTGATGGCTTCCTTGCAACTGCTTTGTCAGCTTATTTTCATGCATATGCCATGTTTTAAGTAGTTTTAATGCTTTTTTACATATGTGACAATCATTGTTGATTTTTGAAGTCGAGTAGTATGTCAAAATCCACATCATCGCCTTTTAGTGTCCATGAAATTGGACCTATTTTGTCTTGTCGCTCAGAGATGCAGTGGAGCAGGTGGTCTGAATGGTGTCTTGTAGAGTTTCAAGGCTTTTTTGTATCTCTGCTCATTTTAAAAAATCTCCACAGCCCTATACCATGTCTGTTTCCTCCCACAGTGCCAAACCCTCCCCTCAATGTTTCCCTGAAGATCACTCAACTCGGAGATAGGCCTCAGTTAACGGGGATCCATGACTGGCTACTGAGACGGAGTAGGCGAAATGTCCCCTTAATGGGGAAACAGGAACAGGCAGGGACTCTGGAGGAAGAGGTTGAGTCCACGGAATATCCTGACCCTCGTGGACCCGTGGACCTTGTCCGAAGCCTTAACGGCTCCATGGATGGCTTCTCTGTCAATGGCACAGAGGATGACAATAGCACCCAGCCCTATTGGCCAGACTCCACTACAAGCACCGCCCCCGCAGAGCAGGAAGGGCAGGATTCTGTGAATGCACCATTCTCAGAGTATGAGGACTCCCCTGAGCTGGGGTCTGCCGGGGGCCCGGCCCTGTTTCCGACTTCCACTTCACTCCCTCCCAGAGGGCCCCCCATGCTGCTTGAGCTGCGATGGCTGCCCCCCCGTCCTCCCACTGCATTTGACGGTTTCAAAATTTACATCTATAAAGATGGTGAGTCTACCAAACCTACATGTGCAGGCCCCGGTCTGCAGACCCCTGATGTTTATGAAACAAACTGTAGTTAAGGAAAGGTCTCATAGAACATGCCAACATTTTTGGTAAACACTCTGGTAGAGTGTGCTCTATAATGGATGAGAATATAAGTTAGATAAAAGTTTCTTAGATAATACATAATTGATGCTTTTGTAGAGAACTTCAACTGAAGTGAACATAGTCTAAATGTTTTAACAGGTAACTCCACGGAGATGACCACCATGGATGAAAACACTCATGAATTTTTCACGGAGCTGACGGAGCCGGGCACCTACAGGGTGCTGGTCACCACCCTCAGCTCGTCTGGAGACTGCGACCCCAGAGAGAGCACTAGGGACACTAGTATCACATTCTACCTCAGTGAGCCACTCTCTGTTCCTTTCTTGTGCTTCTTGTTTTGAGTACTGAGGTTTATAAAGGTACTAGATAGGAGTTTTAAGTAGTACTGGATTACGTATCATTTTAAAAGTGACCTAGGAGCAAGCCATGTGGGATGATAGGACTTGTGCCTCGTTTCCACCAGAACCGGACATTTTCCCAATCCGGAACTAGTTCCGTGCATTTCCACCACAAGAAAACTGGCCCTGGGCCAGAAAAAACAGCTCCAACACAGCACCACAAAAAAGCTGGTCTCAGAATTCAGAACCATAATGTCAGCGAAAGTGGGATGGGTTATCGTATCCAAACCTTCCGCATACCTGGAAAATTCAATTCATATCCGATACAGTTTTGTCTAATGGTGCCAGCAGTGAAACAACTTGCCGCTTTTTACCAGAATAACGTTACTTTTTTTTGTTTGTTTGTTTTCTTGTTCTGTGGAAAACGAACAATTGATTCGCTGACCAGATTCAATAATAAATTATAAACATGTTGCAGGTCAAATAAATAAAATATTGTGTTGTTCAGGTGGTGAGGGGATCATGAGGTGGACAGCAAAGTTCAGTTTTTAGCAGTAACGATCCTTAAAAGGACAGCAGTAAAACAGCGAGTGAGAATAAACTCACACATACAGACGGGGAGCCTTTATGGAGACAAAAGTGGATACAGGCAACAAAGACGAGTCGTACTCTGAATACTTTCTTTTTTCGGTTTGGCAGCTTATAAAAACTTAAAATCCGAAATAGATCAAAATAAATCCAAAAAACGGAATACATATGAACCCTTACTTTGCTCTCACGTCTGCCTACATAACTTTTCCATTCCGTTGTTTTTTTAAACCAGTGGAATCACGGGCGGGTTCTCAAAAGGCATCAAGCGAGAACCAACCCAGCACCAGCACCAGCTCTGTGTTGGTGGAAACAAGGCATTGATGTTCATTACTGGTTACTAGCACGTGGTTATGGAGTAACTATGTGTCAGTCTGATTGGCTGGTTGGCTTGTCGCAGGTCACAGCGGCGAGTGGTTTGAGCAGCCTACGGAGCGGCCCCAGGCGGTTAGCGTGCGGCTGCTAAACCCCACCACAGCGGCTGTGTCCTGGTCCCCCAGCACTTCCCACCACAACGGAAGCCTGGTGGCCGTGCTATCACTGACGTGCCTCAAACCTACCATCAGCCAGCGGACAGAGACCACATACTGCGCCGAGGTGGGCCTTTCATTACCGTTAATGTTCCGGAGGCATCCATGAGAGGGTTATATGGTGAAAAGAGTGTGCGCTTCCTAAATTTCCTTTGGGATTAATAAAGTATCTATCTAATCTATCTATGGGATTACACTACAGTCAAGAGGAAATCCCATCAAAGATTTTTCACATTTTATGTCCCAAAAATGATGTGCTAGATTAAGTCTCTCCAAAGTGTCCAGAAGTTTATGAACCATCTCTATAATCATTAATATAGTTTCTATGACGTGTGAGCAAAGTTATTTTATTTATTCATTAAGAAATGTAGGATAATAGCCTTTTAAAGATACGACATGCTCACCTTTGTGTTTAATGACTATATCACTGTGAAAAACACATTATATGTTTATATTTTTATTTCCCTAATATTTATAAGATGTTAATTTAAAAAAAGAAAAGTGGTTTGTTTCTGTAATATGGTCATGAAGGTAAAACCATTAGCTGTCTCCATGGTGTGTTAACGGAAGTACGCTTTTTCGTATGTGCTGGTTTTGCATCTATCTGCCCTCCATAGCTGCTTACCCAGCACAGGGTCACGGTGACCCATTGCATTCTGGGTTTTCATGACAGAAGGGGGCTTCCAGCTGGGAACGGCTAACGTCAGACATTTCTTTTCACCGCCGTCTGACCGCGGGGCTTCGGGGATGTGTAATGTCCTCTGAGGACGCCGGTTTGCCCGATAATCAGGGACCCGAGCAATTGCACGGCAGCGCCGTGGCAAAGATAGATGAGCTGCGAGTGAAATGCCAGCAGGGTGCCTCTCATTTCAGCTATCAGTGTTAAAGCCCGTCCTCTGACGATGATGTCACCCTTGGCTTTTCTGGACACACTGGGCATCCTGCCACTGACCATAGCCTCTGTCAAAGCCCCTCTGTGTTCCACGGCCGATAAATATGTATTTTCTGTATTCATTGCAGAACATTAGGCTTAATTCAATTTAGCCGTGGTGTTCTAGCACGTAAATATCTTACTAACCTCTATAAAACGGTGGGGGACAGATTACTTAAGAGAAGTTAGCGATTAGTGGTTCACTGAGCATGCTGCTGCACTGCTGTTCACAGGAAAACTCTACTAGTGATATCATCACCAATTTGACTCCGGGGGCGCAGTACAGGGTGGTGGTATACCACACAAATGGCCCATTGGCGAGCCCCCCCTCTGACCCCATCATCATTGGAATTGGTGAGTTGCTAACTTCTTCCTTGCTGTTAGTAGGCATGCCCCAAAGTCATCAATGATCCTTTATTTTTATTGTTAAAATAATATTAAAGGACATATCCTAATTATTTACATTTAACATTTGCTGTAGATATGATTGTTTTATAAAATACCAAGTGTTTTAAATTGTATGTAAGACATCCACGTTGCACACATTAATGTTTCAGATTTTCTCCCATAATCCCTTGCACTGTGACCTCAGAGTAACTAGAATTTGATAGGAAGTCAGTGTGAGTCTTCAGCCCCTTAGATCTCGGTGGCGTTACTGAGACTCTGAGGCTTCCGCTGTCTCGTAGAGCCGACGGGAGTACGGGACCTGGTCGTCTATCCGCTCAGTCCCTCTGCGATCATTCTCACCTGGCAGCGGCTGTACAACGTGGCCTTCCGCAAGTACATCCTAGAGACCTTCTTCTTCAACCCTGTCACCCTGACATCTGGGTGGACTACCTACTACGAGGTCGCGGCCACGGCATCACTAACAGCCTCTGTGGTAATGCTCATCATTTACCATCCCCGTGCATCCCAGAATGCAACTGGTCCCCTAGAGTGATTTTTATATGGTATATATCTTATAACCCTTCGGATATGAGCTCTGGATTCTGAACCGGAAGACACTGGAACATCCTGGTAATTGCCTTGGCTGACTTGCTCTAGTAGAATACCTCAGCTGTACGGAATTTGTACATCATTACGCTCATCAGTTTCCCCCAGATAAAAGCGCCAAATGGTTTCCAGTTCCCTGGGCTGGCGTGTCGCTTCTGTTCCCGCCGCGTGTTCATATCGACACAGGATGACTTGTTAAGCCATCTGTTCCATTCGAGGGCGCTCCTTCCGCCCCACTGTGGCTGACAGCCAATAGAGGAGCCCTGGCATTCCCAAGAGGGAGACAGCCAGCCAATGGCAACGCCTGAATTGTGAAAGCTTGACCAGCAAAGCACTCTTATTGCTCAAACAGCTGCTCATTCGACAGTTTGGGATGGACACTTAACCACTTGCTTCATGACTTCTTCCCGGTAGAGGGTGACTGACTTGCTGCCGGCTTGGTACTACAACTTCCGTGTTACCATGGTGACCTGGGGCGAGCCAGCTCTCCGCTGCTGTGATGCCTCTACTGTGAGCTTCATCACAGGTAACTCCACCTGCAGGCCAGATGTAGTTATAATCCCATTCTCTACATGCCCAGAATGCAATGTCCTTACAAAATTTCCCACCTTGTGGGGACGCTACCTGGTCCCACTTGGCCAAATATTATTTTGGGTTACTTACAACTTCTCTCACATCTCTCTGCCAAATAATTATACTCTAACAGCTCTGGTCTGCATTTCAGGTCAAAGTAATATAATAATTACTTCAGAGTAATTACTATATTAAGTAATATAATAGAGTATATTATTAGACCGTTAAAGTTTTGGATGAGCTCATGGTTTTCGCTTTCATGGGTTTTTTGATAATGAGTCTTAGCTGCGGTTAAGCTGTAATCTCTGAAGGCTCTTTAGACTGACTGCTCGTCACGGAGAAGATTGAGAATTTGTCATATTCTGAACCATTCCATTTCCTTTTTTGATTGCCCCCCCTCCCCAAGCTCCTGAGGCCCCCCACATTTCATCGGTGGAGTATTCCAATGGCCTCCTGTATGTGCGTTGGACCTACGGGGACATCTTCACAGACCTGTCACACTCCCGCGTGTTGCACTGGCAGGTGGTGGCTGAAGGCAAGAAGAGCCTCAAGAAGCGTATTTCTGCCGATGTGAGTCCCCCCTCGCCCCCCCTCCATCCCCGGTTTAACGTAGCTGATCATTGATCCCTCGCTTCCAAGGCTCTGCCTGAACTCACGGATGCGGCTCAGCAAATACACGCTTCTCAGAGTCGTCTTATGACGGCTGTGTTGTTAGCAGGGACAACCTGAGAGAGACCACATAGAATTTTCTGGAAGGAAAACCAAAGCATCTGAAATATTTCATGTCAGCAAGCGTGCCTTGATCTGCGCAGCATTTGTTGTCCTTAACATTTTTAATGCTTTTAATTAGAGCTCCATGATCTGTTTATAATTGAACGTTTGCACAATCTCTGTATACAGAAAAGGTTGTTCTCAGGAATCATGCATTGGTGGTTTGAAGGTGATTTGAGGCTTGGTAGTAGAATGAATGACTGGGAATCTCCCTCGCCCCCCCCCCCCCCCCTAACTGAAGGTGACCCGCATGTCCATGAAGGCAGCTCTGGCCATCCCCCCCGGGGACATCTACAACTTGACAGTGAGCGCCTGCACAGAACGCAGCAGGAACACCTCCCGGCCACACATCATCAAACTGGGTCAGTGTATGTATGCATTCATACACTCACATATACACATGCCCACTCAAGCTCAGACAGATCTTCTCACCTTAATAACACACATGGAGGCATTCACACATTGATATTTGCACACACACTAATCCTGACATATTCAGACTCATTCACACAGAGTCTTTCACATACACACACATCCATCCATTTTAACATTAGATTGCACTCAGGGGGTCTAAGTTAGGACAGCATGAATTCACTACGCTTTGTCACTTGGAACGTGCGTGGTATTGGCTCAATTGCTAAGAGACATAAAATCTTAGAATATCTAACAACATTACAGGCAGACATTGTCCTACTGCAGGAAACTCACTTAGCCAAAACAGGACAGTGTACATTAAATTCACCAGAATTTCCACACGTATACTTAGCTAGTTATAATTCAAAACAGAGAGGAGTAGCAATTTTAATCAACAAAAGAATATGTTTCAACTGTAAAGACACTATCGCAGACCCAGAAGGTAGATTCATAATTATTAAAATTTCAGCATATAACAAAGAGATATGTATTGCCAATATATACGGTCCAAATAGTGATGACTCCTCCTTCTTCCACCACCTTTTTGCTGAAATATCATCGCACTCAGACACAGAACTTATACTGGGAGGGGACTTCAACTTAGTACTTAACCCAGAATCTGACAGACGTAGTACAGCAGCTAGTTACCGTACTTGCCAATCATCTGAAACAGTAAAACAATATATGAATGATTTCGGCCTATGCGATGTCTGGCGTACTTTTCACACCACGCTCAGAGAATACACGTTTTTCTCACCAGTCCATCATTCTTACTCCCGGATAGACTTTTTTCTTACGAGCAATACAGTTATGAAAAATATATCTGACACACAAATTCACCCTATAACAATCAGTGACCACGCACCTGTCACTATGACGGTCACTGTAAAAGTTAGTGCACCACCTTTTAAACGGTGGAGACTGAATACATCATTACTAACGGACTCAGAGTTTCTAGAAGTTATTAAAAAAGATTGGACAACATTTATTGAAACAAATGACCTGCCAGGTATCTCTGCGTGCATTCTCTGGGAGACAGCAAAGGCTGTAATACGAGGCAGAATAATTTCATATTCAGTACATAAAAAAAAGAAAGAAAAAGCACTCGAAACTGAACTAGAACAGAAAATTAAAACTTTGGAATCAGCACATGTTGCCTCCCAAGAAAAACACCTTCTCAATGACCTGAGAAAAAATAGAATTAAATTGCAAGAATTAAGAGACAAAAAAACTCAGTTTTACATACAGAGATTACGCTTGGACAATTTTGAACATAGTAATAAATCAAGTAAATTTTTAGCAAACCAACTAAAACAGAATAAGGAGAAGGCAGCAATCTCTTCAGTTACAGACCCCAATGGGAAGGCAACTCATAGCCTAGGAGAGATAAATAGGATATTTAGGGACTTCTATAAAAAATTATACTCACCTGATATTAATCCAACCAATTCTGAAATAGAAGAGTTCTTAAATAACATCGACCTACCAATATTAAATAATGAACAAATAACGGCATTAGAGTTACCTCTCTCAATAGTGGAACTTCATGATGCACTACAATGTATGCCTAATGGGAAAGCCCCAGGTCCAGATGGATTTCCAGCAGAATTCTACAAAACATTTTGGCCTCTGCTAGCACCACTCTTCCATAGAATGGTTATAGAAATTAAAGAAACTGGCAGCATCCCTCCAAATATGAATTGTGCAGACATTAACCTGCTCCTCAAACCTGACAAAGATCCTGCTCTCCCCTCTAGCTACCGACCAATATCACTTATAAATGCGGACCTTAAAATCATCAGCAAGGCACTGGCTAGTAGAATTGAAAAAGTGACACCTTATATAATACATCCAGATCAAACGGGTTTCATTAAAGGCAGACAGTCCACTAACAACATGAGGAGACTAATTGCCGTAATAGACTACTGCAACATTCAAAATAAGGAAGCCATAATCATGTCATTGGACGCAGAAAAGGCTTTTGACAGGGTCAACTGGAAATTTCTAATGGCAACCTTACTAAAATTTGGATTTCGTGAGAACTTCGTAACCTGGATTAAAATTTTATACAGTTCACCTAAAGCCTGTGTAAAAACGAATGATCAAATCTCCCCAAGCTTCACTCTCAGAAGGGGCACTAGGCAAGGTTGTCCACTTTCTCCATCACTATTTTCTATATTTATTGAACCATTGGCAGCAGCAATTCGGAATAATAATAATATCAAAGGTATTCAAACAGCAAGTATAACCCATAAAATTAGTCTTTATGCAGATGATGTATTACTTTTTCTTCAAAATACACAGGGTTCCCTCACGGAGACGATAAGACTTATAGATAAATTCTCCTCCATATCAGATTACTCTATTAATTGGAACAAGTCGACTACTCTTCCAATATCTTGTGACTTCCAGTCCAATCCAACTATCCCACTTCAATCTGGGAACATTAGATATCTGGGTATTAACATTTCTGCCAAGCTGTCAGATCTGACGCGATTAAATTATAGTCCGCTGCTTAAAAAGATAGAAGATGACCTTGCACGGTGGAACAATCTACCCACATCACTTCTGGGAAGAGTAGCTACAATCAAAATGATGATCCTACCAAAAATTAACTACATGTTCTCAATGGTTCCGAGTCAACCTCCGCGGACTTGGTTTAAATCATTGGACTCCTTAGTTTCAAAATATCTATGGAAATCCAAACCACCACGAATAAGTTTAAAAACTTTACAGAAATCCAAAAACTGTGGGGGTTTGGAGCTTCCCAATTTCTACAACTACTTTCTTGCCAATAGATTGATATATGTCCTAAAATGGACTACGCAAAATAACTTAGACCTTAACTGGTTGGATATTGAGCAAACTTTCTGTAATGATATTCGAGTCGAGGACCTGCCATTTATCAGTCATATACTTAAACGACATTGCTGTTTTAAGAGCATCAACATCAGCACATCGCTGACAGCCTGGTGGGAATTTCTTAGAATAAACCAAACTTCAGTGGTCCCATGCAAACTGACACCCATCTGGAACAACCCTGACATCCTGTTAAATAAAAAAGTGATAAACTTCCTGGCTTGGCATAATAAAGGAATCAAGCGCCTCGAACATATAATCCAAGACAATCGCATGATATCATTTGACAAAATTACAGAAACTTATAACATTGAGAAAAACAAATACTTAGAATATCTTCAACTTAAATCAATAATACACAATAGATGGTGCCGTAAGCAATTAGATCTGGAGCTTTCACCTAAAATAGCAAACTTCTTAATAACTCCAACTAAAAAACTACTGTCTAGGATTTACGTGCATCTAGCAGAATCTGATACAACGCTCTCACTCCCTACCCACAAATGGGAAAGGGATTTACTTATCAATCAAGACACTAACTTCTGGAGGCAAATTTGCTTGAATACCTTTCGAATGAATCGGAACTCCAACCTGCAGCTTTTACAATACAAAATTTTACACAGAACACACTACACAGGGCAGAGGATGTTCCAGATGGGTATCAGAGATACTGACATATGCCTAACTTGTAAGACGGATGCACCAGATAATTACCTGCATGCTTTCTGGTATTGCACACCGGTCAACGAATTCTGGCAAAGGATTTGTGAAGACTTATCGACACACCTAGGGCATCCCATCCCACCCTCCCCCTCACTCTGCCTGCTTGGGGACCTCACTGACACTAATATGGACATGAATAAATCTTGCATGCTTCTCACAGTACTAACCATTGCTAAGAAAACAATCCTTCTGAACTGGAAGTCAAAAGAGAATTTAAACATAAATCTGTTCAAAAATCTACTCTGGGATTATGTTTCCATGGAGAGGATGTCTGCCTGTAAGAAAAATCAATTGATCGATTTTGAAGACAGTTGGACTCCAATAATGAATTTTTTAACGTAATGTCGTCAGGGGTGGTGGGGCCTTGCCGTCACCGTCCCGGGTTGGGGGCTGGGGGTGGGGGGGCTGGGTTGTTGGGGTCCTCTGGTGTTTCTCTTGGCTGAGGGCGCGTGGTCAGTGTCTCTGGGTGGCCGCTGGCCTGGCCTGGTGGGGGCGGTGCGGGGGGTGGGGGGGTTCTGCCCCCGCGGGGTGGGTGGCGCGCTGGGGGGGGATCGGGGGGTGGGGCCTCTGGGTTCCGCCTGGGCCGCTGCGCTGGGGTGCGTGGGTTTGGGGGCGTGGGCTCTATCTGCTGGGGCCGCTGCTCCGGCTCCCGGGCGGGTGGTCGCCCGCATGCTGGGGGGCCTGGTCTGCCCGGGCCCGTTGCCTGGTGGGGACGGGTCGTTGTCTGCCGTTGGCGATTCCGGCGCGGGGCCCTCGGGCGCTGTGGGGTGGTTTGGGGGGGGCGGTGGGGGGAGCCTCTGCCTCGCCTGGGGGGGGGCCTGGGGTGGCCGGGGGGCGGGGGTCACCCCGCCTGGCTGGTCCGGCTCCCCGTTTGCCGGGGGGGTCTGGGGTTGTCCCGTCCTTGGCCGCTAGCTGGGGTCTCATCGGGCGTGGTGGGGTGGGTCTCTCCCGGTCTGCGCCTGGGGGGGGGGGGGCGTTCCCTGCTGCTGGGCTGCCTGTGCCGCCCCTGAACACCTCGGTTGGCCGTCCCTGCCGGCTGTGCGGGGTCAGGGATGGGGACTAATCGGGGCCAGTCGGGGATCTGGCCCCGGTGCCGGGGGGGGCCCACTCCTGGCACGCCCTTATTGCTCCCCTGGGTCCAACACCACATTTCACACAACACTAGGGCCTTGAGGGGCGGTGGGGAGGTGCGCCGAGACACTGCCCCTCAATTTTTACTTACATGTTAGACACCACATGACACTAGGGCTGAGGAGGTGGGTTGAGGCAGGTGGGGCTCTGCCGTCTGCCAGCGGTGGGGTGCCCATGCCTCAACTGCTCGCCCACTTTTTGCACCTTAGTCATATACGCAGTCCATATTACATTAGGGCCTTGGGGGTGCGGGGAGGGGGATGGGGGACTCTGCCATCTGCCAGTGGTGGGGCCCTCATACCCGAACTGCACCCACTAATTTTAATGCATAGTAGACATAAACACACAACTCTCTCACACATGTACATGCACACTTCACACCAACATGGGTCAGGGAGGGGATGGGGGCTGAGGGGCCCCCCCTAACTCTCTGTCTCTGGCCCTGTGCTGGTGGGGTGGCCCGCCGGGGGGAAGACCCATCATGGGGGGGTTCGGGTGGCCCTGGCGGGTATGGGCGGCCTCCTCTCTTGGGCCGCGGGCCGGGTGGTGCTTGGCTCTGCTGCGCCGTGGTGGGGCCCTGGCGGGCGGTCCGGGGAATCTTGGGACGCTCTGGGCCCTGCTAGGCGGATTGGGGGGTTCGGTCTGGGCTGGGCGGGGTGTCTGCCGCTCCCCGGTCGCCGCGGGTCCGCTCCCGGGTGGGGGGGGGGCTCTTTGTATGGGCCCCCCTTGGATCATCCTGCAGTGTTGGGGGGGAGGCGTGCCGGGTCGCTGCGGTGGGCGGCGGCCCGTCCTGCCGGGGAACGGGCTGGGGGGGCTGGGGCTCCCCCGGTGTGTGGGGGGCCGTCCGCCGGGGGGTGGGGGGGGTGGTCCCGGTGGGTGGGGCCCTTCGGCCCTGGACCCGCCTGCCCCGGTGGGTTGGTTGCGGGTGGGGCTGGGGGGCTCGCCGCCCGTCCTCCCTCTGCGGGCCTCCCTGTGCGGGGGTTGGCGCCCCCTTAGTCCCTCGCGGGCTCCCTCTCGGGTTGGGCGGGTGGTTGTCTCTGGGATGCGTGGCTGTGGGCCCTTGTGCCGGGGGGGCAGTAGGGTGGCTTCGGTTGCCTGGTTCTCCTGCCTTCGCCTTGGGCCTGGGGGGGGGGGGGGTGCTGCCGCCTCCCCTGACGGCATTAAATGCCAGCACATCCAATGACAAATCAGGTCACACCTACACTTGCACATGCATACAAGACTGGTTGAGCGATCGATATCATTATTATTATTACTTTTTAGGGTATGTTATAGATTTAGGAATTGAAATATACATATATAACGGTACGATTACGTGTGTGTATGCTACATATATATAATACCGATTTGTATTAATTATTATTAGTATCACTGATGTTGTTATAATTCTTGTTGTTTGATGAGTGTTATGTTTCTTATGGTTGTTTGTATTCTGTATTCCCCTATACTTCATCTTTTTTCCATCCCGCCTACATTATTAGTGTTATTATTTCTGTATACCTTTTTTTTTTTTTTTTTCTTTTCTCTCTCCCCCTCTCCCCATGGTGATTGATGTCTGTTATTGTTACGCTGTTGTTTTTGTACCCCCCCTGTTTTTCTCCTTTTCCACGGTACTGGTGAGTTCGGAGCGGCCACAATCTTTACTCTTGAATGTAATGTAAAATAAAGTTGTCCTCCGAAGAGGGGGGGTGGTGGTGGGCAATAAAAAAAAAAAAAAAAAAAACTGGGTCAGTGTGGGCGTCCTGGGGAGGGCACAGGGCTGTTAAATCTGGCTGTGTGACGAGTGGAGCGCCGGGCTGCCCTTTGGTGCCCGCGGTGCTAGCTGTGTATTTCTCTAAGAAAAACAGAGCAGTGTCCGAGTCAAACAGGAGAGCTGTCTATCACTGTGTATAACAGGCTCATAAAAAATTTTAACTCCCTCCAAAATTTTTTTGCTACCAATTTTGTCCCCCCGAATCTACTGAGCGAGCAACTTTAATAAATGTTACAATTCTGCATGCCAAGGGCAAGGTGGTAAAATGTATTATTTATTGAGTTGTTTTATTTCATTTTTGATTTGTTTTGACAGGGCCTGCCCCCCCCAGGTCTGTCCACGCAGTGAACAGCACCCACACTTCTGTGACCCTCATCTGGGTTGAGGAGGGCGTGGTGGATTACTACCAGGTCCACTGCAGGCCAGCTGCTCCAGGAAAAGATCTTAAAGTGAGATTGATTTTCTCCCTAATGGCTTCACATTGAGTACCATTATCCATAGTGTTGTTTTGGATAAACCTGGGTAGTGATACTTTGCTGGCTTCGTCGCTGCTGCGCGTTGGTAGCCCTATCTGCAATATCAGAGTTGGGCTGCAGAAATCGATTATCTTGATACTTGACTCAGTTAATCGATTTATTGGGCTAAAACACAGGTTTTAAAGGAACATGCAAATGCTTCATTTAAAAGCCATCAAGTCACAGTTCTAATCAGAACTGCACACAGTGCAGAGATCCTCTGTTTAAAGTGGCAGAATGGCATAGAAACAAAGATCAAAGCTTGATCAAACTTGAACACATTTTAGAGAAACACACAAGTGACAAACACATATTTTTATTACCGATTTCTACCGACGTTATCGATTAGTTGTTGCAGCCTTATTTCAAAAGGGACAATGATTCTGGTTTTTTAAATTTAGTTTTAAAAAACAAAGTGTCATTTTTGTGGCAGGAGCGGCACGTTGTTTTTCATGTCTGGACTTTTGATTGAAAATCTTGGTCAGCCTTGCTTTTGAGATAATACCCTGTCTCAGTTTATCTGGTCTGGAGAACCTGTTGTTTGCTGGGGAGCAAATGTCTGACAACTAATCATTATCACGTGGTCCATCAGGGGATTGATTGCTGTTTACCGGCAGCTACAAATGGCTAATTAAACTTTCAAACTGGATTTACTGGGGCTGCTGTTGCAGACTAAGAAATAGAAGTAGATGTTTGCACTGACACACACGCACTGGATAAAGGATATATGAGAAGTTATATTTTCTAATTTGCCATAAGATGTGATTTTATATCAAAAACCGAGTTTCCTGCCCTACCCACACCAACCTTTATTGATTGCATTTGTTGCCTCAGAATCTATCAAAAGGTTTGTGCCAAAGGGACACTAAATGAAACTCTGGCAGCCCATCTATTGGTTATTGTTTGGGGACTGTTGTCTCTAATTGTCGCCTGGATGCAACAATAAAACAAGAGCACCCAAGCAGCTGTGAAAAACAGATTTGATGTTTTTACTTTTAGCAGCATTTAAAATCCGGTTCACCCCAGGGACAAGCAGGACAGTCAGTCATTATCGTCCGGGGTGATTTTAGCATGTGATTGTGCTTCTTGAGGTATTAAGTGGCTGTCATGTGAACGATATACCCTCTGTGTGTACATAAACTAATCCGAAAGCTGTTTGCAGCGAATAGTATTGAATATTTCTGTCAGAGTGAAGTTTTAATGAAGATGGGTATGTTAGGTCATCTTTAAAATCCAGTGGAAATTAAATGACGAGAATCAGGCACATTCTGACATGCTGCTGTAGTTTTGAGATGCATAATAATCTTGCCACGGCCCACCTGCAGGCGAGGGAACCGCAGATGGTCCACTCTCACATCGCCACTATGTCCGGCCTGCAGCCTGCCACTGCCTACAACTGCAGCGTGACCAGCTACAGTTACAGCACCCCTAGCGAGCCCACCTACATTGGCGTGTCTACCACAGGTAGGTCGGATGCAGAGCTGGACTTGCGCGTATGTCCACCTCGGGCTGCTTTCTGCTTGCCGGGTCACCGATGTGGAGCTCAGCTCCACACTGTTTCTGTAGGAGTGTCCAGTCCTAATAGACATCCATCCAATAAATGTGCAAGGTCACAATAGGGTCTCTTTTTGGGGAGGTGTGGGTCAGAGGGTTAGGATGGTTCGCCTGTGATTGAAAGGTTGCTCGTTCAAATCCCAGGGCCGGCAGAGTGATCTCACCATTGGGCCCCTGGGGCTCTTACCCCTCAGTTACTCCAGGAATCTTCTGACCCTGCCTTCTCAATTATGCATTGCTTTGGATATAAGTGTCTGCTACATCAGTGCTTCCCAGTCCAGTGCTCTAGCACCCACAGACAGTCCATGTTTTTGCTCCATCCCAGTAGGAGCAAAAATGTGGACTCTCTGGCAGGGAGCTCAGAGGGAGCAAAAATGTGGACTGTCTGGCAGTGAGCTAGATGGGAGCAAAAATGTGGGCCAGTTATGGGCCCCCGAGGACCGGATTGGAAAACACCGTGCTAAATAATAGTAATGTCTTGTTTCTCATGAAGTTTACACTTACTTTTACATGGGATCAGGGCCCCTGATGACAGTGATCAGGCATGGCTTAGCTGGTGACGGTGCTTGTTTGTGTTTCGTGTGGCTGCAGTGCGGGAGATGAACCCCAGTGTGGCGGCCATCTCTGCCCTGGCCGTCCTGAGTGTCCTCCTTCTCAGTCTGCTGGGCCTCATCTTCCTCGTGCTCCGAAAGAAGCACCTTCAGATGGCCAGGTAACGGCCGGTGATCCTCTCCATTACTGGCATATAGACATACAAGAAGTCCTGTCTACAGTGCATTACAAGGTCATTAATCTCAAGTCGCCTGGCATTTTAAAAGCAGGTCTTAACAAGCTCCTAAGGAGTATAATGAGCCGGATAAAGGCCATTACATTTAACACAACACTGCGATGGGTGCGTAAACAAAGGGATAAATTAACTAACAAGCAATGAATAAAATGTAAAGCAAACTATACACAGCTCTGGAAAAAATGGAGACCATAGCAACGTTTTTAGTTTCACTCATTTCTTAATTTATGCCCCTGTGTAAAATATACATTTTTTTTTTTTTGCTGCAGCCTGGCTCTTACCTGCTTCTCATTTAGGAAGAGCTTCTTCCTTGCTTTATGGGTCTTCAGTCCTGCTTCTAGAAGCCAGGTTATGAATTGTCCTAGCAGAGCACTTCACACCACTTAATGTTTCCCATTCTTCTTGAAGGTCACTTGAGGTCATCCTCTCATTGTTGAGGCACTGCCTGATAAGTTGACGGTCATCTCTGCCATTAGAAAGTCATTTCCACCCTCTTCCTGGCTGGTTTTTGCTCATTCCCAGTGTCTCCTGCTTCATCTCGTTCTTGTGTACTGCTGTCTTAGGAACTTTGAGCCTGGAAGCAACCTGCCTCTCAGTGTAGCCTTCAGCCAGCAGAACCAGGATTAAACCAGGATATCAAAATGTAGATTTTTTTTAAATAACGGTTAAATAGAAGTATAAATCTTCTTACATTAAACATCTGTATTATCCATGGCCTGCAATTACTATTAGTATTAATGAGCTATAGATTAAGTAAAATTTAATTATTTATTAAATCATCCTTCTTCAAGATTAGCTGATTACATTAAAAAGCTGCGAGTGAGGTGTGAACCGATATCACTGCATATTTTGCATTAGTATCTTGTCGGTAAATGTGAAGCTTCGGAACCAGTTCACATGTAGAGTGTTTTTATCTGCCCCTGTAACTGAAGGGAATGTGGTGCCGGAACCTTCGTCAACTTCGCATCATTCGAGCGGGATGGGAAGCTTCCGTACAACTGGTAGGAACCTGCTGGTCACTTTTAAGCTGCTGGTCAGGTTTTTCATTTGTTTTTTAGATGATGACATTGTCCTGTTTTGGTTAAATTTAGCCTGACAGTTTGAACTATTTCTCACATTGGTTTATTTTATGACGTAGAGTTTATTTAGTGCTCCAGGTGTAATTTTATGTATTTTAAAAGTTGTATTTAACTGAAAACCCACTTGAGATTGCAAATGTGAATCAGTAGGACTTGAGAGCTGAAAAGTAATTTTCAAGATTCTTATAGGTTGAGAGTTTAAAATGCAGTCCTGAATTCTAAATTTCTGTTCTTTACAATTGTTCACTCTGTATGTATCATCCAACTTCGAAATAACCTAATACGTTACGAAGTCCTTCAGCAGCAAATCTTAATTTAAACCCGCTTCACTTAAATTTATCATGAAGGCCAAGTTCTCACAGTACAAGAGCATAGATAATTGGGTTTAATATAGCCTTTGGGATACTTATCATAAGAAGAGTATGCTATTATTTTCCTAGACTGTAAATATCTGAAATATGTCCATAAGCTACAATTTTATATGGTCTATAGGAAGATAAGTACCCTAATCACCATTTTATGTAGAGTGTATGAAAAACGTTAATAGTGAGCTCATATGATGTAGTGTATTGCTGTAATTAATTTTCAGATGTTTATCAGCTTGAAAGGCACATTAATGCCTGAATTATAACTGCATTACTTCATGTTGGTTTTCTTTTTGCTTTTAAAATAGTCTTTAACGTTAACTTTGACGACAATAAATGTTGTTCAGAATAATTTAACTGCGACATTTTTATTTATTTATCCGTCATCTGCCATTTCTCACAGAAGGCCAGCGCTTGTGTTACCGACATGATTTAATTAACTCAAAGTCATTTTGCTGTATGTCGCCTCTCATCAGCGGGACCGCTTCGCATGGGGTGTATTAATTAAAAGGCTCCAGCGTTTTTCCCGAGCATTAAGCCATTACGAGCGAGAAGTGGTTTATACTCCGCAGTTAAATCACGCCGCTCGGCTGAGCTAACCCGTTTATTGCCGGCAAAGCTAAGCACAAACTCATTAGTGCTAGTCAACTGAGAAAGTAAACGGGAAAATGCGTTTTGCGGTGTGAATACTGTCATGCGTGTTCAGCCATTTTGGTTCAACACCGTTTAATGTTAAGGGATGAAAAGCCGAAACCGGACCGCCGCCGGCTCTCTGGGAGCGAGCGGCCGCTGATGGGACTGTATCCCCGGGCAGCGTCTGCCTCACTAACCGAGTGCCGTGTTGTGTTGTTCCTGCCTGTTCCCCCATGTCTGTCCCTGCCTGTCCAGGCGAAGGAGTCTCTTTGCCTTCCTAACACTCCTGCCGTCCTGCCTGTGGACTGATTACCTTTTGGCTTTTTATATTAATCCTTGGTAAGTAAGTGAGACGACTGCTGCATCGTGGGGGCTCATTTTTACCTTGATACCTTTGCCGTTATTTGCCTTATTGGCAAATTTATACGTACCAGTTAGCATGGCTAGCTGTGTTATTTGTTAGGGTTGGGCACCTCGTTGAGGGATGTTACCACAGGCCCCTCCTGGTACTCGAACTGGCAGCAGAGTCCATGTCTGTAACAGCTGCATTAGCGGCCTGGGCGCGAAGCAGCAGCCAACAGCACTCTAAAGGCCGGGCGGCCATGTTGGAAAAAGTCACGTGACACAACACACGTGTTTGGAGAGAAACATGTGACATACAGTGGAGTCTGAGTCAAATCTGCATGTTATGTACATTTAATACACTTACTGTGCATGTCAAGGGCATTTCATATCCTGTGTTACACATTATATTGTGGTTGTGTTTGTAGGTCATACAGTTCTTGGTGCCAGTCGCCGATCCATAACTGTCCATTTAAGCCTGATTGACTCCATGCGTGTGACATGCATGTAATAATCATAATCAGACACTTCTGAACAACCTGTCTGGGCAATTCCAGTTAATTTTATTCCACAGACTACCTGATGGGTATGTAAACACAACTGAATGCATCTTTGGATTCTACATGAATATAGATTTAAGTTTGACCAGTTAACCAGTTGACCACTAAGGTCAAAATATTATGGGTTGGCGCTACATCACTGTGCCTTGCTATGTTTTATGTAGAATGTTTTCAGTAAATGTTATCTTTTTTTAGGGGCAAGACTGCCTTAAAGAAAAGGAAGCTAACAAGGTAAACGCGCAAGATTAACTGCATATGTGCGGTTTATTGATATTCACAACACCGTTTATGAGAGCTGTGTGCAGTCAAAGCTGTCCATCCATGTTAAACAAACAACTATTACGCGTACAACATCCAGATGAATCACAGTACTGGCAAACAAGAAACCAGGCGTTTATTCCTGAACAAATAATGCATGATGAGGTAAGCGGTAAAGCCAAGTAGCATTGATCAGAAAGCGCTTTATATTGCCCTGAATAGGACTAAAGGATGTCACAGGTATAATCTAAAACTGTTCTCCTAAATAGTGAATATTACAGGGATCTGAAGAGTGCCATTTACTGATACGGTCTTCATAAATTTACCTGTATTTAAATCCACTTGCTGATTGAGTTTTTTGATTGGTTTGTGTTGGAGGTGGGGTCTTAGAGTAAGACCACCGATAGGATGTTGAAGGTTTTACCCCTAATCCCCCAGTTAGTATATAAGCGGGAGTGCAGTGCCCCAGTACAATAAATCAAGCTCATCTGATCATTGAGGCATCTCAGCTCCTTGCTTTTGCTGCAGATTACGCGGAAAGGGTTAAACGGCAGCCTGCATAATCCAAAAGCCCTACAGTGAACCGTGAATAAACCCCAGCCTGTTTGTCACACTCGGGGAAAATGTTTGAGAATCTGCACCATTACCCTGATCTGGAGCTGGCCTGTGTGAATGCAGCTGTTCAGTGATGGTTATTCTGTGCATGAAGACAGGATTGAGCAAGGCCAGGCCTCTGCTTGGGGCTACTGAGAAGTTAAAGATTAATTTGCCCATCTGTAGATCAAAACCAGCAATCAAACAGTATTTCTCCCATTCTGAATGGAAAGGTGGAAACTTTTCTGTAATGTACTGCAGGCATGATTCAGTCTTTGTTAATATTCTGAACTTACGACACTGATCAAGTGAAGTCACTTTAAAAGCGTTATTCGTTTTTGCGCAGTAGTTTTGCTGCAGATTGTCTGCAGTCAGATGTGATTTAGCACGGTCGATTTTGAATAATCCTCGGCAAATGAAGTCACATGAAGAATAACACAAGCCTGCATGCCGAACACCTAATAGCCATAAAGTCCATCTTCAAGACGAAGTAAATGAAATCCCCTGCTATAGTGACCAAAGATACTGCTAATACTGACAGAACGTTGCTGCTCCATCTGATAATGCCTTGTCATAGAGATCTCAGGACGTGTTTAATCTCTCTGCAGCCCTGTCCAGCTGGATGATTTCGAAGACTACCTCAAGGACATGAGCAAAGACTCGGCTTACAAATTTTCTCTGCAGTTTGAGGTGAGAGGTGCCACCATTTGCTGGCAGGGACAGTTAGCATCAGTGTGGTGCATTGTGTGCTTTCAGTGGAACTAAATGAAATTAGGCACTGCCTAAAACAGTTAAATAAATTACTGTTTTGTTTGTAAGATGGCATTTTGCTGTCTGTTCAAAGATGAATAATGCCCACCACAAAACTGCTTCTGTGCTCCCAATACAGGAGCTGAAGACGGTGGGTCTGGACTTATCCCATGATGCAGCTGATCTCCCCGTCAACAGAGCAAAGAACCGCTACACCAACATCCTTCCTTGTGGGTTACAATGCTGCTCACTGTAGCATTTAACTTTCCTAGTAGACTTTTGTGGGTTGGTGCTCATGCACCTTTCCAACTGACCATCGGTGACCTCCCCGCAGATGATTTCAGCCGCGTGAAGCTGATCTCCATGCACAACGATGAAGGAGCCGACTACGTCAATGCCAATTACATTCCTGTGAGTGTCATTCGTTCTTACCCTATATGAAGGAGATTCAGCCCCTATGATCAAGTCCAAAGACCAGCAGTGGACTGTCTGCAGTGTCCATGATGACTGTTACTCTACCCGATCTGTTAAAGGGGCTTATGACTGCCTAATTCTCATGGAGAAGCATATAGCCACTCCTCATTTAGCTACCAAATTCCATTCCAACAGCCTGGTTGTCAAGCGAAATGGTCACTAAATGAAAATCACGGTAGCCTAGGCGTGACCATGCGTGACTGTGCTTACGACTTTACTTCAGCCTTCGATACTCGACTTCCTTTATCCTTCGTGAAGTGGTCATTTTTAATATTTTATACATTCTGCTTCTGAAGTCTCTCTCACTCCGGCATGCATTTGGTGTCAGACGTTGGTCGTAAATGTGCGCATTGGTCGGAAAATGAAGTTTTTATTACCGTCATATTTACGAATGGTCGCTAAGCGAGGTAGTCGCTAAATGGAAAGCGGTTGTAATTCGCGTAATTTTCCCATCTGCAGGGCTACAAGTTGGCACGGGAGTACATCGCCACACAAGGCCCCCTTCCCGAAACCCGCAATGACTTCTGGACGATGGTGCTGCAGCAGAAGTCGCGAGTAGTCGTCATGCTGACGCAGTGCAGCGAGCGCCGTAGGGTGGGCAACGCCAGTGCCTGCTCTTTAGCCCAGATGTGCTCGTCCGCGGAACAGATTTTAAAGGCTCACTTCCATTTAACTTTTTGGGCTCACTGTACTGGGGTCGAATTTTTATTATTTTTTTTTTTAATTCTTTCTTTCATATGCTGGATAATTCAATCCAAACTATTGTCAGTAGGCCTACTTCAAATATTTATATAGTTTTAAAGCTTTATAAGTATAAAAGTACTGCGTTTCAGTAGATAAAACATTGCCTTTATATTGCTCTGATGGCATGGCAAACGGGTAAATGGGATGCACGAAAGGTAAATCACAGACCGAAAAAAATACATTGATTTTGAATTTGGTCACTAGCTAGGCAATGTAAACTCCACTATACTCAACCCAAGTGATGCCCCTAGACTCATTCCTGATTCACTTGAATACCCTATGGAAATACCCCAAACGGGTCAATTAACTGACAGTTATGTCACATGACCACAGGTGAAGTGTGACCACTATTGGCCCTTCACGGATGAGCCGGTGGCCTACGGGGAGATCACGGTGGAGATGCTGTCTGAGAAGGAGGCCCCAGAATGGACCATGAGGAACTTCAGACTGAGCTACGTATGTCACCTTCTCGTCACCAGCCGCGCTTGCTTCCTCTGAGTCTATATTTCAGTCACGTAATTGGGGGGACAGTCTGTCCCAAAAGCTATCAAAATGGTAATACGGCCGTGTTTACGTCCTTTCAACGGCAGCAGCCTCATGGGCATCCGCAGAAGCCCAGGTATTTAAAAAATGGGTGCCAGCGGTCCCTCAGTGGCTTGTTTCCATAGCAACCACCGCTGAGAGCCCCAGCACCTTTTTCCTCCTGATACATGCAAACTAATGTTGATGAATGAGAGCCAAACATAAGAAGACAGGACCCAGTATTCTCGGTCGTGCGTGCAGACTCCTCTAGACATGCTACATTCATTCATGGGCGCCGATGGATGCAGTTGCCGCATGCGTTTGAAAACATATTGCATGCAGCTGTTTGATGCAGCACGGATCAGGCAGAGATGCGGAGCAAGTTTGAAAGGACTACAAAGTATCGCAAAGTTAAGATAAATGCATCTAAAACTACAGTAAAATTATCTGACTTGTTCAGACTAAACTAGAATTGAAGTCGAAGTTGACACTATCCAAAAGTCACTGTTTTGAAACTGCGGGCATTTAAGAAAATTCCA
This sequence comes from Paramormyrops kingsleyae, assembly GCF_048594095.1. Lineage (NCBI taxonomy): Eukaryota > Metazoa > Chordata > Actinopteri > Osteoglossiformes > Mormyridae > Paramormyrops > Paramormyrops kingsleyae. Next base: position 35,223,831 of record NC_132799.1, read on the forward strand.
GTGAGCTGTATTTCGTACAAGGGCTGCTCTGTCTCCTCTCCGGCTCTCCCCACAAAAGCCTCCATCCATACGGCTCTGACCCCCTTGCAATCACGTCTCCCTGCAGGCGGACGAGACCCAGGACGTGCTACACCTGAACTACACCTCGTGGCCCGACCATGGCGTCCCCACGGTCAACGCCATCGAGAGTATCCTGCAGTTCGTCTACATCGTGCGGCAGCAGGCGGCCAAGAGCAGGGGCCCCATCGTCGTGCACTGCAGGTGAGACCATTTGGAGGATGCAAGAGAAGAGACTCCACAGCGATGCTGGGTCAGGCTGTGGAAGGGACTTGGCAGGTCGACCTGCAATTCTCTAACTGTAATCCTTCATAAAAGACATTTTATATTTAATATCTTTGAGGTGATTAAATGAAAGTTACATTTATATAGCACTTTTTCAAGCACCCAAAGTGCTTTTTTCATTTATAACTTTTATAATATTTAAGTGCATTTACTGCCCTGCATTTGTTTATGCCATTTAATGGTATAAAGATTATATAAGGTATATACAACATGAAATATTAAAATCAAATGTATATTTCCTAAATCCACATTACATATATTATGTATTGTAGCAACTATGACTCTTGCACTGACAATCACTTTGACCATTTCCACTGCATTCATAGAGACACTCTGAGTGTTATTTTATTACTGTGTATGTCATTATGTGTGCATTTCTTTGTATTTGAGCTACTGGTTGTCTAAATGTCTTTTGGAAAAAAACTGTGTAGCTCCTGGATGATGCGACAGCAGCCATTCTGTGCCAGTACATTCACCACACAGTAGCTAAGGTGGTGAAGGGGCAGGTTAGATACAGGGAATGATTAGGAGGCCATATCTGAGGGCCACAGTGGGCAGATTTATCCAGGACATCGGGGTACCACCCCTACTCTTTCGAAAGATGTCCAGGGATCTTTTATGACCTCAGAGAGTCAGGACCTGTCACCGGACCACTCACCACACTGGGACATTGGGATCCACACTGACCACAGGACGGGTTAACCTGGTGGCCACACCAACACCTCTTCCAGCAGCAACCCAGTTTTCCTAGTTGGACTCCCATCCAAGTACTGGCCAAGTAAAAACCTACTTATCTTTAGATGGATTATATAGTCTGAACTAAAGGTGCTATGGCTGCTGGCTAAGTGATTACAGGTTTTAAGGCAAAAAACACAGTAGTTGGCATGCTAAAGAATCAGGCTACCATTAGCTTTCCTGCTTCTCCTAAATTTGATGTGCTGTATTCTTCCAAGTTACGTGGAACTTATGAGCATTATGTAGCAACTGGCTGTCGGATTATACAGCCAGACCAGACTGTCCATCATCAGTCAGCTATTCCCAGCTGGATTTTGCTGCTCCGTGATGCTGATTTTCCTAATTAGTAGATTCCCCCCCCTCTGACTGTGCCTAGCAGGTGTGTTAGGGATAGAGTGCTGCCCACTACTGGCCATCTCTGAGTATTACAGGAGAATGTGTTTAGGCTGAATCGATTCCTTAAAAAGCATCGCTGGGGTGGATGTAATGGGATGAATGGGCACTAATTAAATTGTAGCTACTATTACGCCCTTGCAATTGTTTTTGTGTGTTTTGGGGGGGGGCGGGGGGGTGAGGGGTTAATTTCCACAGTAAGAAGAAGTTGGTCTCAAATCATACACAGCAACTTTTATAATATTCAAGTGCATTTACTGTCCTGCATTTTTTTTTAACAATAACTACATTAATAAATATACGGAATTGTAATTTTCAGAAATTGCTTAATTTGATTAATTCCAGTGTGAGAGATTTAATGCCTGGGGGGTGGAGGGGCGGTATGTGTTTAATTTTGAATGAACGTGCCCGTCTGCAGTGCCGGCGTGGGCCGCACGGGGACCTTCATCGCCCTGGACCGGCTCATGCAGCACATACGCGAGCACGACTACGCCGACATCCTGGGCGTCGTGGCAGAGATGCGTGCACACAGGCTATGCATGGTGCAGACAGAGGTAAGGACACGCTCCCTCCCAATCACATACACAAAAAAAGGCAGTCTGACCCCCCCCCCCACCTGCCCACCCCTCACACCACAGGTACCATGTCTACATTTGGATTTGACTGCTAGAAAATATTCCTGTTGTGCAGGAGTATATGTTAACCCCCCCTAGTGGCGGGCTGGTGTAGATGCAGGTCGTGTCACGTTCGCCAGCTCAGGTAATGCGACGATACTGTCTCTCATGTGCCCTGCAGGAGCAGTATGTGTTCATCCACCAGTGCGTCCAGCTGATGTGTAAGAAGAAAAAACAGCAGTCATCGGTTTCCAGCGACGTCATCTATGAGAATGTCAGCAAGTCCTAATCATGATAGAGGACACGGTAAACTGTCCGGGGGGGCCGCTCAGAAATCATGTTTAATGGCACAGTTGCAGATGAAAGTCCCATAGATCTCAGGTCTTTACTCGTCCCTCCACAGGTTGGTGTGTCCGAGCCTACAGCCCACCAGACTTTTGTACTTGGCTGAAGCATCGTTAACAGAAAAGTGACAACAGAGAACTGAGGGGGGGGGGGGGGAAGCACTTTGGTTTTTGAAGAAGCTCACAGAACCTTGTTTTAGAGACTCTGGACTGCCTGCCAGCCACTGAAACACTTTTTTTTTTTTGGAGGGGGGGGGGGTGGGGTTGGCACTGGATTGTGTGACCATTCCAACGTACAGAAGCAAGATGGAGACGCTCACACAGCCAATAGCAAAACAGGAACCGCCCCCTGCAGCGTGACAAGCAGTCAGACACACTAACAAGCCTCTTATCTGCGCTCTCACAGGTCCTTTAATCCTGTTGGCGCTGATGCTGAGGGTGGGCTGGCCTGTCATTTTGTTATTTTGGGAAAATCTATGTTTTCACTCATCAGCCAAAGCCCACATAGATTATTTGTAACCTTATCATTTCTCACAATGACACTGACAAGGGGCGGTTTTTAAAAGATAGTAATGCCTGAGAAGCGCACAGGAGTGTCAGTGAGCGTTTTTCTCCACGCTTTGTCATCTGTTTACATGGATTAGCTCTAGTCTTCACACCTTTCACAACCCATTTTTGAATCTTGGACATTGTAAGAACAATGGCTTTGGTTTTTAAAAAACGAAAGGGGGCCAACTTACAGCCAGCAAAGTTCAGCTTGACTCCTGCCAATCCAATGAACGAGCTGGAACTTTCCAGAGACGGCTCAGCGTCCGCTCCTGTGTTCCATGGCTGTCTCATCTGTGTACCAGGTACTTAACACGTCTAACCGGAAATAACATCTTCGGCCCTCGGTACCGTTGGATTCATTTTGCAAAGGAACTGGACTGGAAGGACCAGCGGGTCGGTTCTCGTGCTCTGCTTTTATTTTATTTTTTTGTATGATACTAATAGGATTGATGTGGAAGTCAGTCATTACAAGGGAATATTTGGGTTAAACCATTTTAGGCATACTAGGGTATGCTTTTTTTTTAACACGGTATGTAATGTGCATATTGTATTTTTAAACATGGAGGACTTGATTTTCTTTCATCGGTGTGTTATCAGTAAAATTCCGAAGTACTCCAGAAGACAGAAACTTGCCCCGCATTGAACTGGTTTGCTTTGTGCTTACGATCACCGGCCGGTTTGTCCCCATTTTTTGACATTGGGCTCATGCCGGTTCCTGTATGTCCCGGCAGGTCTTCGGCAGAGCTCTCAAGGTCCCCTCATTAGGGCTTTAGAAAGTGTTTTCGGAGCTGAAACCGATGCCTCAACACGGTGCTATAGGCTTTGTTAAAATTTGTTTAAATAATAATAATAAAAAATAAATAAATCAAAATTAAAAAATCCCACCTTACGCAATTGTTAAATCTGCATTTTTGCAGTACTAAAAGCGTGCAGATGTAGGAAATGTTCTCTCCCCATGAGTCGGTGATTCGAAGAAACTTCTTCTGCCCTGCCGCCTCTCCGGCTGACCACACAGCGGCTTCTCAAGCGCTGAAACAAACATTTTTTTCGTGTAGATAGTGTTCCAGTGTTCCCCTTCTCTCAGTGTGTCCTACATAAACTGTGTCATCAGTGCCATTCTCCTGCTCCTGTCACCAGAAGGACGATCGCCATACCGCCACAACTGCAAGAGTGGGTCATTGTCACAGAGTTTTAATGTACGTGTCGAAAATTAAACATCTATTCTTAAGGACAGCGAGTGCGGCTTCTCATTTTCTGGTGACGTCGTGTAAGAAAGGGTCCGTCGTCTGCGTTTGTCAAGCTAGAACGGGCCAGCGCGAAAATCACACTGTGGACTTAATGATTTTCGTAAACGCATGAACAAATGCTCACACGTTTTAGAAGCTGTTAGTGCGGCACTCTGTCATCTGTTATGTTACTTTCGTTTTGAGACCCACAGTGAATGAGATCATTGTACGCAGTCAGTCAGAATGACCAAACCTGCCTTCCATTCAGAGGCCCCAAAGCACAGACTAACTGTACTAATAGGCTTCAAACCCTCATTTAAGTGACCAGTACTCAGCAAGTCTACTCATCATCCAGCTCTGTTTGAAGTAGGTATTAAAATATATAGCCATTTTTGCTGTGCTAAATATTTTCTAATACTGTTTATTGTAGAATTGTGTCAGATTCAGGTGGAAAAGGCACGTTAAATTACAGCCATGTGTACTGGTACCACAGTGGTGTTATACATTTCTTAGCATATTGTCCCGCACAGAGAATTGCCAGCAATCTGTCACAAAAATACAACTATTTTGCTCCGATTTGCTATATGTAGACATACATATATTCTTAATGAAAATATCTGTACCGTAATTCCTCACACCTGCATTCACACATGCACAAACAGCCAGATGTTTATAAATATTTATCCTGTGTTTACTTCCCTGTACAGTACAGGAGCTTTCAGTTCATCTCTAGAGTAACTGTATATATACACGTCGCATAATATATTCAGCCATAGAAACTGGCTTTCAGTCTGAGATCACCGCACGTCATCTGCACAAGTGCTATGTATTAAGCAGTTTCATGAACCAATCACTGCAGACTGCCTAGTCACATGCTTACTGGGGTACAGACAAGCAGTTATTACCTTGATGATGTGTGTCTGACCAGGAGTTGAGTAAGTGCCAGCTGAGGACAGAGTGATCTGTGGAAGACGTCTCAGAATTCAGCTGCCATTCTAGACAGTCTGCTTGGGACTGATTAGCGATCCCAACAGTTTGGTCATATACAGTCATATTTTCAAGGTATTGTTTCACTGATTTGGAGTCTTTCTAATAGAGGACTGAATACAGGGCATATGCAGGTAAATCCTGGTCAGCGACCAAGAAAATCTGAACATGTCCTGACGAGCATCTGCTGAGAAATGCTGATGCCATCTCCAGTTACATCTACGAAATGAGGTTCCACCAAGTATCATGGAGGAACCCGATGGTTTGCACTTTCCGGTCTTTTGGTTTTGCGTGATTAGTAATTTGGCTTTACGATCACGGCAATATGGCTTTGCAATGTTGTATTTGGTTTTACACGTATAAAGAACAGATGTCAGGATGACTTAACAACAGGTTTTTTCAAACTTATGTTTTGGTAATATGTCCAACTGCTGATTCTTGTGCTCGCCGGGGAATTGCATCACGCCTTGCTTAGCATCTGTTGGGAGTCAGATAAAACTCACCCTATCATATGTTCTGTATAAACATGGGACGCTAAACAGAACCATTAAGTAATGAAACCAGCGGCTTCGTTCATGTGCCTTGAAACTCTACTGGCTTCTGACATCATGTCTGTTCACGGAAACGTGATAGAGCTCAATTTCAAACGCAGGGCGGCATTCCATTGGTCAGCTGGTGCAGTGTCTTTCCATGCCGCCGTCATGCCTCCAGGCTCTCGTGGCAGTGCCTGATGATGTCAGCAAACTCATGGGATTGGTCAGGGGTCTCCTGGGAAGGGGGCAGGCGGGAGGGGTTAGCGACGTCGGGGGCCCCCTCAGTGTCCGCTGCCCTCGTCGAAAGACTCCACCCCCGAGTCGCAGGCGGCCATGTTGATCTTCTCCTGCCTCCTCCGCATCATCTCCTGCAGCTCGGAGCTGCTGTTACTCTGCAAAGAAGTGGAGAGAGCTTCAGGCTTGTAACTGCGATGGTGAGGAGGAAGGGGGGTGGGGGGGGTTGTCAACCAACCCAAATGTAAAACAAGATGACATCAGATAAACCAAAGAGATCTACACACCCCACAAACCCTTTAAAACCTCTTCAGGTAACGAATCAGAACAGCAACTCCACACACACAGTGCCAGCTACACAACTGACGCACTTATGCTATTTGGCAAAAGAGTGAGGAAAGAATGGAAAAGACAGGATTTTCTAAGTAGGGAAAGGAGTACATACTGTATATCCAGCCTAAATCTATTCTAAACCATGGAAAAAGGTTCTCTGTAGGCCACATTCCTTCAGAAAAATGCAAAGTATGCAAACAAGACATATAAATGTAATGATATGAATGGTTTCACCCCCACAATAGATGCTACTTTAAAAAAGACATTAAAATGACTGAATATGTGCAGTTTGATTGCATCATGCTTTTACTTTATCGTATGTAGTTTGACTGCAAACAGTATGTTTGTTTTGCTGAAACTGGATTTAAATGAAATCAGGTATTACTGAGGTAATAAAACAGAAATTCTGTGCATTTAATGTCTGGATAAATACTTCAAATTTTACATATCATTTTTAGGTGTAGAAAATACCACTAGACGAGTACTTGATTCCCAACTAGCCAACAAAAACTGCATAAGTAACTCCAACACTTGGGTAGTTACTTTTTAATAAATATAAGAAAGGATACTTCAGGAACACATTAATTAAACCAAATACTTCACCAAAATTCCCTACAAATAGTAAAATTACAAGCTGTAACCTGGCCAACAAAACTACTCTATCTGTGACATACACAATACCTTTGAGAGTTTGTGCACAAAATCAGTGTATGAAGACCACGAGGAGTCAGAAGGCAGCCTGTAGATAAGAAACAGACACCACAGAAACCAGAAAGGCAGAAGTACCCATACCAGTTTGATGAACACCATGCTTCAGACTCATTCAAGTACCTACAGGCAGATGCATGCATTTCTAAGTGTCCAGGGATAAAACCAGACCCTTGCGTAAACACAAACATCTTGTGGCAAACATCTACTGACTCCAATTGATGTCTCTTACATCGTTATTCTAGGTGTTGAACTCCTGAGAGGATAAATTGATTCACAAAGTCAGATAGAACTTAGTAGGGTTCTGGAATCTAGGCCGTTAGCACTGACACAAGCCACATCTGCTGGCCTGGTCCTCAAGAACAAAAGGGCTTCAGACAGGACTTGCTGGCTCTTATTCATTCTTATCCTCTTCACCTTATGCCCCCAAGGTGTTTGCAGAAGTAAAATCTGCAGATTTTTGCTGCTCTGTGTGTCAGCCAATGCCAAGTATCAGGCAAGTGTCTACCTCCAGGGCGGTCTTCTGTACGGTGACCTGACTGTAGACCCGCACCCCATCTTCTGGACACACGGTCTTGAGTTCTTCTTTGTTGAGGGAGAAGAGCTGGGCACCAGTCAGCACGCCCAGACTGGTAACGGTACTACAGGGGTGAGTGAAAACAACTGTTACTCATTGTGGTCTTTCTGCTCAGATATCGGTCTTGAAAGAGGTCCTGAAATTTCAATTGCCCGTAAATTTCTTCAAGACTGTATGTAGGCAATGCTGCATTTATAGTACAAAGAAGTATACACTTCTGGCTTATTTTAACCTATAGTAATGTTTCCCAATCCAGTCCTCGGGAAGGCTGGGAGCTCGAAGGGAGCCAAAACGTGGACCGGCTGTGGGCTCCTGAGGACCAGATTGGGAAACGCTGACCTAGAGCAGGGGTAGCGAACCTGATCCACTGAGAGCCGCTGTGGGTTTTTGGGGTGGCCTCTCAATCAGCCAATAATAAAGCAGTGGTTCTCAAGTCCTGTCCTGGGGACCCACTGCTTTATTACCCACACCGGCCCTCCATGGATCAGGTTCCCCCACCCCTAACCTAGAGGACAGTAAAACCCATTTAATCCATTAACCAAACTTCTGTTTTACTTATTCAATAAAGTGTGTCAGGGCAAGGCGGACCACAAGGCCAGGATGAGGACCACAAGGCCAGGATGGGGACCACAAGGCCAGGATAAGGACCACAAGGCCAGGATAAGGACCACAAGGCCAGGATGGGGACCACAAGGCCAGGATGAGGACCACAAGGCCAGGATGGGGACCACAAGGCCAGGATGAGGACCACAAGGCCAGGATGGGGACCAAAAGGCCAGGATGGGGACCACAAACACAAAGACACAGACACAGAGATACCAGGAGGAGAACAGAGTATTTAGAGGAATCCCACGCCAACACAGGGAGGACGTGCACACTCCCCCCACACAGATCCGGGGGCTGGAATGGGGGCCACAACCCTGGAGGTGTGAGGGTACAATGCCGAGTCACTGTGGATCACACCCCCCTTAATGATGCGTCTGTCACACCCGGGCAGCCTTGCCTGTCCCTCCCGCACGCGCACATGTGACACCGTCTGACTTACACAGAGCTGAAGCCCTTGACCTGCAGCCAGGCCTTTACATCATCGGGGGTGGAGTCATAGCTGAGGCCCACTGCGGGCAGGCTGTTGCTGCGCTGAGGGACTGAGACTTTCCTCTGAGTGCCTCTGCCCAGGGTGAGCCTGTGCAGCAACTCGTCCTGAACCTCCTCCATGTTGGACTTCCTGCCTGAAGCCACCAAGAAAAGGAATAAAAGTTGATTCTATGTATATTTATGGACGGACAGTATACACAGTAATCTAGGCTTTTTTATAGTACGCAGAATAACCCAAATATTAGATTACTGATGCTAATAAATAGCGTTTCATAACTATGCAAGAGCCTATCCTGGAAGCTAGGGGCAAGGCAGGGAATAACCCAGGATCCGCTGCCAACACATCGCAGGGCACACGTACACAAACACACCAAAGCAGTGGGCCATTTGGAAACTCCAGTTCACTTTAGTATTTTTTGGACTATGGGGGATAAAAAAGAACCCAGAGGAAACCCCATGACTTCATGAGATGGACATGCGAACTCCACACACAGGGAGCCATGGTGGAGACTCGAACCCTCATCTTACAGTATTCAGACCAACGTATTGTCCTCGGTTTTTGCAGCTACTTTTCTAAATGCCTTCAGATAAGCAAAAATATGGCCAGTAATTTAAGGGCGGGTCTAGGAAATGATCTAGATCCGACCAATCACATGTCGCCACCACATTTGGAGGGCATGGCTGGGGCGGGGCTCACGCTGAGTGAGTGGCTGTCGTTCCTTCCTCTGTTCTCCGAGGATGACGCTGCCACTGTCACTGGAGCCGCTGCTGATAGGCGAGTCCCTCTGCTCCAACAAGGGGGGCGCGGCCGGGGGAGGCAGGGGCGGGGTGGGGATCCAGCTGGGAAGGAGGCTGGTATCGGGAGCAGGGGCGGGGACTGGAGGTGGGGCCGGAACTGGGGCAGGTGCCATGGGTGACATCATCGGGGCAGAAGAGAAGGAGTTTACTGTGGGCCGATGGACGGTGCTGGTCCTCTGCATCTGTCAGCAGAACGGAAGTCACACACACACACACACACACACACACACAATACTAAGAATACTGATTCTCAAAGAGGCCTGGATAAACTGAAAAGCATGGAACAGACTCAGTTAATTAAAAAATGTGATTTTTAAACCAAGTTATTTTTGAAGCTCGAATACAATATAGCACCCTTTGTATCAGAATAACTACTTCAGAAACACGATTAATCCTCCGACAAAGCATGTCAAGAATAACCAAGCAGGTACGTCGACCTACAGGATTACATGCTGCATACAGCAGTAATCGCATGTTTTATGCCCTAATGTAATATGCATTACTGTGTACAGTTCTTACTCAATTACCTCGTTGAATTCCCCAAGTAATTGCTTGCAGGTGGGAAAAAAAGAAAACGATTTCTTCTACAACTTAGCTTGGACTATTACAGGCTGGTCGAGAGGGACTTTAGCAACTAGGACCGAGGATTCACTAAGACAACCTCTGGCTAACATTACTACAAATAACAAGAGGGTCACAAGCTAACGGGACTTGATACACACGGGGGGCTCTAGTAGTATTACAGCCTCACAAAGAGGGCCTCTAGCTACCAGTATTACAGCTTCACCAAGAGGGCCTCTAGCTACCAGTATTACAGCCTCACCAAGAGGGCCTCTAGCTAACAGTATTACAGCCTCACCAAGAGGGTCTCTAGCTAACAGTATTACAGCCTCACCAAGAGGGTCTCTAGCTAACAGTATTACAGCCTCACCAAGAGGGTCTCTAGCTAACAGTATTACAGCCTCACCAAGAGGGCCTCTAGCTAACAGTATTACAGCCTCACCAAGAGGGTCTCTAGCTAACAGTATTACAGCCTCACAAAGAGAGTCTCTAGCTAACAGTATTACAGCCTCACAAAGAGGGCCTCTAGCTACCAGTATTACAGCCTCACCAAGAGGGCCTCTAGCTACCAGTATTACAGCCTCACAAAGAGGGCCTCTAGCTACCAGTATTACAGCCTCACAAAGAGGGCCTCTAGCTAACAGTATTACAGCCTCACCAAGAGGGTCTCTAGCTAACAGTATTACAGCCTCACAAAGAGGGCCTCTAGCTAACAGTATTATAGACCAAAAGAGCTTCTAGTCAACAGTAATAGACGCCTCAAGAGGGTCTCTAGCTAACTGGAGTAGATTCACTAGAAGGCCGATAATATATTGCTATAAATGCCAATGTATTTTTAAGAAAACTTTTGTCTAGGGCTGCAACAACTACTTGATAATGTTGATAAAAAATTTGTAATAAAAATAGTTTTAGATAGAATTTTGTCATTGATTACAAAAGGTATCACTGGGTATGATGTTCCACCTGACCAGCAGAGGGCAGATATTGCACACAAACACAAGCAGTGTAGCGAAATGGCTAAACATCTTCAAACAGTTTTAGTTATTAGGCTTGGGTGGTATTGTAGAAATACGGTATATACCGCGGTATTTTGAAATCTTGGCGATAATATTAGCTGGGACACCCCTGCTTGCTGAATGAAGAAAAAAAATCACCAAGATTGTGAAATGCCAGAACAGTGATTTTGAAAGTACAATAATAATAATAATAATAATAATAATAATAATAATGAATCATAATCACGATAATAATAAAGCATTTATACTTTTCTTCAAATCCTTGATTTGGCCCAACTAATCAATTAGTCAATCGCCTAATCAATTATCAAAATCATAGTTTTTTGCAGCCCTAATTTTACCCATTCTCCATGACAGTCACTGAGATGTAAAAAACTTAATCCTGCTGAAAAAGGCGGGGGTGGGGGTGGGGGTGGGGGTAAGGCTGAAGTGCTATGGAGCATGACCTAGAACGATCAGGCCCACCTACCTTGAACAACTCAAACTCCTTTTTTGGCATCACAAGCTTTTAGATAAAGAGAAGGTCATAAATAATGAAGAAAAGGTTCGCAGCCGGAGAGATGCGGGGGTCAGGTGGGGGGATCCTGAGCAGGCTCACCTGAATGCTGTGGCTGCCCATGTCTTGGCTCCGCCTACCACTCACTTCCATCACCCTGGTAACCTCCAGGATGTTGTTCGGTACGTAGCCACACATCCCAGCACTGTTCTGCACCTTCCACCACTGCTTGCGGTCATTTAGCACCTGGTAGAGGATACCTACAGCATGAGTGCCTCCAACAGGCTAATCGAGCTCTATCCTCTATCAACAATGCACATTCCTTTACATAACAAATGCTTTGTTTTGACATAAATCCAATAATCACAATTTCTTCTTTATATATGATTTAAAATAGTTAAATCGGACACTTCTGGAGTAAATTAAAAAATCTTTCACAAAGGTGTCTTTTCAGATAAGAACTACGTCTCATTCCAGCCTGTTTAATGCTATTCGTCTCTGTGTTCTGAAGCGCTGATCCCATCTGGGCCTGATTTTACTTCCCGCCTACCTCCACGATTTCATCCTTCACCACTGTCAGCTCCGTGTTGTTTCTGGCCACAAAGTCAAACATGGACTTGGCGAAATTCCTTGGCTGGGTCCTAACCTGACTTTCATAGTTTCTGCAAAGCCCGGAAATCAGGTTCAACACATATTAAACATAGCACCCAGATTTTGGCTACAAGACAGAGTCAATACAGGGACCTCTGGCAGACTCGCCTAAAACTGTTAACTGAATTATGTTCATTTCAAAGAAACTATGTCTGAAAGAAATAAGGATAGTAAAAATAACAGAACGATTCAGCTACCGACACATCTTACCGAGTAAGTGAGCCAACTAAGTATTCAATCTGAACCAATGAGTAGAAGCTAGATACCATTATACAGTGGTACCTCAGAACTCGAACTTAATCCGTTCAGAACTCCGGATCGAATCCTAAAAAGTTCGAGTTCTGATCAAATTTTCCCCATAAGAAATAATGGAAAACCAATTAATTGGTTCCTGGCCCCAAAAATTTATCCTAAATATGTTTTTTTTTTTAGCATTTAAACACAAAATGAACCGGATAAAACAAGAAGAGCATATACTGTACTAAACACATCTAAGCACATTTATCAAAACAGTAATTTGTAAAGTAAGAAAATAAATGTATCCAAACAATGTGTAAAGTTAAAAAACCCAATGTGTCCTGCCCCGATCGTCCGCTCCTTCCGTGTGCCACGCCCCCTCATTAACCCCATGTGATCAGCTGTTTCTGGTTGTTGTCATTAGTCCACTGTATTTCATCCGCGTTTCAGTTTGTTTCCCCAGTCCGGTCATTGTATTGTCCGTCTGCGTCCCCTGCCTTACCTGCAATTAAACCCCGTATTCCCCAATACCCTGACGTCTGCGCCTTTGTCTCCGTTCTGTCCGTGTTCGGTATGACAATATTATTATGATTAAATGTATTAATGGTTTATTATTAACATTAAAATAATTAATAAGAAACATTTATTTTTAAATGTGTTTTATTATATAATAATTACTGTTACTGTCTATCATTGTCTAAATGTATTTTTACTGTCTAAATATATGTATTCAGCTAGTGTAAACATGCACGGTGCTATCACAGCGAATGCGAGGCTGAGACTGAAGCTTTACCCTTTGTTTCCGCTGAGAGACGTGTCACGTGACTCATTTCCTCGCGCGTACAAGTTATCTTAGGTCGGCGTTCACGGTTTGACTTCTGAGATTCAGATCGAGTTCTAGGTAATTTTTTTTCAAACTGGTTGGTTCAACTTTTAAGAAATTCGAGTTCTAATGAGTTCGAGAACTGAGGTACCACTGTATTTCCTACTGGTAATTAGGGTTAAATTACACAAAGCACAGTTTGGGAGATTAATGCTTTTCTAATAAAGCTATCAGACTAACAGCCATGGAGAAGTGTGGCAACAGCTTATGGGAACAGCATTTTTCAGAAGAAAAATGTCAGGAAGATGCAAATAAGCCTTCGTCTGTCCGTCCATCCATCTATCCATCCATCCATCTATTTAAAGAGACAATTAGGAAACAGGAGGCAAGGGACATTCTGGACATGATACCCATCTATCGCAGGGTGCACATGCTCACGTGCACACACACACACACACACACACACACACACACACACACACAAGTGCAAGTTTAGAGAAAGATTCACCTCAACCGCATATTTTATTCTTTAATATTTAGTTTTCGTAAATTTTTGGCAGCTAATCCCAAAGCACCAGCAGAAAAGAGAGAAACCCGCTTTTCCTCATGCAACGGCCCAGGGACCACAGATTTGCCACAGTTCTCCACGGCTCCCCATTCAGCCGGCCGGTGCCGTGTTACCCAGCTACATAGCGGCCAGCCATGGCCATCGCCTGGTCCAGGGAGTGTGTGTGTCTGTGCGCCGCGTTACCGAGAGCGTACCCATCAGCATGGGGAAGATGTGGGACACCAGCATGCTGGAAGACAGAAGCACAGATGGTACTTATTATAACTGTTGTTTAACACTGGTACATATCTCACAAAAACAAGTATATAAGTGAAGTAACCTTCTTAAACGTACATCATCGCATCTACAGAAAAATTACCCTCAGATTACTGGCTCCGCCCCCACATTGGCCACACCCACACAGTAGCCCCACCCAACACTCACCTCCAGGCTCACCCTTCGGTCTACGTCCGCCAGCCGCTGAATCTCGAAATCCGGAAGGGGCTCCATCATCTCCTGCTCCTGGGCACGGCCCAGCATCACCACGGGCAGAGACGGCGGCTCCCAGCCGTCACGAAATCGGGGCACATAGGGCGGGAAGTAATGGTCTTTGGGCCACTCCAGCCTAAGGGGGTGGGGGCAGGTGGGGTCAAAGGGAAAAGCAGAATTATATTGTATTAACAAAAAAACAGACACACACACACACACACACACACCTATACTCATATCTCTGTGGGGACCGTCCATTCAATTCTATAACCCTAATCCCAACAATGACAATCATAACCCATACTCAGCCATAACCTTAACCACAAATAACCAAACAAAGTCTTATGGCATTTTCAGTTTTTTACCAAATGTGGACCAAATGTCCCCACAATGTAATGTATACCTGGACCACACACACACATGCCCACGTACATGCATGAGAGAGAGTGTGTGTGTGTTTTCCCCCCTTGTGTGTAATCCTACAAAAGAAAACCAAAACCAGAAAAACCAGTTAAACACTCCTTTGTTGGAATAACGCTATGTAGAAACACAACCTCATAGGTGCATATATTACTTTACCAGCAGAAGTACTTCAGAGGAAGAACTGCTGACCCTGATCATTATCACACACCCTCTCTTCAGGAAGGCTTCCGACTGGCGACCACAGAACTCACTAAATAAGGCGGGCTAAATATACATCCATCGACAGAATGAAAAGGACGCATAAATCACGGCAGGGGCCTCTTCTATTTAACACCTATACCTTTTAGTGCTTTGTGGAGAAGCACAACTATGCAAAACCCCGCTCTGAGACCAGATTCTGCACTGTAAGGTAACAGGAATAAGAGGGACAAGCAAACCTCTCCACACTCACCTGCTTTTGGTCCAACCATCTCCAAGAGACACCCAGAGACGCCTCTCTGGGGCCGTACCAGAGGTGTGCAGAAAGTCTATGGCCTCCATGGTGAGTAGGGGACTGAGGACACTCTTTGCCAGCTCCACATCCCCTGTGGCCTGAACCACCTGCAGGGGGCAGCAAAGAGCAGTGCATCAAATAAGGATGTGTGCAAGGGAGGAACTTAAGAATTTTTGCTACTAGCCAACTGGAATAGTTCAGAAAAAAAAGTAGTCTGACCAACAATTTTTTTTTTACTAGCCAGCAGGCTAGTTTTCAGTTTTATGTACTTGCTCTCTGTCTAAATTTCCTTGGGTGAAGGGGCGAGCTTAATATCGAGCCTTTGATGTGTCATTAGTTACAATTTATCTCCATTATACTAAACAAGTATATCCATACCATACACCATTAGCTGTATTTCACTCTGAACCATGTCTGCATTTTAGGCTAAAATAATAACTTCAAAATCCAATAAAATCTGCTCTTACACAGTGCTATTCTATGACAATTTAACATGCACCTACCATATTTAGTGGAGTAAACAGGAAGTGCACTAGATCCAATGCACTGGGATTGTTGATATATAACCTTAGTTTCGCCTGCAAAACAAACATGTAACCACTGGAATGAGATGCTGTTTTAGGCTTGGCATCTGAGTGAAGTTTCCTTTGATGTAAAATTTAAAGATTCAGTTTGGTATGGAAACTGTTCATACCAGCAGGTTGAACGCATATTTAAATTTTTGAAAGCAGTCAATGAACTCCTCTTGAGACGGTGGCTTGGCACGTAGTGTCAAAACTCCCTCTAGTGGACAAAACAGCACAGTGCCGTACTATTACTATATACACCAAGAAGAATTAGGAGAATCAGTAACAGCTTCCAAAACAGTTTTGATCAAATGAAAGCTCACCTCCCGGTCCTCTCTTTTTACTCTTCTTCGCTTTCTTCCTCTTTGAAAGCTCGCCAAATGCCTCCGCTGCCCTCTGGAGCTTGGTGACAAAATATTCGATGTCACCCAAGAGGTGGTTCAGAATTTGCTGCAATGGGACAGAAGAACATTTTAGCCCGTCATTTCAAAGACAATGCAGACTGGTCGATGGAGATCCTCCCAGGCAAACTGCATATGAGGGACCAGGTTCTACTGATCTGGTTGATATATTCTACCTGACCCAACTGGCCCAGATTAAGAGGGAGGCACCCACCACGTCACGGTCGATTCTGGCGGCCATCGCTTCCGGTGACTCATCTGGCTCCATGAAATGTGGGTGTCTCTCGTCTGCAATAGGGGACACAGTGCAGAAGGGTCAGCACAAAGCCAGCTTGAGCATCTAATCAAGTATATATTTCATTTCTGAAAATTAATTTGATTTCCAAACAACTAAGGCAATTCACAATTCTTACTCCAAGGGGGGGAGGGGGGGGGGGGACATGCTACTCCATCTTCAGACTTCTCACATCAATTGGAAAAACCTTATCAGCTTAGCAACAAACTACGCAGGCAGACATTTCATTCTACAAATACAATAAGATCTGGGGTGGCTTTCATCTGATGAAAGCTGGTTTGTAACAGTCATCGGCACCATTGATTCCGCTGACCAAAAATGGCAAGCATTATGAAGTTATTTAAATTTTAAATTGGACCAATCAGGGAGACAAACCCCACCCCGCCCTGCTCTGCCCCGCCCCCTCACTCACACTCCACCAGGTCATTGGCTGCTGGGGGAAACCACGCTGCCACTCTGCACATAATGTCCACGGTAGGCGGAGCTGTAGGGGCTGGCTCTGATGGGGGTGGGGGTATGATCCCGTCACTGTTCAGGATCATTCTGGTGGGGGGTTGGGGGGGGGGGGGGGGTGAGAAGCAGGGCATGTAGACAGCAGTGCCTCAGGTAACAAAGAACCATAAAAGCTAACCCTATAATTACAAGATGCAGGAAGGGATACGACTTTTTACTTTGATATGACCTTTTACTTCTAAAAGGCAACATATGGCACTATAAATTATTTTAAATTTGCTTGTTCACCCTGCTTGAGGAAAGAAATATACAATAATGTAACAATGAAGGACAGAATATCAATATCCCTGTATAACATTCAGAAATGCATATTGCAAATTCAGAGTAAAAGTAGTAATAAAATTGATCACCGGAGGGTTTCTGGTCGCTTCTTGGTCTTTGCTTTGAGGTCACAAATGGCACTTTCAATGTCTGCATAGATGAGATTTGCCTACAGGGAAACAATGTCTGCTAAGAGCAAAGCACTTCCTTTACTGATAGTCAGAGAAATCTATCCATCCATTCATGCTGCAACCACTTATCAGGTACCAGGGCTGCAGGGATCCTGGAGTCTATCCCAGGCAGCGCGAGGTATGAGGCAGGGGATAGGATGCCAGTGCACTGCAGGGCACACTCAGCTCCATACTCACACAACATCAGCCACAATGACCGATTCACTGCATGTCTTTGAATAATAGAAGGAAACCACGGTTCCCAGCGGAGAACCATACAAAAGAGTCACAACTGGAATTCTCCAACACAGAGCATGGCTGGGATTCAAACTGCCAACCACAGAGATGTGACACGACAGTGCCACCCAGTAAGCCTCCATGCCAGCTGCTAATCAAAATTACACTACTAAATCATACTCTGCAATAAAAATAGGTGTTTCAGGGCTTTTAGAATACCATCCCATCTGGCATCTAATGAACACTGCATTTGCATGCAGTCTTAGTCATACTCGCATAACAGATTTTTATTACATTTATTTTTACATTTATTTATTTATTCAACGCTTGCATACAAAGCGATGTACAATTGAGAATGCAGGGTCAGATGATTCAGAGAGCAAACTGGGGTTAAGTGCCTTGCTCAAGAACCAAACACTGAAATCACTCCACTGACCCTGGGAGTTGAACCAGTGACTTTCCAATAATGGACACAGTGTCCTAACCCATTGCAACGGGAAGGTTAATAGGAACACTCACCCTTATGAGAACAGAAAATGTCATACCCATTAAAGCTGATTACTGGCTGAACTTAGTAGTTATGAAAGGCTGGAATATCCATTTCTCAGAGACTCAGCTGTTGTTGGTACAGGACGTAATTGTGGTATTCAAGCAATGCAACGGTCTGGCCTGAGGAGATCCCCACCTTGATGTCGTTGCACTGGAAGAGGTACAGGTCGGGTTTGGCCTGGCCTGGCTCCTTGCATATCAGGGCCAAGATGGAGTCGTAGTTGCAGGCATCCATCACCGCCTGGCACCGCATGATACAGCTCAGGGGGAAGTTCTCCACCTCGTTCTGAAAACACGAATGAGTCATCAGCAGAGATGGAGTTTAAGGGCCCCCAGTATCTGTATCTCAGCTGGACTCCCACATGGAATTCTCACAATCTCGAGTGCACTTGAAGGACATCGAGAGTCTAAGCACGTTTACCAACACTCAAAGCCATACAGTAAACAGGGTTTACGAAACACACGGGAGTGTTCGCACCAAAACATCACAAGAGTGTAAACACTAGTAATAAATGCCACGCCTGGATATCCAAGCCGCTAATGTTGACAATTTAATGCAAACAATGAGCTGAGTCTACACTAGGGCCCAACATTTTTAGAGACTGCAGACCTTTATTCAACTGATGTTCCAGTTACTTATTTAATCATCCAGTGTATGATATTTGTAACATTCTTTGTTTATGAACATTACCGCCAATATTCGTGTAGCAATTTTTAAAGCGTAATGCCAAAAATGCAATGTGTTTCCACAATTTTGGCCACTAGCATAGATTACAAACCCAGATATATAAATAAAGTCACAATTTAAGTCATAAATCAAGCAATAACATGTCAGTTGCCTCCAGGCAGCTAAAGAATGAAATTAAGATAGTTAACATGACACCAGGTTAAGGTCAGGGAAGGTGCAGAGAGACACTCTGAAAAACGCATTTCTAAAATTATATCCACTTTTGAAACGACTTAAAGAAAGTTCTTGAGGGAAAGACCTCTTGGAGAATTAAGTGCATTCAAACAGGACACACTCGTCTGTGATGGTGCTGGTGCTTTTGAGGTCCACCTGCGGACCACATGCCGCACCATGTTCGCACCCGGAAGCGACCCGGCCCACCTTGGTGTCGGCGTCGATGAGACAGACGCTCCTCTCATCCACTTGCAGCAGTATGTCCTGAGTCCACACCTTGCCCTTAGCGTCCAGCAGCTTAAGCCTCCGCAGGCCGTCGTCCACGGTGAACATGGCCTCCTTGAGGTCCATTGAGAAGGTGGTCAAGTGCTGGAATTGAGGAGGCAATAGTTACCTGCACAGCTTCAACGTGCCTCATTTCAAAGGAAGTCTATAAACAGACCAAGTGAATTCAGATTATCACAGACTCTCACACAAGATGAAGAGACGGGAACCAAATCAGTGCGAATATCTTACTTCCACATGATACTGAGATGTTTCCATAAGGCTATTAATACTGTTTTTCGTGTATTTCTTCCTTTGCTCTGAAAGACACACATACATTCATAAAAACACATACAGAAATATAGACATAATAAAACATATACACAAAATTTGAGACAGTGATTTTCCCAGCTAACATTTTCCTCCTTTGCCTTTGAGGATGCAGTGTGACCACAGCATGACCACAGAGGCTGATCCTGCATGCAGCTCTATGTGTCTCACTGGTTCTGCACAGCAGTGGTGGGGGAGGGGAGAGGTACCCAACAAATATGCCTCTGCTAGTTGCTACCTCTTGGTTCTTTAGCTGATGTTAGGTGGCTGTTGGCGAGGGGACAGATAATGGTGAAAGGGGGGAGGGCAGCCTGCCCATGTGTCTGCTGTATTATGGGATGTGCACCTACGCAGTACGGCTTGGATTGTTCTTATTCAAGCTTCCATATGCATCAGTGTTACACTGTCTATTTGACACTGTATTCTTAGTCTGGGCACGATAAGGCCAAACTGGAACCGCAATGTGAAAGGCAGGTTTCATGCATGTTGAACAACAAAGTGCGAGAGGGTTCCACAGAGAAGGACACGTGCAGGGAGGGAGGCCGTCCCTGGAACAGCGTCACCTGCTCCTCAGCCTGACTCAGGCCTACATACGCAGACTGAGGAGTTTCAGTCTCAGTCCAGGGGCATTAAGCACATCGAAGGTGTGTTAAAATGCCTGCAAATCAGGGGTGGCTCCGGGGGGACGATATGGACCATGAGGATGGGACCCACAACCGAAGGACCACGGCAAACAAGTCAGCCCAACTCCCGCTTAATGGTGCAGCTCCGGACAAGCAGGAAAACACTGAGCCTTGAGGATCGCAACTTCACAGCTCAATTACTGCCACCTTCAATTTCTCTGTATTCTCCTATGGAAACTCAACCTAACTTCTTAGAACCAAATCCTATCAGGTTCATTTTCATTGGAATAAGTGTTTATATCTAACAAATACAATATTTCTATAATTTCATAATCATAGACCTAAAGAAAAAGTTAAGTGGAGAATAGGTGCTAATGCTCGAAGAGATACATCTGTGAAATCCAGTGATGCATGGATACAACAGTGAAGGAAACAAATAACCAAGCATACATACCATATATAGCTTTAGCATTGTATGTGGGTGAAGGGTTCTGGTCCGGCTGGTCAGCAGCCTGGGAACTGTGATCACTGTACAAGAAGACAAGTTCAAAGACCTTTTTACAGTCACATGAAAAACACACATCAGAGCAGGAAATCCATCATCCGACCTTCTTGATGCTCCCAACTGATTCTCTTCATTTTATTCTCAAAAACATCTTGCATGTACAGCTAATGAACCATTGTACTTTCCCTAGTGTGACAAGACTGCACCCTTCATAAGAGAGCGAAAGGAATTTGTCCTGGAGTGAACTCTTCCTGGGGGGGGCCCTGAAGAGGGTTACAAAGTTTTTACTTGGCCTGTGTTCAATGCCACTCCCCCTCCAAATGGCCTTTTCAGTTTGTTTGTTTTTTTGAAGAAGAAATCAAATGATTTCTATTGGTCAAGAATAACCCTTCAAATAGTGCCGTAATTCTTCTAAAACACGCGAGCCAACAGTGTTGCGTGTTACACAAAAACACGAGATGGATACAAAGCACGAAAGAAAAACATACATATACATATGAAACATACACAACACAACCACATATTATACAAATACATTCCGATCTTCTGGACACAAATTCTGCACAAGAACCTTTTCCAATGCTAAGTAATAAAACATAGCTTACGCAACAAGACGTACCAGCCAGGACTCGTACAACTCTGATATTTGCTTACACACGCATGCATGCCCAACTCCTTAGACTACTATTTACACATGATTTGGTTCTGTCTTCTGGTTCAGAAATCAGTGAGAAGCCAATAGCTCCAACCATCATGCTGTGACACTACATGTGGTTGGCACCTTCAAATTCTGCTGCTACAGAGTCACAAATACAGCCAATCGGCGACAGACTTACTTTAGCTGGGAGGTGTCCCCTCCAGACCCTGCAGAGTTGGTGGTGGGGGTGTGTCCATTCATTATGTACCTCAGAAGACAGAAATGGCCTTGCACTGGCTAAACGAAGAACCAAATAGAAAGGTATTTAGCCAGGTGAGCATCCATGGAAAACGGATAGCCCAAGTAATTTCATCAAACTGAAGATCGTAAAACTTACGACTGTTACCTGCCTTGGGTCTTTGCTTACATTTTATATAGCACACAAGTTTTAAAATGCCTCTACACACTGCAAAAAATGGCCCTTCAAATTTAAGATAAAGTGTTTCTGTTTTGTGACGAGCTAAATTATCTGCCATTGCAGTAAGAAAATTGTACTTGGTAAGATTTCCTAAAATAAGACAATATGCCTAAATGCAAGCAAATCAACCCTATTCATAAGATGTGTTAGTTCGTTAATGAAATTAGAGTTTTGTCTAAATGTAAGAAAATTATACTTGCATAGATTTTCATTTATTGCAATGCAGTAATAACTTAGTCTTCCCCAACTGAATTATTGAAGTATTAGTGGCATGTAGGGTGCAGCACTGCACTGCACTGCACTGCACTGCAGTAACTGACTCGTAAGACAAATGGGTGATTAGCGAAAGCTTCCTTCTTTTGGACTTTGTAAAGCTTACACAGTACGATCGGCAGCGCCCAGCCATCAGCCACGCAAGATACATGACACCAACGAAGCAGAAACAGCTTTGCTGGTTCATTTTTACCCAGCTGCTGGCTGATTAAGCATGACCCACATCCACAGGCTGAAGGCCGTGACTAAAATCTCCCCCAAGCACAGAGCGAGCCGGGAGAGCTGCCAGACTTAGCGTTAGCATTACCATAAATTTAGCATTTGCGTGAGGCAGG
Source organism: Paramormyrops kingsleyae (assembly GCF_048594095.1). NCBI lineage: Eukaryota > Metazoa > Chordata > Actinopteri > Osteoglossiformes > Mormyridae > Paramormyrops > Paramormyrops kingsleyae. The sequence goes on from NC_132799.1 coordinate 35,246,373, forward strand.
TATTGCCAAGGACAGTGATCCCTGCCCCACAAAAATGGACAGGTAGAGGTCGTGGTAGTCTCAATGGTGTGGCATACACAAATGCTGACAGGGGTAGGTACGGGGAACACAATAGGAACGTTGAGTTTTTCCACTTGACAGAATGAGTCATCAAAACAGACCACTCGAGCAGTCATGCGTACAGAGATCTTGATGAAATTAAGAGCATAATGAACAAAATAAAAAAAGAGTCCCATGAAATGACCTTGGCAGAAACAGAACTGGATGGGCAGAAGGAGACAAACTCCCAGGAGACAAGAACCAGCACAGTTTGCCTTTCCCAGGGTGTGTTTTCAAACCTTAATTAGAGGAGCAAATTTACCCCAAGTGCTTCAATAAATGGTTCATGTCAGAAGAGCATGAAGACTTTCGTGATCATTTACAAAACTGAGCAGTGGCTATACACGGATTCAAATACATTAGCCTGAGAGTGCAGAACTAGATACCCAGGAAGTTCAAAACAGATCACACCAGATACAGTGTGGCAATATAATTGTTCCAGAGAATTGAAGAGTAAACCCACCGGTGTACAAAAGAATTACGAATAAAATATTGCTTAACTGGCTAAAGAATGGCCAAGAAAACAATTTCATTGGCTAAAAGTTAAGTCATGACTGACAATGGATGGTGACGACGATGACGGCATAGCAACAGCATCTGAAGCACCTGAGTGCCGCGAGTGCAAACCCTGGTCATACTCATTCCTGATTCCATGGAATTAAAAAATGTCAACACACGAGACACTTGAGTCTCATTAACCAGAAGCCAAAGACTGAAGAGAATCTGGGCTCAGATCTGGAACTGATCCTCACTACCCTTGCGTGCACATACAACCTCTCACATACAGGCCACATCAGTCAGATAGCCGGCAGCAAGTTCCTCATGGAAACAATCTCGAAACAGAGAATGCATTAAATCTTCTGGAGCAATAAACGTCGAAATGCATCGTTTTTAAAACAGGCCCTGCATTTCTAAACCTAACAGGTAATGAACAGATTGCTGCACAGGGTCAATTATGCCAATACACTGTTGTACTGTTGGGGTGCACCCAGGCAAAAATGGCTTCTCTAGCCTCCTTAATCGGAATGTTATCATGGTCATAAAAGTTCAATCTTCTAGACCATTTCACTGGTTTGTGAGATTTCTGTACAGCATTAACTATGGAAATCAAAAGGTTGGGAACCCCTATTATAGAGATTTATTATGAATTAGTATACTGAATAAGTCATTGTATACTAAGGAGTGTCCATTATATTTTTTCCCTGCATGACAAATGACTGTAAAAGGACTTTACTGTTTACGCTCTGGCTGTCGTAACAGGAATTCCATTCTTAAGACTTAAGCACATTAAACCCATAAATTTGTTTTAAATCAACCGTATCAACAATTTCTGCCATATGTGGTGTGATGAAACACTTCATATATATGACCAAGAACATTAGAAAAAGAATGAAATAAGTGATCCATTGGTAAAGTATATATGTGTTCTATGAGGGAGTAAAATGACTTGTAGCACATATGGAGAACTGTGCGGTGGAATGAATACAAAATTTCAGATAGAAGTCAGTGCAGTCTAATAGGCAGTTGCTATCGAGAGGCTGCAATGATAGTTGGCTGGAATAGTGGTTGGCGCGGAGGGGGGGCAGCTGGAACTCATCCAGGGAAGAGTTTGTTTTGGAAGCTGGTTTCAGTCTGGTGCCAGAAGTCACTATGGAGATACAGTCCACCCAGACACGTACGTGTGAAAGGCTCAGGAAGGTCGGTCTGCACACTGGCATTTTTCACAGCAACAATAAAAATATAGTAACAGGAAAAAGCTGGTCAGCGAGTATCAAGGTCAATTATTCATCAGCCACCTATTTCTACAGCGAGCACTGAAATAACGGAACTTAGTGGATAATTAACTGTGCTGGAGAAACCTTGTCCTACACAGAATTAATTAATGGCAGAGTATACTTGGAATTATGTAAAGATGATTGTGCATAGTCAAAATTTGTTAACACTTAAGATCATGTTTTCAGTCATTTATAAACATTTATAATGCATCCATAAAGCATTATAAACATGGATATAAATATTTATAAAAAAGCATAACACATTGCCATGTTTATTATGCATTATGACTGCCTTATAAACCTCTCCTCTATAATGAACTATAGATACCTTTATAATGCAGTATGAAGCATCCTTAATGCTTATGCAAACCATTCTAATGCATTATAAAGGTATCTATAGTGCATTATAGATAAAAGCTTCATAAAGCATTCATAATGCATAACACATGGTTATAAAAATGTTATGCCTTTTTATAAATATTTATAACGTTTTATGAATGCATTATTATTTGTTATAAATGTGTTTAGAAATTATTAAACACATTGCCTTAAGTAAAATGTTACCCAAAATCTTTATTAAGGGATAAAATATTAATGTAAAATATGAAGTTTCTAGCATTTATCTGAAAAGTGCGTATGCATGGTCCATTTGGCTCAAAATACACATCACAATATGAATTACCAATACATATAATTCAGAATACAGGAGAGATTTCTCATTCATCTGGATTATCTACGATAAACCCAACGCCTCTAAACTGTAGGAAGACACAAATACGGATACAGATATTATTTTTAAGTTGCTTTACTGATGCTGCTAATCCAAACTGACTTTTGTGTATTTACATGCGGGAAACCTTCTAGGGCAAGGATATTCAATTCAGGCCCTCGATTCCAAATCTAGGCCATGTTTTCAGTTCAGTTTTCAGTTCTCCCACGTAGTTAGTTTAATAATTACTGATTCTGATTGGTCAGAGGCTTCACACCTGGCTCACAGGTAAAGGAAGGCTAGAAAATCAGCAGGGCTCGGCCCTCGAGGACTGTGAGTTGAATAGCCCTGTTCTAGGGGCAAATCAGGTGAAGTATCCCACTCAAAGGTCCAACTACAGGACCCTTACCTGGAACTGGAAGCGTCCACCTTTCTGCCAGGTTCTTAATTATTGTGTGACATTCTGCAGGAAGGTCAATAGTCTGGTGAGAGATTTGCCAGATGAAACCAAGCACATCCCTTAGAGAGCAATACAAGTGTGGTCATTTGAACAGCCCTGTCTCCTCACTAAAATGGAAGCTGGTATTGAGATCTGACCGCCAAGAGTCTGATGAATGGCTTAGATATTTTATAACCTGGTTTGATACCCATTATCAGGAGACATCATCATCAAGTTTATAGCGACCATACAGATGTAATTCCCCCAGAATGTCTTCCCCATGTCACATTCAGGGTCCTCACAGTGTACATTATAAATGCACAAAAAGTAGTATAGAATTTCAGTGCTAAGCTGCTATGTTCACCAGGGACAATTATGTGATTTAGCAAACAGTTGGTTGATCTCGTAAACGAGTACTGTTCCGTCACCAGCCTCCGGTACATCTCACTGCATTCAGCATCTACAAAACAACTGCCGATTCACTATTCCTTAGACCTTCACCTTCAAGAAGACACCGTTTTTGAAAGCATTATGTTAAAAAGAAACCTTTCTACCCCGAAATCCTCAATTTCCCTTTATTAGAAGAACACACATAAGTATATGTGTATATGGGCAGTGGTGGCTTGATGGTTAGGGAAGCACACTTGTAATTGAAAGATTGCAGGATCGAATCCCTGACCAGCAAGGCACCACTGAGGTCCCCTGAGCAAGGTACCGCCCCCAAGCACTGCTCCCCGGGCGCTAAATTAGCTGCCCCCTGCTATGTCATGACGTCACATATGGGTTAGATGCAGTGCGTTGTTGTGTGCTGTGGTGTGTTGACAATGACCACTGATCACCTAATTCTATATGTACTGCACAAAGCTTCTTAAAAATAATAAAGCAGGGAATGGATAGGTAAACACTGCCAAGCAGAAACTTTTACTTACAGAAGCATGACTTCAGACCACAACGCTGTATCACAATCATTAAAGACGATGCAATTCAATTCTCTGGCTGCAGAACATTTCATCAGGATATAAGTATTCAAACTAAGTTATTAAGTACTAAAAAACCCTTTATCACATTTTATTTCTGTAATAAAATATATAAGGAAGTATTATGACATCCAAAAATAGATCTTTAATCACTGCACCTCTGGAACAAGTTTATCCCAGAGTTAACCTGTGATTTACTCATTACTGACAAGGAGGGGTGGAATCTAAATTCTCAACAGGCACAAGCTGAAACAATGGTCCAGGTGTCTCTCACAAAGTTAATGAGAAACCAGCAGCTTCTTATCCATATTTTGCTGGAGTTAATATGGTTTGAAACGTCAAGCATAAAACACTGAAAATCAGCATATGTGTGTGTTACCACACAAACAGCCACAAAAAAAGGATTAACATTAAGCTTAGGCAAAATCTATCTATTCAAGAGATCCATTCAACACAAAGTGTTATAATATTAGGTTGTAGCCTAAGTTTGTTTTATGCCTGGCTTAGATTATAGAATCTGCTAGAAATCAATAAATGACAGTATTATTCATAAAGGTTTTACAAGAAATAATAAATTGACAACTCTTATGTTGCTCCTGGAATCCTTGTTGGAGATAAGGTGTCCCATTCCTGAATCATCAGCACATATTACACAGTTTGTTTGTTTTTTAAAAAAAAAATAAAATAAAAATCTGTAAAATATTGAAAATGGGTATTATTCAGCCCTCTCCTGTTGTTACAGGTGTAAATATGGTGATAATTTATATATATTTTTAAAACCTGTATGAATAAAGCTGCAAATTTGATCAAAAATGTATTAGGCCATATTGATATACCAAAGCTTATAGTTAACAAGAACCACATAATTAATCACTAAAATAAACCGTACAATGCACAGTAATGCTTCAGCCACCCAGATTATTTTTTTGCATTAAACCCCATTACATAACCCCTGGACCCTAGGCAGCCATCTTAGATATCTTATTAAGAAACTAAATAGAAAAAAAGAATGAATTATTAATTAAAAAAAATTATCCCTAATCTACATGCTACCTGACAACCTCTTGTGTATCTTGATGTTCAATCAGAAAAACAGCACATGACAATTTAAACAAGTACATAGCAACAGAATTACTTCCCCCCCCCCCCCCCACACACACACGCACACAGACAAATAAATGAATGACTCTGAAGGTGGGCTACTCCCCCACCCCCTGCCCCCATCAACTTCTTCTGAACTGAACTTTTGCGTAAAAAAAAATAAAGATCAGAGCAGATGAAACCAAACCAACGCCCCATGCAATCAATCCACGTCCCTGTCAGCACGTCAACACGTCAACACGCACTCAAAAATCCCCACATCTGACATCATAGCTCCCCTACATCATACCTTTGCTCGCCACAGTTCAGGAATGTCTTTACCAGTTGACACCAATCTTTCCTTCACGGCACTAAACAGGAGATTAAGAGCAGAATAAGACTGAGGTCATTCTTTCAGCCTCCCTCCCCCAACCCAATACCCACAGGAGGGTAAAGAGGATTAGCTAAGGCGGGTTACAACTACACGCATCCAGCAGCAGGCATGAGCAGCTTCTCCTGCTTGGAAAGAGCGAGGACAGCGCGGGTCTCGCACGGCCACGCTCACGGGGAACCTCCGCTCGGTTCACCTCGCTAACGTTTCATTAGCGGCTTTAAAGGACCGCCGCTAAATGTCTGGACGTGACTGACCTTTCTACTGGCATCCCATCTAGGGCGCGCCCGAACTGGAACCTAGAGCTCATGTCATCTCAGGACTGAGATCAACTACACCAGCCTCAGAATGACCACTTTCTCAAAGAACACTTCCAGAGCACTGTAAATAATTCTCAAAATTAGCAAGTTGAAAACACATTTTTTTGATTTGCAAGCAAAAATTTTCTCAAAACTAAAAAATGTTCCTGTGCACAAGATGCACCATATTTATTAGCTGGTGAGCTTAGAGCACGGCCGACCAGTCGGGCAACTCCTAATCAGCTCAGGAGTCCTGCACACAGACCTCAGGCTTAGAAATTAAGGCTTCAGAAAATAGATACAAACCGCACACAATCAACAGCAAAGTGAAAACTGATGCCTGCTTGAATCACTGGAAGCGACCCAAAGTTCCAAAGTGAGATTTTAGGTTTCCAAAACACTAAATCAAATCGAAAACGTCAGAATGTCCCCTTACCACTTTGGCATTAGTACAGTAGCACAGAGTTCTCAGGCGCCTGTTCTATAAAAAATAGACCCAATGAATTAGCCAATGTACTGCACATTAGAGATGAAAATGGTATGAAAATTTAATATCACGATTATAGTGACCAAAATTATCACTGCCATCAGTATTAATCGCATTATTGTTAAAATGTGCAGAAAATGTTCAGAAAGTACTGATACACAAACTGAAATCATTTCATCAAGTTTTATATTGAAAACCACAAATAAATTAGCAGCACCATGCACAAAATTAAAATAGCATAGCCAATATCTCATAACACAATGAAAACAATGTCAAATGTGCATTACCATGACAAATCTCCAGAGGACTGTAACTGCCTTTCACCACGTCGTTACTGACGCAAAACAAACTCATGTTGCATGCTGCAATTGCACACCCGCATCAGGAATTTAGTTGTGGTTTACCGTGAAGCTGGTAAGCATTTCATCCTCACTGCATATGGAAAGGTGTGGGCTATCTGACAATCTGAAGAGAGTCATTAATATATGGGACCCATTTCAGACACAAGAAATCCTATAACGTGATACAAAGTTTCCTCACTTCTCTTCTGTGCCGACCCACAGTTTTCTGTAAGTAATGATGATGCATCGTACACTTAGGAAGCGGAGTGTACAAGGAAGGAAGCTAGCAAAATGATATAAGTGTTTTATTTACCCTGTTAACAGAGTATCGACCAGGATGATCGAGGCTTTGCTGACCTGCTACACAGTGCCCACTCGGGAAGTAAAGTTTTCACCTGATTATATAAATATTTTCAGGGCAACCATTCATTCAGTTTTTTTCCCCCAAATAAGAAAATGTATATTAACCAGGGCAGCACGGCACTGCAGTGGGTAGCACTGTTGCCTCACACCTCTGGGACCAGAGTTGACATCTGCACCATGCGAAGAGTTTGTATCTTCTCCCCATGTCGTTGTGGTGTTTCCTCCAGGTACTATATATTAACCATTCTTCTTCATGTCAGTTCTTTGAGCACATTAAAAAGGGATTATTTTAGTCATATCTACATACTGATTACCCACAGATAAGCTTCTGCATGCTGAAACTGGGGCTGTTTATTCAATATGTTTACCATTTCCTACTTGTAGCTGCTAAACCGCTGCTTCTTGGTTGCAAAGACCAAATATTTGGCAACCCAAGTGTACAAAAACCGGTACCTAATCAAGCACTGGCAATTTAAGCAGCCCATTAACCTGTTAAGGGACCAAAATCTCCTTGAAAACCAGAAGAGCGTGTCTTTCTTTGCAAAATTCCAGAGAGGCATACCTATGCTTCGTTCAAAGGTTAAAATCTTCCTGGAGCTGCCAGTGTGGGAACTCTTATTCCCTTATTTTGCTCCTGTGAAACTTTTAGACAGACACAGACAGATGCAGACAGACACACAATAGACATTTATTTAGGTCAAGCAGTGGTCTCCAAGGGCTGGTTGAGTTAATAAGGTCAAAGGGTTTATATGCTGGGCTAAACTATCCCATGTACAGTGCTTTCTGCAGCAAACAATCTGGAGGCAGGCACAAAGAGCACAGATACAGATACAGAATAGAACAAGTAATTGGCTTATATCTTCAAGGACAAACAGAGAAGCTACTTGATGTTCTTGCAACAGTGAGAAAACAGCTTCAAAAGAAGTCAATACGGAAAAGGAGAAGTTTAGACAGACACAACAGGGCCCATTAATCCACAGGTCTTACAGTAGCCCTGCAGACAAAGTACATGCACAGCAAAACCCCATTCGGCCAAGGACGACTTTCGCCAGCATCACAATCTAAGATCCCTCTCAATATCCATTGACATCTCTGATCTAATCGCAAGACTGATAACAAAGGATTCATTTGTAGAACCTTCTAAAATAACAAACCCCTGACCACAGCCAAAGTAAGGCAGTGAATAAGTCCGAACCCATGCTAAAAATGTGAATCCCTGTGTTGATCCCAGATCCCAGAAACCAGGGACACAGCAATGATTCCTGGTAGCCACACATCCATTATCCAGCTTTGTCCAACCTTCTGAATGGCCAAAGCAGCCACGTCTGGACTGGGGTCAGCCGGAGTGGCCCGATCTTTATTGGACCACAGCCGTAATTGGGCTGAATAAATGTTGACCAAGAAAGTGGAACTTACCGCTTGAAGGGGCCCCTGTCCAACCACAGTGTCTAAAGCAGTAAGAGCTTCTCCCCAGGGTCCATCCACCACACACACAGACAAGCAACACCAATCGCCTTCAAGTTCACACCAGTCCTGGTTTTGCTGGTTCAAAATACACACACAGGCTGAAATTTCCTGATGCTTCACAGTCGTAAAAGCAAGGACACACCTGCGAAAGGACCATTATTGAAGACGCCCTCCAGCTGACATGCTGAGATGTTTAATGCCTGATAAATGCGAGGTCAGACTCAGCTATGCTTGCTGACTATGGAGAAAGCGCAGCCTTTAACTGAACCAGAGAAGCAACACCACGTGGCTTACCAACAACAGGCCTTAAGACTCATCACAAAGGACCTCCGCTAGTACAAAAGCAAGGAGTTTCCTGTCTAGTGCAGCCTAACTGCATACAACAACCCCTAGTGATTAGTCTGGGTCCTTTCTAAAGTTCTTGAGTGTGGAAAATCACCTTGGGGGGGGGGGGGGGAAGACTTAATATTTCAATCAGGATCATGGCCCAGTGCTTAAGAAAATAATTATTGAAAATACAAACAACATAATACTGGTTGCAATTCTCATGGATGTCATGTCTAGTGCCAGTAGTCTTACAACAGATAAACTAAACCAGTGCTTCCCCTAACATTATATTAGGGGAACGTCCCACTCCCCCAACGGCACCTCCCGCCCCCCTCTTGAAGGTCAAGTTAATTTTACTCAATTTTATTTTATATATAGCACCAGATCACAGCAGAAGTCATTTAAGGTTACCTTTCGTATAGAACAGATCTATACTGTATATTGTTCTTTTATTAAACAAACTAAATAGCCTTATTTTATTTATCTTATTTACACAACAGCTTGTGATTTTTGTCTCTACACGGTCGCGCGTTCACAATTCTCCTCTGCTCTCTGTATCGTGGAGCTCCATCCCATAACAGGTGAGCACACCCCCACCAGCGGACAGAGAGCGCGCGTCGGAAAATATGTCGCGTCAATCACCTGAAAAGCAGACAAAAATATCTGCACCTGATCGTCTGCCCCCTGTAACATACACCGTGACAGGACTGAGGTTCAGTTGAGGAGCTGGGACCAGCGGGACAGCGATGGAAAAAGTCATGGGACAAGGTGGAACTAAAAGCAGCTCAGGGGAACCTGAAACAAGGCGTACCTTCAGAACAGCCCCCATCGAGGTCCAGGACACGATGTAATACGGATTACCGCTAAGGTTTCATTGTTCCGTAACGGGCAGCTTCACACCCCCACGTGGGACTCATTTCTCGGCTGATAGATCATTTAAAGGACTAGTAAAGTTCACCAGGCAATGAAGAGTGAAATATCAAAAAGAAAGGAAGTTGAATAATGAAAGATTTAGGCAGTAGTTTAAATCTATAATGACATATATCCAAATGAACCCCCTACATATGTGATTTTAAACATTATAATACAGGCTACAGTAATCAAACAAACTATTCTATTAGGTTTTTTGCCCTGCATAGGACAAGCATGGATGGGTGGATGGATGGATGGATGGATGGATGGAAAACATATCCAAATGAGTGAAAGGCCAGCTACCTCAAATCGTGATCTATGTCAGCAAAAGTCACACAAAGAGACAGATAAACAATAAATAATAATAAACTGCTATATAGTGGCAAAATGCAGGTTTACTTTAGTAACCAACTGGCCAACAACATGCTATGCTTTCAATCTACATGTATAATAGCATTTGGCAGCTGTTGCCCAATAAAGGAGACAAACTGCTCATTCCACAAAGACATCATACCCATGAAAGTCGGGCTGATTGCAGAGACAAGTACAAGCAGGCCAGCGTGCCAGAAGGTGCGCAGTCGAGGCATCATTTCTTTCTTAGTCAAGTCAAGTCAAGTCAAGTCAACTTTATTTATAAAGCCCTTTACGTACAGCAACCACTGACCAAAGTGCTGGACATAGGAACATAAAATATATAAAAATCATAAAATAAATAAAATAAAATAAATTAACATAAAGTATAACCACAACTAAACATAAATATGAACAACTCCTCACACTGGATCAAAAGCCAAGGAAAATAGATAAGTCTTTAGAGCAGATTTAAAAATGGGCAGCGAAGAAGCCTGTCTGATGTAAAGTGGCAACGAATTCCAGAGTTTAGGACCTGCAACTGGAAAAGCACGATCCCCCCTGAGCTTCCGCTGTAGGCTTCAATATATCCAATCACAGTACAGGCAATGCTATCCTCTCTTTCATAGGCTTTCATATATCCAACCGCAGTGCAGGCAAGGCTACCCTTCCTTCCATTTGAGCCACTGCTTGCTTAACAACACGTGTCTGACCCAGATGGTAGGCCGGGGGGCAAAAATCAAATGAGTGGAAAAGTAACTCTCATATTAAAAAAAACTGCCTAAAATCTTAAGCTGGCTTTTCCATCTTAAACTTCTTTTCCTACTAAGCATCTTGCCTGCTTCATTTTGGTTTGAAAGACCTGCCACCAACATTGCCTTTTGAACAATAACGTTCATCCTATACAGTAGTTTTATTTTCATGTCTGTTAGCTTCCCAAGATAGAACAAGTGAGTGCAGAGTGAACAAACTAAGGCTTACATCCATTCCAGGGGATAAGCATCACAAGAGTACTACTCATCAATCACCCACATACTCAGAATCAATGTCAGTACATCTTCCTCCTGTCCACTCCACAGAAAACAACCTGTCTTTAAGGCCCCTGAAGAGAGGACAGAACCTTACAAGCATCCCATGAATCTTGTTTTATGATCTTCCAGAGACTAGTCAACCTTTCACACATCTCCTCAAGCACCCATGAGGAATGCTATGCTTCTGCCTAGATTATTCTCAGGGGTGGAAAGTTCAGGTCCAGAAAGCACAAATCCAGACCAAGGTTTTGTTTCAACCAACCAGTTCAGCATAAAGAGTCACAGTCACGGACTACTCAGCTGGGGGTTGAAACACAACCTCAGTCTGGATTTCTACTTTCTGGACCTAAAGTTCTCACCTCTGATTATTTGTCATGAGGAAGTGCACCTTATCACGGAAGCTCCAATTGCACATGCCTGCAGCCTGCTCCCGCTCTCCCCCACCCAGAAGCTGTTTACTGTAATAACAAAGGGCTGCAGCCTTCTCCTTTGCACTCAGTCACCAGCAATCATTTACTTTACACTCTAAACCCATGGAAGCAGATTTCACCTGAAGGCACAGCAGCAGTGCAACATTGCTTAGGCTATTCGGTCATGCAGCTTCGAGAAGCTGAAAAGTTCCAGGCCCTTTGGGGACATGCTAAACTCTGGCGAGAATGACGGAAAAAGTAACCACAGCACCGCAAAGGAAGGCGAATCGCAAGAACGCTAAGAGCAGATCAGGGTGAAAACTAAAGGCACGCTTCAGATGGTCTCCTGAGGATCCCGGCATCTTCCATTAGTTCAGATCTAAATATCAAGCTCCATCATCTACCACAGTACTAAAAATCTTAGACCGTTCCAATAATAGTGAATTCCCCATCTGACAGATATTTATCAGGCTTGATGTTAGTCAGGATTAGGACTGGGTACGAAACTTTGATACTTTTTTGGGACTGACTTGCTTAGATACTATCAAGAATCGAAAAATGCCTCGTCATTCGGTACCAAAACTTCAATAACTAAGAAGTATATGTTATCACACATAGCCGAGAACATGCTGATATTAAATGAGCATTTTGCCCAAAAATCTGTCATATTTGCTCAGTATACTGCATGTTTTGTCATGAATAACAGGTCTGCTTTAGTGATAATTACTCAGAGAGTTTATTGGCAAACCACAATTAACTTATAGCTTAATATATGCAAATGTAAATCGCTCGTAAACATTTTGTAGGTTGTTTACCCAGGTACCCCTTAATGGTATCATAAGCTATTCAGCCTTTCAGGTGACACCAAACCAACATTCTGGACTCTATGCAGTGGTTCTACTTCTTAAAAGAACAGTATCTCAATAAGATGGACCTTATTATTTTTCAAATAACTTCTTTATTACCAATTAGGTTGAACATTCAATATAGATTAAATAATCAATGTCTATTTTTGCAAACCTACAAGCAAACAGGTCTTTACTTTTAAAGTATGGACCTTCTGACCATGCATATACTTTCCCATGATTTATGCAATTTTGTGCTTAAGTACATATGCAGGTACTGTCAGGCAGTAGGTGGAACGCTGGCAGGAAAAATCAACCCAAACTAGTTTGTTTTAGATAAGATAATGTGTAAAAACTAAATAAAAACAAACAAAACCAGAAAAACAAACAAAACTGGAAAAACAAAAACTAAATAAATGTAGACTGATGTAAGCATGTTTCTGTAGAAAATTCTAACCTGGCTGTGATAATCTCATATGCATTAAGAATGTGTACAAACCTGAACTTAATATTACATCACGAAGTGTTACAGAACTGCTCTGAGTGGGTAAAATGCCAAGACGATTATAGATTTATATTGTAATGCATTTTTTTGTTAAAATGTATTTTATAAGATCAGTATAGAAAAAATATTGTTCAAGGGCCGGTATCAAAGTCAAGGTATCAGTTTTAGGATCAAAATTTTTTTAACGATACCCAGCTCTAGTCAGGACTGTTTACTGAATCCATCCATCCACCCAGCAACTGCTTATCCTGCTGAAAGGGGCTTGGAATCTATCCCATGCAGCATA